>NW_024412412.1:9473295-9495314 GCF_014898765.1 Herpailurus yagouaroundi
TCTTTTCTTTTCTTTTCTTTTCTTTTCTTTTCTTTTCTTTTCTTTTCAGAGCTTGGAGGTGGTGTGGGTGATTGCTAATACAATGTGAGTATGTCTCTCCTGTTAGTAAACCTGATACCAAAGAGGAAAATATCAGGCATTGCTCCTAATTTGGTCTATTGCTAGTTGACTGGTTATATAAAACTCCACAAAATGAGGTTCCCTAATTCATGGCGAGATGTCACTTTTACAAAACACCCTTGCCTAATGGAAAACAGCTCAATGTTATTTATAGGAACAGGATGACAGTTTATATCGGAACATGCCTACTAGTTGTAGATCTTGAACAATGCTGTTGTAGAAATCTCAGTATCATGTTTTATATTATCAATTACTTTGATTCTTTCAACTTTGGCACTTAAAAAAGCTAAGATTACAGAGGTGCCTGGGTGGCTTAGTTGGATGAACGCCCGACTTCAGCTCATGTCATGATCTCACAGTTTGTGACTTTGAGCCCCATATGGGGCTCTCTATTATCAGTGCAAAACCCGCTTCGCATTCTCTGTCTCCCTGTACTCACTAGTACTTGCTCCCTCCCTCTCTCTCAAAAATAATAAATATTTATTTAAAAAAAAAACAACCCTAAGTTTACAACCAAAAAGAATTGCATTATTTCTAATTCTACACATACATGATAAAACAGAATTTATTTTTAAAATGTGCCCTATATTACAGAGAATTAAAATAATTCAGAAGATGCATTCATCTAATATTAAGTCCTTCCAATATTTTGTTTTTATCCAAAATACATAGATTTGTAGATTTAACAATTTTCTTAGTTTTTCATGGAACTTTTCATATATCATAATGTAACAAATTAAAGTCAAATAATATCAAGCTTATTATCAAAATATTTAAAACTTGCAAATTATAAAATGACAGGTGCCAGAAATATAATACAAAGTCATTGAATATAGTAATATTTTTTACTGTAATAAAATATACTAACGTAATTTTACCATGTTAGCTATTTTTAAATGTACAGCTCAGTAGCAGTAATTATATTCACATTGTTGTACAAACTTCACCACTATCCAATACTAATATACATACTTAGGTAACAGAAGAACTTTGGTAAGAATTTTGGTGGTATCATGCAATTAGGCTTAATGCAGTATAACTTTATTTCTCTAAATAAATAGCTTTACATTCACAGTATGGGTCTTTTTAAACACATTGTTTTTAGCATGTTTGTGGAAAGGACATTAGTCTGAAAATTATGAAAGTTCTTACAGCAGACATAATTCCACCATGTGTGAGGAGGTGTTTAGTCTTGGGCATATCCACCGCAGATCAAGAAAAATGAGTGATCTAAATCTGTCTGGTTACTAAATCCGATGCCACTCCATCTCTTACGTGTGGCTAAACCTCCGTTATATCTCTGACATTCTAATATCCTCCCTTTTACTTAGTATTTACAGTTCAATAAAAACCAAAAGCAATTTAAGCAATGAAGTAAAAACAAAAACATACAACAAAACCAAAAAAGATCTATTCTGGTTCCATTATTTTACACCATGGCCTATTCTGTAAGACTTAAATAAAAACATTAACATTAGACTGGACTAAATAGTGTATATTTATACTAAATCCTCCGGTGCTAAATTGTACTGTAGCAATGAATACTCTTACCTCCTTCTAGACTGTTTGCCTTTAAATCAAGCAATGGTGGAACCCCTAGGATACACAGAGAGAACAAGCTAACTTAACTATAAATTAGCACAACATTGATCAGAAATATTAATAAAACTCCCTCAAAAACTATAAAATTAAAATACAGTTAGATGCCTTTCTAGTTTAACATGTGGATGCTGTTGAATATATTTATTTTATTGTTTTATGAAGGATAATCCTTAATCTTCTGTGAAGTCAATTGGAGGTTGCTATTTACCTTAATAAATCCTATTTCTTTATTAATCAGTTTTATTCCTTTGATCACTGTCATGTGTCACTTCCCTAAAGCTCTCAAAATAGCTTAATACGTTTAAAAATATATACTTACTGCACAAATATTTTATCACTCATATATATTTAAATTAAATTCTCATTATTGATTTGGTGGTAATTGCAATAGGTACTTTTATATTTTGAAAAATACATATTATCACAACCGTGGGCATATTTACTGAATGTATTTGATTTTTCATAAAACCATGGGTTAATTTTCAGTTTCAGGAAAGTATAACAGTGGTGATATTAGAATTCTGAACTTCAGGGGTACGTGGGTGGCTCAGCCAAGCATCTGACTTCAGCTCAGGTCCTGATCTCATGGTTCATGGGTTTGAGTCCTGCATCTGGCTCTGTGCTGACAGTGTGGAGGCTTCTTGGGATTCTCTCTCTCTCCCTCTCTCTCTGCCCCTCTCCTACTTGTGTGCTCTCTCTCTCTCTCTCTCTCTCAAATAAACATTAAAAAAATTTAAGAATTCTGAACTTGAAATCTTTTAAATATATATTATTTATGCAGAAATAAGTTTAAAAAAGTGTATTACCATGTTTTCCTCCCAATTTTAAAAATTTATATAGAACATAATTTTGAATTTTACAGTAAGTAAGTGGGTCAGCTTATTTTACTTCTATCTCAAAATTACCAACTACATTTATGGACAAAATAGTATGTATACCACTTTACTAATTTTATTGTGTGAATTATCTGATTTCTTCCTCACAAATTCCTTTGGTGGCAGGTACTCTTTCCATTTCCATTTTACAGAAGAGGAAATATAGACAGGGAGAACTTACATGGTTGGGTTCACGTCTCTAAGACAATGGTTTCTACTGCAGCTTGAACTCAGAGCTGACCTGACTAACGAGAAACCTGTCAGTATGGTAAACTGCTATGAATAGGTAAGCAACATCTGTTCTCAATGAGTTTGTAATACTTGTTGAAGAGTTAAAGAATTCACAAGAGGGGCACCCGGGTGGCTAGGTCAGTTAAGTGTCTGACTCTTGATGTTGGCTTGGGCCATGATCTCATTGTGGTGAGATCAAGCCCCACATAGGTTTCTGCGCTGACAGCGCAGAGCCTGCTTGGGATTCCCTGTGTCTGTCTCTCTCTCTGCCCCTCTCCCACTTGCTCTCGTTCTCTCTCTCAAAATAAACATTTTTTTTTTAAATAATGCATAAGAAACAGCAAAATAAACCTACAGGTTCTATAGCAGTCAACTCAACTTAAGACTCTCATTACAACTGTTGGCTCCACTAGTTGGAAGAAATGGAAATGAGCCTGTTCTTGTTCCTTGGTAACTAGCTATGACATGGACACAAAGCATTTTCAGTTGGAGAAAACTATCTAAAAATATGCATAAAAAATCCAAATGAGTAATGCGTTAGACTGTGAAGACACAGACCTGACGAGAAGGGCCTTTATGCATTGAGAACTAGAAGAGAAATGACTCCAATTTCCCATAGATTTTGTAAGTTGATTGGTTCTACTTTGAAAACGTTGACAGAATAGAAAAATCGGTTTACCACTTCTTAAAAATTAGATTCAGAATCTCGGTTTAATAAATTCTCTGAGGATGGCAACTGATGGAGGAGTGAATAATGAAGAATGATTCCAGAGTAGTGTCAGATTTTTTAAAATTTCATGCCTCACTTTCCAATATAAGTGGTTTCACAATATGATACAAGATGATCTACCAGATGGCTTGTAAAAAAGTATGCTCTTTTTCTTTTAGCTATCAGATCCAGTATCCTGGATGATCTCCAATCATGAGATCATCACTTGAGTTCTGAGTATTCACATACGACTGAACAGTTTCTCAGATGTCATCAATGACTTTGAATAAAATCCCTCACCGTTAGCAGATATTAGGATTAGAACAGTTATGGGACCAAAATGGGACTGATGGACCAATAATCTAATAAGCCATGTATGCATAGTATGATTAGCCAAACTCTTTACTGGGCAACTATACAGATCGAAGGGAAAAAGTTGCAAGTGTTCAAGGTCAGTGTTGTCCACCCTTTCTCTGATAAGCCTTTCCTTGGAGAAATAAATGGAAAGGAGATTAATGATAGAGTAACAGTAAAAGTTCTTAGTTTTGTAGTTCCTCTGTAATTCTTCACCTGAAAGGACTCGAGCATTCCTGCTGGTGATTGCTCTGTAATTATTTCTTTTACAGAAATACAAGGCAATCACATTTTAAAATAGAGCCCTGCTTCTTTATAGATGGAGACTAAAAGCATTGTCGTACTATGCATTAGGATGAATAAAATAGAGGTAAATGGTAGTGATGTACCTGTTTCCCACAGGACTGTTAAAAATAGTCTTAAACTAGCAAACCCCAACTTTGTGAGAAAGTTGAAATCAGACAGTTGCCCCAGTGCACCATCGTTTCTATGCTCCTGCCCTCAAACCCACATTACATTTATGGAAAGATTCACAACACAAGAGATGGCACTCCTTTCTTGTTTCTTTGACATCAATGTCACCTCATTTTTCTCATGTGTGACTCACCTGGCTTCTTATCTACCTTCTCTCCAAATTCATTCTCATTCTCTCCCAATTGGCCATTACCTGAAGGGTTTCTTGTGGCTTCTTTTTAGATCCTCATCTTACTGTATATTGTCTGCCTAGAAAATCTGACCCACAATCCTATCACCACATATATGCCAATGACTTTCAAATTCATATAGCTCTGACCTATATGTGTGCAAAAAAGGTTGCCTCTGTGATATTGCTATTGAAGGCCTCTGCAGGAAATCAAGCACAGTATGTTGAAACATGGATCTCGTAAGCTTCCTCCAAAAACAGTCCTCTTCTGATGATCCCTACTTAGCGAATAGCTTCAATATCCATCCTGTTCTAAACGACAGAGAACTGGTATCATCAGTTTTTTTCCTTTAATTCTGCTCTGCCATATACCAATAAATAAATCATTGAGTACTATTATCTTTGTTTTGTTTCCAAGCAAAGGTGTCCCTAAAGCCAGTAAATGGATGCAGGGGTATCTCATTTGGAAAGAGATCCCAGCATGTTCTGAGGGAGAGTGGAGGAGGTAACGGGAAAAGGGAGAAAAGCTTATAACAGATGTACTATTGCAGAGGTTACTGCTGTGAGACACTGGGGCTCAATCCCTGTAAAGAATCTCTGAAACACCAAGCACTAAACACCTCAGAATTGTCTCTCCTCCATGAAGGGAAGAAGAGGCTGGGTGTTTATCCACCGCCTCCTTTTATTTGTCTTTGAGTGAGGCTTGCTCCCCGGGCCTTAACTCTCCAGCTCTTCCTGACTGGAAGACAGAGCTTATGCCAGTAAATGGCAGGGGAAATTTCTGAAAGCATAGAGACCTGGGGCCACCAACACGTTTGGAAATAGTTACGAGTGACCTCCAAGGTAGGCTGAACGGATTCAGGCAGGTCATGGAAAGCATCTGCTACAGCTGTCAATTTTACGGTGAGTTTCTCTTCATTTCCATGTCTCTAGCCCTAGTCCAAGATTTTATTCCCTCTTACTTGGGCAGTTTCCTTACCTATTTTCTAGGTACATTGAAACCAGAGTGATCTTTCTCAAAACACATCTGTGATTATGTCACCGCCCCCAGCTTAAAACCCTTTTGTGGCTTTATCGTGTTCCTAGAACAAAGAGCAAGGATCAAACTGTCAACACATAATGGAAGGTTCTGCAGTTTGGTTTCAGCCAAGTCCAATTTCATTTTGATACACTATTTCCCATGATTTTTGTTTTAGTCATATTGGCTTGTTTTTATAATACGCTAACTAAACTATATATCATCTCACCCTTGAATGTAAGATACTTTTTTTTTTAAATTTTCTTTAAGGTTTATTTATTTCTGAGACAGAAAGAGCATGAGTGGGGGGGGGGCAGAGAGAGAGGGAGAGAGACAGAACCTGAAGCAGGCTCCACGCTCTGAGCTGTCAGCCCAGAGCCCGACGTAGGGCTTGAACTCACAAACCGTGAGATCATGACCTGAGCTGAAGTTGGTTGCTCAACCGACTGAGCCGCCCGGGCGCCCCTAAGATATTTTCTTATGTCTTTCCCTGTCAATTTCCTTTCGTGCTGCATATCATTCTGTTCATGTAATTATTTCTTCTTCAAGATTTGAAATGCAGCACATTTAAAAACTTTCTCCTTATTTTCAGTGCTCCTAATTTTCAGAAAGACACAGAAATAGTTTAAAATAGTGCTATAGAATAGTCTCGTGAACAGGCACTACTGTCTGTTGTTTGGCGATCGACCTGGTGTCCCTTCTTGGGGGTTCTTCTCTTATTTCTAGGTTATCACACTGCATATTCTTCATCATGCAATCGGACATTGTAATTACACAATCACTTACATGAGTATTGTATGGATTCAATGTGTTTGATGATCGCTTCTACTTTTTACTAACCGTAGGAACTGTGTGATGTTGTCTGCCCAATCTTTAACATACATCTGAAAATTGAGACCAATTAGGTATACTCCGTAGGACTGATGTAAAGATTCAATTAGTTAATTGTATGTAAACTGCTTAGCAGTGTCTGACATGGAGAAGGATGCCAATAAACCTTAGCTGACTTCCTCCTCCTCATCTGAGTATCCCACACGTGTTTTTTCTCCTACTACAATCAATAGTTTTTGCATTCTTTTTTCCACCTAGTATTTTCAGTTACTGGGTCGAGATTTTAAAAATGCCTCCTCATACGGCAAAAACTTAAAACAATAAAACAAATTATGTGTGTGGAAGTAAATTTCAGAAAGGTATTATTTAACAGGTGCAAAATGAAAATCACTGGTGATGCCATCCTGGCATGGTGTCACCTGAATGGAAAAGCATTGTTGCGAGTAAAACAAAAGGTAAACAATAAATTTAATTGCACTCTGCTAACAAGCACATTAGAGCCTAGAAATATCTCAATTATCCAAATAGCAACTGCATAGAAAAGTATGATTCCAATTAAGACTTGAAAGCAAACTGAAAATTGACAGTGTCGAAAAGCACCTTGTATTAGATTCAGCTTAAAGTTACTTTCCAATTAAGGAATTAATCACTGGCACATTGCCAAGAGTGGTATTTACGTCTTCGTTTTTGTTTGTTTGTTTGTGTTACATGATTTTTCTTCTCACAAAATACAAGAACCTAGTACTAATTCATTTTTTCCCCTGAAGTATGTCAAGCCTCTTAAACCCAAGTAAGCCTAAATTCAGTGAGGATCACAGAGGCGTTTTGTTTCTTACCCCATTTTAAAATGTCAAATGCATCTTCCTCGGCTCTATCTCGGCTCCTTTTGTTGTTTGTGATGTTTAGCTGTGTTTTGGCCTTTAATATACAACGCCCAAGTTATAATCATGTTGGAGGAAATAAATTGATGCAAATTACACACGAAGTAAAACTGAGCTTAAACAGACCTCTCAAATATTTTCTCTTTCCCAATACTATTCGTCCCACTGCGACTGTGTTTTCCAAGGTGTTTTGCCCTCCCATGACTGTCCTGAATTTCTACACATTCTTGTCTCATTCTTGTTTGTTTAGGTTGGAAAAAAATATATTGTTCCTTTGAATTAACATTGAATGAACACTTATTTAAAAATACATTCATGTTTTGAAGTAAAATTTATTAACATGACATTAAATTCAGAACATGTTTTTTTTTTCTGAACAAGAAGAAAATTTTACGTCATTTATTCTTTCTCTAACATGCCATGAACTGCTCTCAAACATTTTCTTCCCTATTTCTTTTCAATGATAATTTTTCATTAATGAAAGTAGAGACTATGAGTAAAATCAAATGATTTGATAAGGCATGCTAAATTTATATCTTTATGGAAGTATAATCATGTGAACAGAATAACTTTTTACTTTAATGAAAATGAAAATGAATCTACTTCCAATTCTGTTACATTTTATCACTCTACAGAACTTTAAAACAATAATAACAGGGTTTTAAGATTGAGGTGCCTGCTTCTGGTTGAAACTATACATATAACATATAATGATATTCCTCCTTTGCAGACGATATTAAATTAAGGTTTTTATACTAAGTAGCATTACATGGTTGTCTTTATAATGCAGTCCATGAGGATTATTCTGGCTTTTTTCATAGAGTATTTCTTTTTAAATTTTATATTTATGTTTCTAAATTAAACCCTAGCTCTATGAACTCTACTTGTAGAAGTGTCTACTTTATAATTTTGTGTTCATTCGGGTTATTTATGGATTCTCCATGGAGAAGAGCATCATTTCTTACTCCAGTGAACTGTATAGCCTGCTCTGAGACTATCAAATACAAGCCCCTGCATCATGATGCATTTGTGATAAGGCACCAATTTGTAGAATGGTCTCCCATACTGTTTCCATCAAATATTTCTTCTAAAGTATTTCTCATAAGGCACTTATGGTTTTAACATGCATTAAAAATTTTTTTAATGTTTTATTTATTTTTGACAGAGAGAGAGAGACAGAGCATTAGTGGGGGAGGGGCAGAGAGAGAGGGAGACAGAGAATCCGAAGCAGGCTCCAGGTTCTGAGCTGTCAGCACAGAGCCTGACACAGGGCTCGAACCCACGAACTGTGAGATCATGACCTGAGCCAAAGTCAGGCGCTCAACTGACTTAGCCACCCAGGCGCCCCAACATGCATTTAATTCCTAGATAGTCATCAATATTTATATGCTTGAGCTTTTATCCTATTATGTGTTGCATAATTGCTACCATTAGATCATTTCCCAAAGGTTTACTTTTCAGGCTTGTATAGTGTTTCAATGTCATATTATTTTGCAAAACATAGTTTTTAATACATGATTTTCAACCCGAGGCTTTAACCCAAGCTAATGAGTAATGGCAACCCATTAATATGCTTTATAAAAATTTTACCTTTACAACTTTTAGACATTTAATTATATTGTTACCAATATTTTATTTCATTAATTCTTATGTATCATGTTTATTTTGTTACCGTTACATCTTTGTACTTTATATTTACCTTTACATTTTATAGAATACATTACTATTTTTCTATCTTTGTAATTCTTATCTTAAAAAAATCATAGCTACAGCTACTAAAATATTATTAACACAGCCAAATATTTAAAAATCATAATTATTTCATTATAAGCAGATGAGTTGGTTTCCAGTATTGCTGGATAGTTGTATTTAAAGCCTGTGTTATTTCATTAACTTTTAATTTTCTGTCTACTCTTTGCAGTGAATTACTCAAGTATGATCTTAATTTTATATAGCCAGAAAAAAAATCATTAATGATGGTAACATTTGCTGTTAATATACTACTCACTCTTCTATTAACTATTTTAAACCCTTTGTTCATAAAAACGTGAGTTCGTAGAATCAAGAGCGAAAAGTTCTAATTTCCTTTCAAGATATTTCATGATGTGTATTACTTATTTCTACTAGGGCATCTTACTCCTTTGACAATATGTGTCTTGGGAATAAGCCTTTTTTGACTCAGGGCAATATTGAGTATATCAGAGCAGTTAATACTGCACAATATGCAAAACCAATGGTGTGCATCAGAAGGGATGGGTATATATGAAGAGCAATTGATTCATCTATTACTTTTTGAAGTAATGTGAGACTAACATGTAATTATTCCATGTGACAATGTGTTGCCTCTTAGCACCATGAAGGAAAGCATAAATACATTAAAAATGTCAGCAGTACAGAATTACTGAAAGGCAACAATAAATAGTACAGTGTATAAATGAAGCATAACCTCTCTTTAAGGCACTTTAAGTCTACAAAAGCATACTTATGATTTATTTTTAAATTTTGAATTTGGGTATGTAATAAATTTTACTGTTCATAACTTCTCTTTATATTTATTATTCAAAAATGATAGGTGATTGGCAAATTTAAAAATCTATGTGAAAATTATATCCTTGTGTCTATTCAGTTATCATTGGAGATAGGCTGTTTTATTTCTTTAATATCTGTATTAAACACATATGCACACATATGTGCAGAAGTATAAAATACATTTTTTTTTAGTAGACAGGGGTAATGCATCTCTTGCATTGAAACTGGTTCTACTTAGTGATTTTTTTTTAATGTCTTGTGGAAGCCTGTATATTCACTCAGAGTTGAAGAAATGGAAAATGAAAAGGTGTTCTTAATAGTTGATTACATCTTTGAAAGTCTGGCATTTCTGATTCCGATGTAACCCTATCACAAACAAACAAACAAAAAAAAAGACCTAAAGCAAGTAAGTTGTAAAGCAGATTAGTCTTTATTACTAGGTCCATCTATTACTTTCAACATATTCTTGGGAAATTTTATTTTAGGATATGCAGTGGACAGATTTCTAAGGTGCTTCATATCCTTCCATAATCTTCCCTTGTATGTGTGTGTGAGTGAATACGACAGGATATCACTCACATGGTTAGACTATCTTACATGGCAAATGATATTTTGAAGGTATAATTAAGGTCTCTAATCAGCTGATTTTGTATTAACCAACAAAGAGATTCCCATGGGTGGGACGGATCTAATCAGGTGACTCTTAAAGAGACTCAAAGCAGCAGACACATTCAAGGCAAAAGAAATACTCCTCCCAGCCTCTAAAAAAACAAATAAATATGCTGTGCACTGCCAGGGAGGGCACCATGTGGCAAGGACCAAAGAGTGGCCCCAAGGTGCTGACAGCAGTCCCTGGCGAACAGCCAGTCAGGAAATGGGACTTCATTTCAACAACTGCAAGGAGCTGAATTCTCACAAAACAAGTGAGCTTGGAAGAGGTGTCAGCTTCAGATGAGAAGACAGACTTGGCTGACACCTTAATTTCAGACTAGTGAGACTCTCAGCAAAGAACCCAGTTTACTCCATAATCCAGACTCCTGACTGCAGAAATGGGGAGATAATGAATTTGTCTTGTTTCAAGCAACAGTTTGTAGTAATGTGTTATGAAGCAATAGAAACTAATTCATACTATAAAGAAAAGGAATAGAGGGATGTGGGGAGATATTAGGAAATTTGTAAAATATAAAAGATATTTTTAAGAAAAAAAAAACAGAAAAATTTGAAGCATAAGGTATTTCATGTCAGATTTCCTATGCTTTATACTGAAGTTCCCAGGACAGAAGGCCTACATCTTAGTCATTGTCCACTAATCTGATAAGTCATAAATTTTTTAAGTAGAAAATTAACTGCATATATTGATGCTGTCTCATATATATTGAAGCCAGAAAGTTATTTTTCTTCCTTTTTTTTTTCACATTTATTTATTTTTCAGAGACATAGAAAGATGGAATGTGAGCAAGGAAGGGGCAGAGAGAGAGGGAGACACAGAATCTGAAGCAGGCTCCAGGCTCCGAGATGTCAGCACAGAGCCCAACACAGGGCTTGAATCCATACACCATGAGGTCATGACCAGAGCTGAAGTTGAACACATAACTGACTAAGCCACCCAGGTGCCCCAGCCAGCAAATTATACTTATATGTACTGTCCCATCTTTGATATTTATCATTTATACGTTTAATTTATGTACATGACCGATACAGGAAGAGTGAATTGGAATACTGTCCATGGTGTAAGTTTTATTATATGCTCATAAGCACAATTAAGCTCTTTTTTTTTTTTATAATCATATCTAGATCTTGGTTAAAATATGATGTTTAAAACTGGTTAAAATTTTAAGCACCTACCAGCCCTATGATCTTGAAATTTATAAGTAGTACTGAAATATATCTAACTATAATATGGACCTTGAATATATGAATGTAAATTTTAAAAACCTTATGGTACTCCCATGTACATGATTCAAACTCATTGAGAGAGGTGAGGTCAGCACTCACAGTGTTGTCATTCTTGTATCTAGTGAATGTTAATCCTATCAAAAGAGGAAATAATCTCTGAAGATAAATTTTCTGTGTCAATTTGCTAGTCTGTAGTCCCCAATTATTCAATCAAACACTGTTGAAGGTGTTGCTGACAAGATACTTTGTAGATGTGATTAAAATCCATAAGGAGTTGACTTTTAAATAAAGGAGATTATCCCAGATAATCTGGGTGGGTCCCACTCAATGAGTTGGAAGTCAAGAGCAGAAGTGAAGTTTCCTTTGGGGGAAACACAAATGTGCCCATGGATTTCAGCTTCTGCTCTTGCCTGAGAGTTGCAGCCCACCCTTCCTGATAGCCTGTCCTATGAATTTCATACTTGCTTAGGCAGCCTTCACAATTTTATGAGCCAATTCCTTGCAGTAAATCCCTTAATATATATACTTTACTGTTTTTTTATTTTCCCCCCTCTGGTAGAGCCCTACCTGCTACATACCCTCTCTGCTTTGTGAACTTACAATGGCAAAGGAAACTCTCATGGATATAAAATCTTTAGGTAAATACAATACTTTTGTTTTACCATCATCAAGGGCATGATATTTAAACTAAACAAACAAAGCTCATAATAGACGAACACACCTATCATAGAGCAACTGAAAATTGGCAGCTCTAACAATTAATTCTGGATTTTAGGAAATATTCAAATATTTGTACATCTTCATAATACGTGCTCAAAATAAATAGTGCTTAATACATGTTCTATGTGTATATGATTATTGCTGAATTGATTTTCAGTTGGAACTATGCATATTCATACCTTACGTGAATTTTTCACTTTGAATTATGCATATACACGATGTACATGCAGGATATTATGCAAAACAACAACAAAAAAGCTAAGAGGAATAAGAAGGGCTTTGGAGAGAGCATGTACTCTCTTGTGAGGGCAAGCTTTCAATGGCATTGAGGTCATATCACCAGGGATTCAATCATTTCTGACAATCCCTTCAACAGCAAGGATTATGGGCTGACATCTCATTATTGAAGTACTGAAACATGAATAATTTGTTCTACACTGATGGTCATGAGATACTGAAAGCCATACAGTTATGGGGTCATATCTCTAAAGAATACATTTTAAAAAGATTACAAAAGAATAATGATGGGAAAGAAATATTAACAAAAGCTATATAATTTTATACATATCTTATGATTTTTACATGTATCTTTGTTTTTATAATTAAAAAAGACACAGTTATCATATTAATCTTGCTTATGCAATAGAACTGTTTTTCTAAAAATGTATATTTGCCTCACTTGTAAATTTTCTAAGAATTTAAATGCCAGAAAAATAATAAAAGTGAGAAAAAGAACAGAATAAAATGTAATACTTATTTTAAAATTAAAGATTAATTGCATAATCTCTCTTGGGACTGAAAATATACACTTTCTTCTTTCTCTGATTTTGCTCATATCATATACAATGAAGAATAAAGATGCAAAGTAGTTACATGCTCAAAGAAGAGAGTAGTTTGAACACAATATCAGAAGATGTCTGGCAAATGTAAGTATAAACATTGTGTTTATTTATGAATAGTATTCATAAAGAAAATGTTGCTTTTGAAGGATATATGATACTACTCATACTTAAAATAGAAAATAGACATAATCAGTTTTGTAATCATTTTAATTTTTTTCCTGAAGTTTATTTATTTATTTTGGGGGTGGGGAGGGGCAGGGAGAGGTGGGGAGAGAATCCCAAGCAGGCTCCTTGCTGTCAGCTCAAGGCCTGACACAGGGATGTATCCCACCAACCGTGAGATCCTGACCTGAGCCAAAATCAAGAGTCCGATGCTTAGCCACCTGAGCCACCCAGGTGGCCGTGGAGTAAAGATAGATCTCAAAGAGGGTCACATAGATTTTCTGACTGATGAAATAGAAGTATAGAAACATTGCATGTTTCTCTTAACTCTATAATTTACGTAACATTTAGCAATATTCTCTTAAAATAATGTAGTAATCCATGTCAAGAAAATTGAGCTTATAGAACTACAAATAAGACTTATTGGCCTAGGATTTGTGTGAATATGTATGTATAATGAATATGTGTATGTGTTTATCATACATATATATATTAACATTTTTATTTCAATAAGTACTAATGATTTTCCTAAATTTGACTTTCTCCAGATATTTTAGGCTAGGCAGATACTATTTTATTTTGAAAATGTATCTGAAATTAAATAATTTCTTCAAATGTCACAGTGAAGTCATTCTTATTTCTTCTCTTTTGCTGATATTAAATCACAAATAAGAACACTCTTTATGTTCATACAGACATATATGTAAGGATACAATGTTCTGCGTGTAGCTTGAAATGAATATATATTTGAATACTGATACAAAGGGAATAGTATTGTCTTGATTTTCAATAATTCAGAAGTTAATATTTGAGAACAATTACACATATTTTTATTTATACTCAAAATTAAGATTGCATGATTGCTACAAGAACATCATAGTTAAAGTGATTTAAAATTCAAAAAGCACATTGATTAAATCACACATAAAGAAATTAACAAAAATGATATTCTCTTTAATTTAAACAAAAGTATAAAAGCTTCTGAAACAAAAGGGAAATTTTTCTATGAAGAATTAAATCCATCATCAAGTTAAAGAAGCATGTACTATAACCTACCTCAGATCTGCAGGGAGCGGACTGAATCCCTCAGCACAATTTAAATTGCAGGGGCAGAGACATTTCTTTGCACATAGGTAACTTGTATGTCTCCCCCAGAATTTGTGTAGTGCAGGGTCAGATCTGGTGACTTAAAATGCAGCCTAAACAAGAGTGTGACTGGAGGGATGGCTTCATCTACATTTTCTCCGTGAATGTAGTGCAATGCAGTAATTGTAAAGTGCCTGCCTGTCTTTAATGAATCGATAATTCTATATGTTAAAAACTGCCTGTTACAGTGTGTTTAATGGCTACAGTTCCACATTATATCATAATCTGCCTTCTCTAAAAAAAAAAAAAATACCGTCAAGGACAGTGAGTTTTTCTCTTAGAATGAATCAGAAAAGGAACAAGTTTCTGACGAACTTTGAGTTCAGGAAGACAGAGGTCCTAAGAGATCTAATGACTTGAGGAACTGATTGATCAAAATGATCAGAGGCAGAAAGGCTATTAAGCAGGCCTCCGAGGGCAGAGCAGGAATGACATAAATGATACAGTGAGCCATTTAAGTACATTTTTCTCACTGGGGGTACTTTCTAAAATGCAGTTTAGTTGGCCCCATGCCCTAGGGTAATTTCAAGGCTAGTGGTCCTGAAATCACATTGTGAGAGACATTGCTTTAAGAGCTCTTTTTCCTTCCTCTGTTCCATTTTCCTCAAGGTATGGTGTTTAAAGGTATGAAGGTTTGAAGGTATGAAGGTATGAAGTTTAAATTTGTTTTTAAGAATATATCCACTTTTAGATCCATAACTGTACCATGATTAAAACTATAGATGTTAAATGAGACTGACAAAACTATCTTTTGCACTTTCCTCCTTCTCTCCTTCATGTTACAAATATTCATTAGCTTTTTAACTGAGTTTTCCACATGTACTGTTACGATATCTTACTTTCTCCTTCATAACCCGTCTTCCATTCCCACATCCTAATAAATTGTCCATCATACAAAACACCAGTGAATTCCGAATCACCATGCATGAAGGCTTTCCTTATTCTATATTCATTTTGATGTCTGTGTGTAGTTTAACACTCTCCTGAAAAGTTCATTTTACAAATGAATTTTCCAAGGTGACCATTGTGTTTTATGAGATGCTTTGTTTAAAAAAAAAAAAAAATCCATCGAAAACAAATAAGTGTGGTTTGGAATGAACAAAATCAAACAGTTCTTTCTGTTGGGATTTCTCAGAATCTTTCATATTAGAAATGTACATTGTCAGGGGTGTCTGCTGGCTCAGTCAGTTGAGCGGCCAACTCTTGATCTTGGCTCAGGTCATGATCTCATGATTCATGGGATCAAGCCTGTGTGGGGATCTATGCTGACAGTGCAAAGCCTGCTTGGGATTCTCTTTCTGCCTTTGTCTGCCCCTCCCCTGCTTTCTCTCTCTCAATATAAATAAACCTAAAAAACAAAACAAAAAAAAAAAAAGAAAGAAAGAAAGAAAGAAAGAAAGGAAGAAAGAAAGAAATGTACTCTGCCAACTTTCAAGAGAAAAAACAGAGCATCTGAATTCTCTACATTAGTTTGACCATGCAACCTGACCTTACAATTCCTAAAAGTGGTGTTTTGCATTTAAATGCTCTAGAAATACTGCTCAAAGCTATCATGATTGTCTAAATGTTTTTTAAAAACTTTCTGTTACTTCCCCTCTTGCTCCCTTTCCTTCTCTGTTTTTTTCCCCCCTGTTCTTCTCTGAGGTAATTTTTTTAGAAAATAAGTCCATAAAGCAATGTGTACATCATTGTATCTGAGGGCTTAAAACATATAGAAATATATTCCTCAACTGCAGTGCATAGGTAGTAGACAGGACCCAAGGTGCATGGGAATAAGGAAATAACATCAGGTAATAATGTGAATCTATAGGAAAAAAAATGCAGAGTATCAGAAATGGTAAATAAGGTTAATATAAAAAAAAGACCAACACTTACTCTCTACTTGCTCTCTTTTCTTCTCTTACCTTTTTAAATGACACAAGATATTGCAAAGTAATGCATATAACAATGCTTTGTTTGGGTCTCTCATATACATAGGCTTAATATGTATAACAATAATATCACAAGAAAGAAGGATGGAATGGAGCTACATAGGAAAAATAGTATCTATATATCATTGGTATCAAGTTATTGCAAATCTGAGGTTGACTTTGCTAAGTTAAAATGTATATAAGTAATAGGCGCGCCTGGGTAGCTCAGTCAGTTGAATGTCTGACTTAGGCTCAGGTCATGATCTCACTGCTCCTGGGTTTGAGTCCCGCATCTGGCTCTGTGCTGACAGCTCCAAGGCTGGAGACTGCTTCTGATTCTGTGTCTATCCTCTTTCTCTCCTCTTCCCCTGCTCGCTCTCTCTCTCTCTCTCTCTCAAAAATAAACATTAAAAATAAATGTACGTAAGTAATAGAGCAAAAGCTGAAAGATTTCAAAAATATATATAAAGTCCTAAAGAAGTTGAAATTCTTTAGTAAAAAATAGCCACATAATGAAAAAATAATGCATTAAAGGAGGAATAACAAACCAAAAGACACAATACATAGTCAACAAAAAGAAAAAAGTGGATGTTAATCCAATCAAAGCAATAGTTATATTAAAAGCAAATAGATTGAACAATCCACACAAGAGGCAGTTTATCTGTTGGAGCATTCATATTCAGATCTATTCAGTCTGCAGAAGGAACAAGATGAAAGGAAAATAATGGAAGAAACATCCCAGGTAAAACTCAGTCATGAAAGAACAGTAAGGACTATATTAACATCACACAGAATAAACCATAAGTGAAACAACATATTATCAGAAATAAAGGATATTTCAAAATGATAAATGGGTCAATCTATCATCAAAATGTAACAGTTATAAATAGGCACATACCTAAAAATAGAGCTCTAAAATCATGGGGAAAAAATCAACAAGTTTAAAAGCAGAGGTGAACAATTCAACAAAAACATTGAGAAGCATGACACTTACAATAATCAATTGTAAGACAACATGAGTCAGAAAATAGTAGACTTGAAGAACATTCTAAATAATCTAGACTTAACAGACATCTCTAGAACCCTCCACCAGACTATGGTAGAATACACATTCTTCTCCAAAGCAAATGCAACAACCCCAAGGATAGACCATATGATAAACTGTTCTCAGTAAATTATGTAATTTAAAAATGTGCAAGTTGGGGGCGCCTGGGTGGCGCAGTCGGTTAAGCATCCGACTTCAGCCAGATCACGATCTCGCGGTCCGTGAGCTCGAGCCCCGCGTCAGGCTCTGGGCTGATGGCTCAGAGCCTGGAGCCTGTTTCCGATTCTGTGTCTCCCTCTCTCTCTGCCCCTCCCCCGTTCATGCTATGTCTCTCTCTGTCCCAAAAATAAATAAAAAACGTTGAAAAAAATTTAAAAAAAAAAAAAGATCATATAAAATCTCAAGGGACTCCAAATAACCAAAACAAACTTGGAAAAAATGAGAAAGTTGTGGGTCTCACACTTTTTGATTTCAAAACTTACTACATAGCTATTATAATCAAAACAATGTGATTAGTAGCAAAAAGGGAGACATACAGACCAGTGGAAGAGGATTGGTAGCCCAGACATAAATTCTCACATATACGGTCAAATGATGTTCAATAAGGGTGCCAAGACTATTCAATGAGAAAAGGAAAGTCTTTTCAATAAATGGTGCTGAGAAACTGGATATCAATATGCAAAAGAATGAAGGTGAATTCTAACTTTCCATCATAAACAAAATTTAACTGAAAATGGATCAAAATCTATGTAAGAGCTGAAAGTATAAAATGCTTAAAAGAAAACAAAGGGAGAAAGCTTCATGTCTTTGCATTTGTCAATGATTTCTTGGATATGTCATCAAAGGTACACAGAACAAAAGAAAACAATACATTGGACTTTATAAAAATTGAAAAAAAATGTGCATCAAGAGAGTGAAGAACCATCAAGAGAGTGAAGAACCAACCAACAGAATAAAAGAAAGTATTTGCAAGTCATGTATTTATTAAAGGGTTAACATCCAGAATATACATAGAACTATAATTCAACAACAAGAAAACTAAGAACTCAAAAAAAGAAGCCAAGGATAATCTCTTCAACAAATGGTGTGGAACAAATAAACATCCACATACAAAAGAAAAAGGAAAAAACATGAATCTAGATACAAACTTTACACTCTATAAAAATCAACCCATGGCACAAAAACAGACACATAGACCAATGGAATAGAACAGAAACCCCAGAACTAGACCCACAAACGTATGGCCAACTAATCTTTGACAAAGCAGGAAAGAACATCCAATGGAAAAAAGACAGTCTCTTTAACAAATGGTGCTGGGAGAACTGGACAGCAACATGCAGAAGGTTGAAACTAGACCACTTTCTCACACCATTCACAAAAATAAACTCAAAATGGATAAAGGACCTGAATGTGAGACAGGAAACCATCAAAACCTTAGAGGAGAAAGCAGGAAAATACCTCTCTGACCTTAGCCGTAGCAATCTCTTACTCGACACATCCCCAAAGGCAAAGGAATTAAAAGCAAAAGTGAATTACTGGGACCTTATGAAGATAAAAAGCTTCTGCACAGCAAAGGAAACAACCAACAAAACTAAAAAGCAACCAACGGAATGGGAAAAGATATTTGCAAATGACATATCGGACAAAGGGCTAGTATCCAAAATCTACAAAGAGCTCACCAAACTCCACACCCGAAAAGCAAATAACCCAGTTAAGATATGGGCAGAAAACATGAATAGACACTTCTCTAAAGAAGACATCCGGATGGCCAACAGGCACATGAAAAGATGTTCAGCGTCGCTCCTTATCAGGGAAATACAAATCAAAACCACACTCAGGTATCACCTCACGCCAGTCAGAGTGGCCAAAATGAACAAATCAGGAGACTATAGATGCCGGAGAGATTGTGGAGAAACGGGAACCCTCTTGCACTGTTGGTGGGAATGCAAATTGGTGCAGCCACTCTGGAAAGCAGTGTGGAGGTTCCTCAAAAAATTAAAAATAGACCTACCCTATGACCCAGCAGTAGCACTGCTAGGAATTTACACAAGGGATACAGGAGTACTGATGCATAGGGGCACTGGTACCCCAATGTTTATAGCAGCACTCTCAACAATAGCCAAATTATGGAAAGAGCCTAAATGTCCATCAACTGATGAATAGATAAAGAAATTGTGGTTTATATACACTATGGAATACTACGTGGCAATGAGAAAAAATGAAATATGGCCTTTTGTAGCAACGTGGATGGAACTGGAGAGTGTGATGCTAAGTGAAATAAACCATACAGAGAAAGACAGATACCATATGGTTTCACTCTTATGTGGATCCTGAGAAACTTAACAGAAACCCATGGGGGAGGGGAAGGAAAAAAAAAAAAAAAAGAGGTTAGAGTGGAAGAGAGCCAAAGCATAAGAGACTCTTAAAAACTGGGAACAAACTGAGGGTGGATGGGGGGTGGGAGGGAGGGGAGGGTGGGTGATGGGTATTGAGGAGGGCACCTTTTGGGATGAGCACTGGTTGTTGTATGGAAACTAATTTGACAATAAATTTCATATATTAAAAAAATAAATAAATAAATCATATTGTCCATAAAAAAAAGATACACTGAATATAATCTCAAATATTGTTTCTTGTAATGACTGATGAGTCAGATTGTAAAAATCAGTCTTTTGTGAAGAATAACTACTTCTACTATGAGAGAGCTGTTAATAATAAATTTGTGTACACATGTGAAAGAAAAAAAAAATCAACCCAAAATGGATCATTGATCTAAATGTCAAATGCAAAATCCTAAGACTCCTGGAAGATAACATAGGAGAAAACCTAGATGACCTTGGGTATGGTGATGCCTCTTAGAGATACAATATCAAAGATATGACCTATAAAAAGAATAACTGATTAGCTGGACTTCATTGAAAGTATAAACTTTTGCTCTGTGAATGCAAGTATCAAAGAAATGACAAGGTAAGCCACACTAGGAGAAATTACTTGCAAAGGAATCATCTGATAAAGGACTGTTATCCAACATACGCAAGGAATTCTTAAAACTCAACAATAAGAAGATACACAGCTTTACTTTTAAAAGGGTCAAAGACCTGGGGCACATGGTCAGTCGGTTCAGCATACAACACAATTTCGGCTCAGGTTCTGATCCCACGGTCATAGGATCAAGCCTCCCAAGCTCAGTGTGATTCCTGCTTGAGATTCTGTTTCTCTCTCTCTCTCTCTCTCTCTCTCTCTCTCCCTCCCTCCCTCACTCCCTCTCTCCCTCTCTCTGTCCCTCTGTCCCTCTCACCCACTCACATTCTCTCTCACTCAAATAAAATAAATAAATAAATGGCCAAACACCTTCATAGACACCTCAGCAAAGAAGATCCACAGATGGCAAATAAGCGTGTGAAAAGATGTTCCACATCTTGTATCATTGGGGAAATGCCAATGAAAACAATAATAAGATACATCGACCTATTAGAACAGCGAAAATCCAGAACACAGACGACACCAGTTGCTGGCAAGGATATAGAGTAACAGGAACTCTTCTGAGTCCTGGCTGATGTGTATGCCAGACGATACAGCTGCTTTTGGAAGACAGTTCGGCACTTCTTACGAAACTGATCATAGTCTTGCCATATAATCCAGCAATTGTGCTCCTTGCTATTTACTCAAAGGGGCCAAGAGCCTGTGTCCACACAAAACCTGTACACAGAAGTTTACAGCAGTTATATGGATAACTGCCAAAGGCTGGAAGTGATCAACATGTCCTGCAGTTGGTGAATGGACAAATAAACAATGGTACAGCCACATAGTGGAGTACCCCTCCACTTATTCATCACTAAAAAGAAAGAAGCTATCAAGTATGAAATGATAGAGAGGAAACTTAATTGCATGTCCTTAAGGGAAAGAGATGAATCAGAAAGGCGACAGACTGTATAATTCCAACCGTATGACAGGATGGAAAAGGCAAAACTATGGAGACAGTAAAAGAATCAGCTGTGCCAGAGATTGGGGTAGTGGGAGAAAGATGAATAGGCAGAACACAAGGGATTTTGAGGGAAGTAGAAATACTATGTATAATAGTACAATGATGGGTATACACCATTATACATTTGTCCAAACCCACAGAATTACAGCATGGAGAGAAAGCCCTAAAGTAAACTTGACTTTGTGATTATGATATGTCAATGTAGTTTCATCAGGTGTAATAAATTCACCACCCTGGTGGGAACTGTTGTTAATGAGGGAGGCTGTGCACGTGTCGACATGAGAGATATGGAGGAGATTTCTGTACCTTCCTTGATATTTTATTGTAAATCTAAAACTGCTCCACAGAAAAGTCTTTACATATATTTTTACAAATGGGTCAAGGACTTAAATAGCTATTCCTTCCAAGAAGATATACTAATGATTCATGAAAAGATGCTCTCAACATCACTAATGGTTAGTGAAATGCAAATCAATACCACGATGAGATTCTAACTCACACACATTAGGGTGACTCTTTT
>NW_024412412.1:9495414-9552247 GCF_014898765.1 Herpailurus yagouaroundi
ATATATATATATATATAAGCAATAAAGAGATTATAAGTGTTAGCAAGGATGTAGAATAAAAGGAACCTTTTTGCACTGCTAGTGGGAATAGATAACGGTGCAACTTCTGTAAAGAATGTGTAACGGTTCCTCAAAAAATTAAACAAAATAACCTTATGATCAGGAAATTCCATTTGTGGCTCAGTCAGTTAAGCAACCAACTTTGGCTCAGGTCATGATCTCACCATTCATGGGTTCGAGCCCTGTGTCAACTGTGTGCTGACAGCATGAAGCCTGCTTCAGATTCATTCATTCTCATTCTCTCTCTCTCTCTCTCTCTCCCTCTCCCTTTCTCTCTCCCTCTCCCCCTCTAGCCCCTCCTAGTCTCTCTCTCTCTCAAAATAAATAAACTTAAAAAAAATTCCACTTGTAGGTATATACCCCAAAGAAATGAAAGCTGGGACTCAAACAGACATTCGTACAAAATGTTCATGGCAACATTATTCACATTAGCTCAAAGGTGGAATCAACCCAAAAGCCCGATACCGGATGAACAGATAAATCAAGGCAGTATGTACATCTAATGCAATACTATTCGGTCTTAAAAAGAAATGACATTTTGATACATGCTACAACATGGATAAATCTTGAGAGCATTATGCTAAGTGAAATAAGTCAGACACAAAAGGACGAATATTGTATCATCCACTTAAATGAGGTACTCAAAATAATAAAAATCATAGACACGAAAACGAGAGCAGTAGTTATCAGAATAATCCAGGGGTAGAGAGAACGAGGAGTCAATTTTTAAAACATAATTCCCTAAACAAACAAAACAAAACAAAACAAACAAAAAGCACATACATTTAACCGGGAGCCATATTAAAATCTCTATGATTTTAATTGTTGGATTATGTCAGAGGCCATATTCTGCAAATCGCTAAATTGCCCCTTCATGACAGCCTAACTACAAGAATTTTTTTTTTTAAAGATATAAGAATCAACAGAAATGTGTTCTTTTGATTTACTGGGATATTGTATATATTAAACAGTGAATTCTATAACTGATCAGTTTGAACTGTTTCGCATTGCTGATCAGAAAGTAGATTTCCATTTACCATGTAGTATGTGTTATACCCACTCCTTTGCAGTAAAATTTCTTTTGTTTTCACTGTACAATTTGAACATAACTCTTTTTCATGTGGCCTTTCTGAAACATATCTTCATTTTTTAAAAAAAATGTATACTTTATAAAAAGTGTGCACGTTTCTCTGTGGCCTACCATCCATCCTCTTGCTCAACTCATTTCGAAACAGAATGTAAAATAAATTGTGTAGTATTTTTTCCATTTATCTTTACACTTTCTTATAAATGGCTGCACATAGGGCATAGAAAACACTTAAATATATATTGAACTGATTATTTGTGAGGATTACAATAAAGAGGCAGATTGGTCTGAGAAACATATTAAAACGGTAGGAACCATATTTTCCAGACATCAATATTTATTGTAACACCTAGTGTTATAAAAATGATGGCAGTTGTCCTTTTGACCACTAATTGTTAGGTCCCAAACACTTAATGCAAAGTGTCATCTTTATAAAGGAAAACAAGAAGTTTGTCTATTATTTAGAAAGCAAGGCTAATATTATTTAATAATTATTACTAGAAGATATTTATGCCAGTAATGATTCAAATATTTTAATGATTCAAATATTTAAATTAACTTAATGATTATTAATATATACATCATTAATTTAATAATTAATGGTTCAAATATTTAAACTTAAGTTGACAAATTTTAGACAAAATCAAAATAGAGTGAAACCTAATAAGGGCTCGTCTATGGCTTACTCATTTAAAAATTTTAAAAATATATAAGGATTATAAACCTTTCTCAGTTCTTCAGAACTTTGTATAAGATTTTCTTAATGCCAAGAAAGTTAATGAAATTTTGCAAAGGCAGATTAAAGAAATAATATGACCAACCAAATTTGCCTTTAATGATGAATTCCTTTAGCATTGAATTATACATATGTCCCATAAGTTTGATGATCTTAAGGATACATTCATTTTAATGTTATTTAATAAGATGAGAAATAAATTATTAATATCCATTTTAAGAATATTTCTATTTTATTATACGTTTAAAAATGTTCTATGTTAACATATACTTGCTGGAAAAACATCGCAAACGGCCTATGGAACACAATAGTTTAAGGGTTAGTAACTATAGTAAAAGGCGGGTGGCTTTCAGCATTTCCCCGAAACAATTTAATGCTTTCCCAGCATAGGGTGTGTCTGTAGTAAGGATTTTTTTCTAGAAAAATGTATTCTTATGTTACTCCGTCTGAAAAGTTTAATTCTAATATCTGCCTAACCATATTTTATCAAGTCTCACACATATCTCAATTAGTAAAACTGTGAAAAGTCAAAAAAATGTGTCTCTTATAATTAGAATCTCTAGAATCTTTAATTTTAAAATAATCTTACAATAGTAATAATCATTGCCATTATAATTATCTGATAATATCCTAATAGTGATTTAGGTGTTAATCATAAAGCTTTCAAAATGCAATATACAATTATATAAATTCATTATTATACGATCAAATCCCAAAATCCAGTCATAATCATAAATCCTAATTTGAATCCTAATTTAAGCAGTGGAGAAAGAGCTTAAATTACACAGTGGGCTGATTTTGTAATTTTTAATTATTTTACTTGTTAAAAGTTAAATCAACTTCTATCAGACACTTTGAATTACCTTATATTGTTGAAACAGCTAAATTAAAATTTAAGGGGAATAACAGAACTACAGTAGAGAGGAACACATAGTTGCAATAATGGTATAAAACAGAACAGTTTGCACTTTTTAGAAGGAGAATAAGCTATCGGAAAGTTATCAAAATACTTATCAATGCTATCTACCTTTTATGGTCAATTGAAATAAATTCCAAGATGAGTGACAAAGAGCTTCTGCATTAAGCAGCTTGGATTATAGTCACTGGAATTGTTCCTACTGCTGTTATTACATATGATGATATAAATTACAAGTAAGGTGGCCATGTGACAGGGTGAAAAATTTTTGAGCTTTGAAGCAAAATCATACTGGCTTTAAGATCTAGCACTGTAGTGTATCACTTGGACAGCTCCTGAGACATCGTTTAAGCTCTGTGACTTAGATGTCATTATGCATGGGGAAGGGGGATCATTTCTTGTTTGGAGGGCTTTTGTAAAATGAGGAGTAATTTAATATTCCAGGGAATCTGACAGATTAGCATTTGGAAGTCAACACTTGACAAAACAAATTGTCCTATAGAGGGCAGTAGGTTGGGGGGGGGGGAAATTAAGAAATCTTTTGTGGAGGAATTTGTTTTTTAGAAGGGACTTGAACAATAGCTTTTGTTAGAGCAACTGCTGCATACTTCTTACATGAAGAACATGAGAAAAGGCAATCATGTGCTTTAAGCAAGGTGCTTGGGACGTCAGTAAAAGTAGGGAATATGGGATATACGTGTAAACAGGATGTGACACAGAGAATCACACTCATGTGAGAATCTGGCCCCTTCTCACTACCTCACTACTTCCTCTGCCTCCACAGTAGCAGCCTAACTGTTCTTATTTCCACCCATAGGTTCCTTCTGCTATTTTCAACACAGAAGTTAGTGTACAACTGTTAAATTTAAATGAGAAGCCAAATAAAAAAATAGCAAATATTGCATGATCTTATTTATATGTGAAATCCAAAAAAAGTCAAGCTTATACAAGCAGAGCAAGATGCTGGTTGCCAGGGATCAGGGTGGGGGAAATGGAGAGATGTTGGTCACAAAGGGTACCATGTGTCAGCTACACAGGGTGAATAAGTTCTGGAGATAATCTACAGGTCATAATACAGTCTTGTATACTTGAATTCACCAAGAGAGTTTATCTTAAGCATTCTCAGCACACACACACATTGTGACTATGTGAGGCAGTGAATGTGTTAACTTGATTGTGTTCATCATTTCACAATTTACATGCATATCAAAACATCATGTGTACCTTAAATGTAGACAATTTTGATTTGTGAATTATACTTCAATAAAACTAGAAAAAGAAATCAAAATCAGATCAGGCCACTATCCTGTACACCCCTCCCCGCCCCCGAAGCATCTTATGTCATTCAGAGTAGATGCCAAATTCCTTAAAACGGACTCAAAGGTTTCATAAGATGTGGTGCCTGTTATTTATTTGACTTTGCTCCTATTCCCTACTTCGCTCCAGCCTCATGTCTCACCAGTTTTTCTTGAGCTTGCTAAGCATAATTCTTTTAAAGGGTCTCTACTCTTGTGCATTGACTACTTAGAATCTCTCCTTCCCATAGACACACAACTCATTTACTCACTTCCTTTAGGTTGTAATTTATAAAACAGTGAGGTCTTTTCTGGACACTCCAGATAGATGCCCTTCTTCAGTACTTACTTTCTCCAAATTTATTTTGTCTTTGGTACTTATCTCAGTCAAAAATACTCATATTTCTCTGTTATTTCTCCCATTTATTACCATTTCTCTACTATAGAATAGAAATATCTAGCATATTGTAGCACTCCATAAATAATTATTTGTCAAGGGGCCAAATGAATGAACCATCAAGAAAATAAGACATAAAAAAAAAAAAAAACTAAATTTTCTCTGCAAAGGCAAATGGTCAACCCCACAGGAATAAATTATTTGTTCAGTTGATTAAAAAAAACCATTTATTATACAACTACAAGATGTCTGACACTATGCCAGACTCTAGAAATTCAAAGTCTCTCTCTTTTCCTCAGTTTAAGTACAGAGAAATGGATCTATTTAGGTGGACTACCAAACATAATTACTGCCTGAGTCACATCTTGAAGTATTTTGTGCCCTTGGGATAACAAATGAGTATTAAGATACTGTGATCCGACTTTTGAAAATACAACTTTACTTTTTCCACTCTCTTACCACAAATATCACCTACTCTCCTGTTTAAGGAAAAGTTACAATGCTCATAACATTTGAAGATGTGAAGAAATCCACCTTATAATTACAAAATATATCTTGTTTAATGAACAAGAACCCTAGGTATTGGTCAACTAATTCAATTCAAAATCCAAATAAATATTTAAATTATTTGGAAGGAAACTAAACAAACAAATGAACAAAACCCCCAAACCCTTCTAATTATAAAAGATATACAGGATTGGAAATGAATAGCATTCTAATTTACATAAACATGCAGACAGGCATTTATAATTATCCTCACTTGTATATCTGTGAATTTAGGTTATACCTAATACATGGCAAATTAGATAAACACATTTATTTATGTTTGAAAAGAGTAATGCCAAATACCAAGGTAGGCTGTAAGAAACTACTCCAGAAATATTCTAATGGAAAGAAAGCTTTTTTTCTATCTATTCAGTGTAGGTAACGGAGTAGGGAGAGAAGTCAAAGGTCTACATGGGTAAGCAACATGATGGAGCTGACGTAGTGAGGGTGCACACCTTCCTTTTTTTTTCTTTTTTCTTTTCTTTTCCCTTGCTTTCCTTCTTTACTTACTTTTTTTTTTTTTTTTTTTTTTTTTTACAAATTAGGGCAATAGCTCCCCCCCCCAACATTAATGAAACACATATATCAAGAAATATAAACTAAAATATATTCACATTTTTAAAATACATTAAGAGTATTCACGAGAGTTTTCCAAATGGATATGACAGACTAGAGCACAAGGAATATTGTTTTATGTTTTTTGCCGTCAAAGGCACTTCATTGGAAATACTTGAGAGACACTTAAAAGAGATTAACATGGTAGTGTTTGGAAATTTTCAAACAATTAGTAATCAACAATTATTGGTCATCTAATTCATGTGACAAATATTGTGGCCAGGTACAAGAAAAAGAGAAATTAACAGGATGAATATTATCCCGAACATATACATCTTACACTCATGTTCTTGTGCTCTTGGAATTTCCATAAGGAAATAGAGATATTCCAACGCAATTAGATCATACCACAATACTTAGTAACAAAGGTTTTGAAAATTATGCAGACCCATTAATTCATTGACAAACATGAATTTATCAAACATACAAAAAATGGCATTCTAAAGATAAATAAGCTTACCTTCAAGGTGTTCATAGTTTTAAGTAGGTTAAGATTTTGAGGGGAAAGCATTAAAATGATTTAAAAAAATTTGAAAACTTCAAAAACAATCCAAAAGAACAGAAAATCAGAATTTAAGGCAACATTTAGAAAAATATAAACAATGTGAAACAGAAAATAAAGAATGGTGAAGAACAGATGTGGGAGAAAACTTCTGGCACACATCATTTACCACATGCTGGCCATGAATTGACACTCTTTTATTTATTATAAAAATATATCTACAAGTTGAAGGCATAAATGGGAATGATACATTTTTCTTTTTTTTGTATGACAATACATTTAAGAATGGACATCCTACTGCAGTATAGAAAAACTAACAGTAATAGAAGGCAAAAATCATATATAAAGAGTACCTTGTTACAAATTTAAACACCAAGCTATTATATGTTCCGCAGTATTATCTTCATTCTGAAGGAACTATTACATTATGAAAACCTAAGAAAAATTTCTACTTTAAGCAAAAGAATTATTCATTTCGGCAATTCTTTTTTTTTTTTTTTCCAATTGAGATAATAAGCCAATATGTATACGGTGTAAAAACTGGCAATGGTATAGGAACCTGCTATAAGCTAAGGGGAAAAGCAATGTACAAGAAACCTAAACCCAGAAAATAAATAGGAAATTTGAATGAAAATGACATCAACCTTTAACTTTTCATTTCTACTAAAAAATTATAGTAACATTTAAAATTATCTTTTCTTCCCATATTTTAACCACCATCCTCCTTAAAAAGGAGTTATAATAAACAGATTTATAAACAATGAGTTATACTATAAAAATAACATAAAATCACATAGGAGGGGAAAAAAAGAATAATGAGAGAGAATAAGATTTAGATGGTGCATAAACTATATCTTTCTGAAGAATGCTCCCTCCCACTATGATTCATTCCTACATAGAGTGACTAGAAACTATTTTTTTTTCCTTTCTTTCAATTATACACACACACACACACACACACACACTTGCACACACACACACATGCACATACACTAGTTGTATTGGTATATGCTTTATGTATATGTTAAAAAATATTTTTAAATATTAAGAAAAAGTATTACTCATAAGTCTTTGTTGTATAAAAACTGTTGTTAATTATCACCATGTCTGCATTCAAGTGAAGTAGGGAAGAGAAACATTTCAAGAAACTAACCATTGAGTCTATATTACTCGATGGGGTTTTACAAATAACAGGGGTTGCTCAAGAGTTTTTACAAATAACAGAATTCATTCTGGCTACTTAAAATAAAAATTCAATAAAAGGCAGTAGGTAATTCACAGAGTCAACACCAGCAAACATAACATTGTATGTCAATATTACTTCAATTAAAAAAAAGAAAGAATCATGGTAAAACTGATACCAGGGTGTCTCTTCTTTCTCATGGGTGGGTAAGAGTTGATATCTCTTAAAGCCTCTTTTACTCTTGCTGTTTACAGCCAATTCAAAGGCTCTTGAAAATGCATTTGATAGAAAGACCCTCAGTTATTTGCCTACATGTGAGCTATAAGGAATGGTAGGACAGTAAATTTCCATCCCTCTCATTTAGCTATAATACTACATTTATGATCCATTCTGAAGTTTAAAGTTAATATATGTTAATTAAGAAAGTAATGAGAAAAGAGAAAAATGAAGAAAAATTAAGTCATGTAAACAAATACACATCACATTAAGGAAGAAAGCATGGTTTGTGATCGTCATTCTCATTTATGAAGTTGGGTACAAGGTGTTATTGACATTAAGTACCTCAGTCAGTTTCCTCTGACAACCCAGCAGGAACCTCAGTTCCTGTTTGTTTTAACAGTCAGAGTGAACCAGACTTTCACTACTAAGGAATATGTAGCCCAATGCCCCTTATGTAGAATTCGCTTTAGTCTCTCATTGTTTCCTCTCATTATGGAAGTAAGTATAATTTTCTCAAATAAACTTTTTCCTTAGAGGACTAGCAGCTATATTCCTCCTGATCACTGAAATCAACTGCATGAAACAATGCAGTAACTACTTTTTTTCCTCACCGAGTGGTTTGAGGAACGTTAAATAGGCCGTTTCCAAATCAATAGCAATATTGATGAAAACTGTGATCAGACACTCCATGTTAAATGCCAGTCAAATTACAACCTTGGCTCCTTTTTTCATAAAGTCATGCTGTATAATGGACTATAGGAGAAAGCTTAGGAAACCCACTTGTGCACCAGCCCTGCTAGTCCTCCTCAGTGTTGAGGACCTCATTCCCAACCACTGGAACTCATGGATCGAAAAAGGTGATCTTAAATATTTCATGGTAGTAGAATAAGAGTATGACACCACATTCCAAACTGAGCCTCTGCTGTACTCAAAAATCTTCTTGCCCTAGATACCCTGCCCCAAAAGGAGGATTTTGTGCAAATATTGGTGGAAAATGGTGCTTCTGTGTCAAACAGGACAAATAGTGTCTAACATTTATCTATTAGAAGAGTGACACTTTCCATTAGATAAATGAAGCACAGCCATTTTGTTGGACTGGCCTATTCCCAGGATTAGAGACTGGATAAATGGGTTGTGGCGAAATGTACGTCAATTTGTTCTTTTTTTCTCTTCCTCATTCTAATCTGAGTTCCTTTCTCCCTTTCAAGATCTCTTACCTCTCTCTAAAACTCTAAGCTGTGCTTATTGAAAAGTCATACTTGGGGCGCCTGGGTGGCTCAGTCGGTTGAGTGTCTGACTTCAGCTCAGGTCATGATCTCACGGTCCAGGAGTTCGAGCCCCACATTGGGCTCTGTGCTGACAGCTCAGAGCCTGGAGCCTGTGTCCAATTCTGTGTCTCCCTCTCTCTCTTTCCCTCTCGCCTCATGCTCTGTCTCTTTCTCTCAGAAATAAATAAACGTTAAAAAAAATAAAGAAAAGTCATACTACTAAACATTGGGGAAGGGTAGTAAAGGGGTTGGATTTCCTATAATGGAAGATGATGGAAAGGTTAGTCAAAAGGGCCTACTCATAGGTAGTCTGTCACCCTGTGGAGGGTGTCGTCAGGTCTTTTGAACTCATAAAAGAACAGACATTGCGCAGGGAACATAGAAGTGACTGGGGAGTCTAATATCAGAGTACTGGTTTTGTCAATCAACGTGCAGCTTGTAGCCACTGCATGCAAGCACGGGGGCATACCTGATGCCACAAGTCAAGGTCTGACTGGCATGAGAAATATGCTCCAGGCCACACCTGAGAGGCAAAAGTTTCTCCTAGAAAGCCTGCGGCAATGCCGTCCTTTGCATGATAATATACATGAAAAAGTTTGTCAAAATTAGGTAAGCCAAGAGCTAGGTTGTGGACAATATTAATTTTAAAACAACTGCAAAGGAGGTTAATGCTTCTGAAGACCACAAAATGGGCTCTGAAGTGGTATCTGGGAGGACCAGATTTATTATATTATTATCATTATTATTATTTATATTTATTAAGGACATATTTTAGGGACAATATATTTATATATTATTATTTATATCTATTAAGGACAACAAAATTAGGAATCCACTGGTTCCACTATCCAGTTACCTCTAGGTATTTATGTAACTGGTTTGTTTTTGTTTTTATTTTTTTGGAGAAAGGGGTAGACAAAATAGACTCCAGGCATTTGGGGATGAATTTGTGCAGCCAAATGCCCTACCACTGAGCTAAACCCTCATTGCTTACAGTGAACTTTTGAATGCACTGAGATAACTCGCTTCCTAAATAGCTTAAGAGTTGTTTGTACCCATTGAAATTTAGATTGGGAGACATTATGGCCTGTGTCAGCTCTGGTCTTTCGGAGAATGAGGGAGTCTGTAAGAACCTGCTGTTGAGCTTGGTTACAGAGTAAAAGGTCATCAATATACAGAACAAGAGTGAAACCCTATGTAAAGGCTACAGAGTCTAAGGGTTTTAAGGGCTTGAGAAAATACTGCAGGATAATCCCGATATTCCTGAGGGATGGGAACGCACATTAACTGTCTCCTTCATATAAATATGAAGAGAATTGAGGTAAGCAGAGTAGCTGTTTTGGTACTATGGGGTGGGAAGAGATTACACAAGAATCCATGGCTCTTAGTGCTTCCAAAAATTGATAGATTTTTGGTTCCCATCTGCTTCAAATTTACCTCGTTTCTTTACTGGCCAGATTGGAGTGGTACAGGGTGAGGAGGTGAGGACAAAGACAAGCACATCCTAATGCGAAAGAGTGTGTTACAGGTTCAACTGCTCACCCCTGCATCTTGGGAGGGAGGGCAATGAGTTACCGATGGAAAGTGTTTCTCCCTTTTCCAAGTAATGCATATGGGCACTGCATATAGTAACCATCCAACTTCCTTTGCATGTGTGGCCCAGAGACTAACTGGACATCTTTTAAAGATTCACTCTCTTCAGAGGAATTTACATCAAGATGAATTCCAGGGGGGGAAATAGGAAACTTGGGGTTTTATTTGAAGGCTGGGAAATAAAAATGCCTTTCTTGTGACATTTTATAGTGGCATTAAACTTTGCAAACAAATCTCTACCAAAAAGGTTTGCTGGTGAGGAGATGGGCACTAGAGAGTCATGACTGATAAGGGGGGCTGAAGAGATGAGGGGATTTGGGGGCTGACATACAAACAGTGAAAGGTTGTCCAGAGACCCCAACAACTTAGAAAGAATTACAGGTGACACGAGGAGATACATTCTCCGAATGGATGGTGATCACATCAGTGTCAATTAAAAACTGTCATTTCCGGAGCGCCTGGGTGGCTCAGTTGGTTAAATGCCAAAATCGTCTCAAGGTTTGTGAGTTCCAACCCCGTGTTGGGCTCTGTGCTGTCAGCTGAGAGCCTGGAGCCTCCTTCAATTCTGTGTCTCCTTCCCTCTCTGCCCCTTCCTCCCTCCCTCCCTCTCTCTCTCTTTCTCTCTCTCTCTCAAAAACAAATAAACGTTAAAAAAATTTAAAAAAATCATTACCAATTCTCAGCTTTAAGTGTAATGGTGAGCTCTGGGGTGTGATTGAGGATTGACTAACTCTGTCAACTGACAGAGGATTGTCCCACAGGAGGAGAAAAACAGACTCTGGGGATTCTGGAGCCTGAGGAGTGTTGCTTTTTAAACTTTTATTTCTCTTAAGTGAAGGACAACTATTCTTTCAACATCCTGTTTATTTTTTTGTTTTCGTGTTTGGGCCTTTAAAAAAAAATAGTATCTACAAATACCTGAAAGCAAGTAAGAAGGGCATTCAGTGAGCTTTGAGTCATTCTTAGAGTTATGTTTTTGTTTCTCTAGAGATTCCAGTTGCAAAGTAAGAATTGTTGATTTAATCTCTTTTACTTCTGTTTTCCTGTAAGCAATTCTCAAAAAAAAAAAAAAAAAAAAAAAAAAAGTAGCTGCTTTTATTATGACAAAATGCTGGCTGGCCCACCCAACTACATTATTTTGAATATGCCTCTTTATATCAGAAGGAAAATTTCCTCCTAAGACAGAAATCAAGAGGTTCCTATATTCTGGAGCTTCAGGGTTTAGCGAAGCTGCCTCTAAAAAGTCAGTAGAAAGCATTTAATAAAAGTCTTTGGATGCTATCCCTTCTGAGAGTACAATTCAAACTTAGACCAATTCGCTTTGGGAAGGAAAGCCTCTACTACTGCTCCTTTTAGTACTTGAATATCCACTTCCAGCTGAGCCATTTCCTGTCATTTGCAGGAGGGCCTGGGAGAACTTCTGACATTTGTTTTCTCTGTAAGTACCCCCAAGACCCCCACCCATGGGTGCTATGTGGCCTGTCTGATAACTATAGCATAAATATGGGTGGGAAGAACACTCTTTAGCAGCCAATCAAGGTCTCCATAAGTGGGGCTATGAATGACCATTAATATTTGTAATTTTTTCTCTAAATCTATTTAGGACCTTCTGAAAGTGGAGATAAAAAGGCTTTAAAATTTAATAGGTCTGCTGTGTCCAGGAGACACATATTCCCTGCAGTGGGGATCCAGGTTACATTTGCAAAGGATATCACATAGGAAGGCTTGATGCCTTGATGCTCTGATGACAGAGCCATGGAAAGTTGGAGGAGCTGTAGGGGACAGCAAAGCAAGCCTCGAGACCTGTCCCTGGTGTTCTTGCTAAATTCACTTCCTGATATTTAGCATTTCTATAAATAACCTGTATATCCCAAGGCCTGGAGGGCAGAGCTCAGTGCTTTTTGTAAATCTTGTATGGAAAGGGGAGTTAAAACAGGTAGCTATCCTTTAAGGAATTTTCTGGGGGAAGTTGGAGGACATAAGGGGATTTGTTGAGGATTGGGGGCTGGATTTTGAAAAGGGGGGTTGAGATTTGGGGTCCAGAGACTTAAAACATCTGGAGTTTCAAAGACAAGGAGTGGGGAATAAATGGGTACATAAGAAAATGGAAAGGGATGTTTATGTTGATATGAACTTTAAGTTTTATTCCCAAGCTACTTTCTGTCCCTTCATCATGTTAAGTTAACCCTGAAAACTAGCTGTTATACTACTTTATGCCTTCTTTTCAATTTTATCTTTCCAGAGATACCAGTAAGACAGATGTAGGGGGTGGAACTCCTTAAAAATTTTTTTAAATATAGAAGCTTTTGCAATTCAAAAGATGTGTTGTCTGGCCAATCATGACTGAGATCTCCATTGGTATATTTATTCTAATAACAACTCAGTCTAATAAACCTTCTTATACAAATACCAGAAGATAAATTTCCAGGGTTAGAATAAATCTTAACCAAGGACACAGGAGGGGTCCCCAAAGTGGGTGTAGAAGAAGATATAGCCCAAGACCCAAAAGTTGACTCCCAGAGTTAACCTAGGAAAGATCTTTGTTGTCATAGACAGTAAGAATTGTGTAGTAAAAATGGTATTTGTTTCTCATCGGAATATGAGATGCCTCTAGTCATAAAGAACTATAGGTCTATGATATCAGGCAGGCATTACTAGAACAACACTTTTCCAGCACTACCACAGCAATGAAGGTTAGGACAACAAATGTCCCTTATGGACTGGGGCTCCTTATGACAAACTCACCTGAAAGCTGGTACAGCCCGACAAAGAGAATGATTTTATGTCACAGAATCCCAGTCTATTCAACTGGCTACCATACTCACACAATATATGTGCCTTCTGGATGGCAGAGATCTGAGTGAATATTCTCACTGGTCACCAAGCTAAGCTCTCAAGACATAGAATAAGTGAAAGGAAAGCCTCACCCCACTTTTTCACTGGGGAATCACAGCAAAACTTGTCTAAATACACATGGGTCTGGTGAGAAGCACGAATGCTCCAATCTGTGAAGCAGAGTATAATAGCCTTATAGGACCAAGTTTGTGTTTAACCCTATGGCTTTCTTCCTTAGGACAAATGACACGAAAGTCAGAGACAAAGCAATACATTGACCATCTCTGGGAGGAAAGGGATTAATAGAAAGCAAGAGTACTCATAACCAATCTTTACCAATGTTTCAACACCCAAGGAACTAATTCCACAAATGTTTTCTCTGGTTAATTTAATTTTAGAAAATAAAAGGACTCTCACCACTTTCTCTTCTACCAGGCTCTGCAGGCTGAGATCTGAGATAATAATTTGGTAAGAATTCTTACCTCCTGGTGGCTCTTGTTGGAAGTCCCAGAAACCAGCATCCAGCCAGTGAAGAGCTCCATGTTGGGCACCAAAACTGTAGGGGAGGAAACCTTCCATTCTTCACTTTTTTGGTGGGCCTAATAATTAAATTGAGATAAAACAGATTAAGAGAAGAAAAAAATAATTTCATGTGTACAAAAGCTTATAGAAATATCAGGGGCGCCTGGGTGGCGCAGTCGGTTAAGCGTCTGACTTCAGCCAGGTCACGATCTCGCGGTCCGGGAGTTCGAGCCCCGCGTTGGGCTCTGGGCTGATGGCTCAGAGCCTGGAGCCTGTTTCCGATTCTGTGTCTCCCTCTCTCTCTGCCCCTCCCCCGTTCATGCTCTGTCTGTCTCTCTCCCAAAAATAAAATAAAAACGTTGAAAAAAAAAAAAGGAAAAAAAAAAAAGAAATATCAGGCTCAGAGTGACCAAGAGTCAGATTTTATACATTTTTCCAAAAACAAAACAAAAACAAACAAAAAAAAACCCAAGTATTTGTGAAGATTTGGCAAAGTGATGAAGAGGTACCAACGTTTGTTTATACAGACGAATCAGCTCTGACTTCCCTCTCTCTGGCAATAAGGATGCATTCTACCCTCCAGATACAGACAGGGTACCCTTCACATGGGCAATTTCCTGCTCTCAGGGGAACAAAGGAAGGTCAGAGTGTTCTTGCCCTGTTTCCTAAGTACTTTAAATTCAAAATAATCAGTATGCCACAGTAATACATTTCTCATCGTATCAATATATAAAATAATATAGTAGTGGCAAAATGGACACTTGCCTTGACAAATGAAATGAGAGAGAACATCCAAAGAGAAGTCTACATAAATAAGGACAAAAGGATGGACTCTATAAAAAATGGTCTTGAGTCAACTGAATTCTCATATGTTATTTAAAAATCTCATAATCCTTACCATACACCATATCCTAAACCTGATCTCACATTTCCCAAAAGGCTATCTCAGATGGACTGCAGATTCAAAAGAAAAAGTTAAAAATGATAAAACTTGTGAATATTTCAAAAGCTTGCATTATATATATATAATATTATATAATATACATATATTATATTATATTATATATAATATATAATGCATATTATACACATATATGTATGTATTTATATATATTTGTTTTAGTTGTTCAATACAACAAAACACTATTAAGGAAGAGACTGATAATTTGGGCTATGTTAAGACAATGAACTTTAAATCATTAAAATTACCATTAAAATGGGGGGAAAACAAGCCAAAACACAGGCCAAAATAGGAAAGTTTATTTGACATGTATATAACCAACAGAGGACTCATATCTATAATATGTAAATAAGATATTAAAATCAAAAAAAGTATAAGAAAAATGATAAAAAAATTGTTAAAAGTTTTAATAGGAATCTCACAAGAGTATCCAAATAGGCAAAACGTTTATGAAAACAGCCTTTACTTTACATACCTATATCCTATGATGTAACCTACCAGTCAGCAATTGTACTCCTGTGTCTATAACTGTACATAATATATATGTATACATATAATATGTACATATATATGTGCATAATATGTAAATATAGAATATATATGTATACATATATACATAATATATATGTATACATATATACATAATATATATACATATATACATAATATATATATGTATACATATATACATGTACATATATACATATATATATATACACACATATATGTATATATTTCACTCAGTTGAGTGCACACACACATATACACACAAAGTTATCAAAAGAGAAATACCAGAAAATTTTCAATTAACTGCAATGCAGAAAAAGGTTAAAGGCCCATCAGCAGTATAATATCTGAATAAACTTTAGTGAATTCATACAATGGACAATATTCTAAAAAATAAAAATGAACAAAGTATCTCTATATTCCACAAAATGAATGCATTGAACAAGCCTACTGTCATGTAAAAGAAACTTGATTCATAATATTATCTACTACAATTCCAAATGTGACAGTTCAAAACAGTGTAAAACCAAAGAATGATATACATTTATTTCTCCACACATGCTGTGGTATGTAGTGCATCAGAGAACCAGGCATTATTTATCTTTAGTCACTCCCCTGTGCATAAGCTCTGTTTACAAGGGTCTAAAATGGCTGCTCCGAACTATAGAGACTCTTAAATACAGAGAACAAACTGAGGGTTGATAGGGACTGGGGGAGAGGAGAAAGTTGGTGATGAGCAGAGAGGAGCACTTGTTGGGATGAGCACTGGGTGTTGTATGTAAGCCAATCTGACAATAAATTATATTCAAAAATAAAATAAAATAGCTTCTCTAGATACAATATCCAGTATCTAGTCAACATGAAGGTAGAAAGTGAAGGAGCCAGACCTAACAACCTTTTACTTTCCTTGTGGGTACCTCCTAGAATGCACACATATCATTCATCACTAACCATTAGATAAATTGTGCCATGAGCAAGCTTAGAAATGTGGTTTTCCTTTATATGATGATGTGCTAATTTAACCCTGACCCTTCCATTTCTATGGAAGACTGTAGATGGATAGAGACAATAAATGGGTATTTCACACAGCTATCAATTCCTACAAGTCCATCACTTTGGTCACCAAATATCTGCATATGCTCCTTCCCAGCCATATAAAATATTTACCCCTTCTTCAAGGGAGCCCTTTTCAAATTTCCAGATATTTACTTCATTCATCTCATTAAAAAAAAATAATGCTTGTTTATTTTGAAAGAGAGACAGAGAATGAGCAGGGGAGGGACACAGAGAGAAGGAGACACAGAATCCGAATTAGGCTCCAGGCTCCAAGCTATTAGCAGAGAGCCTGACACGGGGCTTGAACCCACCAATGGTGAGATCATACCTGAGCTGAAGTTGGACGCTTAACCAACTGAGCCACCCAGGCATCCCTTCATTCATCTTAAAGTTCAAGAAATCTGGATGATTATTGTTCCTTTCCATCAAATGTGTGTGTAGATACTGATTAACAAATAGAGATATTGCTTAAAAAATTAATTAGGGAAGAAAGAGTGTACACAACAACACATAATAAAAGATTCTGAAGGGAAGACAACCAATGGAACAAAATTAATTTTATAGAAATGTTGAGACCTTTTTGAAAATATTTAGGAAGACTTAAGAGGCAGTGGAGAATTTTTTTAGAAATAAGCATTTTTTTTTTCAAAATTAACCTCATTAAAGACAGAAAATCTCAACTCATGAATTTTCCTTGGAGATACTAAGAAAGTTATTAAGAAATTACCCCTAGGAAAAGCAAAAGGTCAGAATGATATTGGAAAGTAATCTACCAAACCTCAAAGGCCAAATACTCCTAATGTATCATAAACTGTTCCTAAACATAATATTGATACCTAACCCTAAGAAAGAGAGAAAGAAAAATTTTAGGTTAGTGTCACTTACAAATATCATGACAAAAATTCCATGTATAATGTGAACAAATAGAACCTAGAATCACAGTAAAAAAATGATATGTGACAAATAAGTGAAAATCTTTTGAAGAAAGGGAAACATCATATAAGTATCTGTATAGATGTTAAAAAAGCTTTCAAGGAAATTCAATACTCACTTCTAATTTAAAAAAAATACATGAGAATGAGAATTAAAACATACTTTCCTATCATGCTTATATGCATAACTATCTTAATCCTAAACACATGAGCTTACTATTGGGGAAACCCAAGGGAATGTCCAGTAATATCAGAAATAAGGCAAGGTGTTCAAAAACTCCACTGTTGTTCAATTAAGTTGGAAAACCAACTAGAGTAAGAATGAGAAGACACTAAATAAAATATTCTCTATGTGGAGAAGATACAATCAGGCATCTAGAAAAACCCAAAGAAACCATGATTAAGTCAAACAGTAAAATAATTCAATAAAGTAAGAGACCAAATGTAGAAGTGAATACCCCTAGTGAATTTCTAATGCAAAGACTTCAATACCAAAGAGGCAGTAATGAGAGGATATTCATGTATGACTGAGGTGTAAGGTCACCCCTGAGCTCAGCTCATTAAATTGCAACATGCACTTCTACCTTCTTACAACTCATGAGGGAAAATCAGTACAAAATACATACATTTTCAAAAAACAATGTGAAATAGTTATGTTTACAAATTGTTGGGGTAGATAGAAGTTTGGTGAAAGTAGGTATGTTAAAATTCCCTATCAATGTCCAAATAATATTGAAAGAAAAGAAAATTTGACAGAAATATTTTCATATTCAAGATGGTAATTTTTATTTTTTTAATTTTTAAATTTTTTTATTTTTTTTACATTTTTAAAGTTTATTTATTTTTGAGAGAGACAGAGACAGAGCATGAGTTGGGGAGGGGCAGAGAGAGAGGGAGACACAGAATCTGAAACAGGCTCCAGGCTCTTGAGCTGTCAGCACAAAGCCTGATGCGAGGCTCAAACCCATGGACCGTGGGATCATGACCTGAGCTGAAGTTGGACGCTTAACCGACTGAGCCACCCAGGTGCCCCAAGATGGTAATTTTTAAGTCAGAGGTTTTATAAGCATTCTCAGTAGCTAATAGGAAATGAATAGTCTTCATATCCATGAATAATATAGATATATTAAGAAGATAAAAAGAACCAATTAAAATAACAAAAAGGAATAAAGAATATCCAATGGAAAACACTCTAAAAAATGGTGTTTGGAAAACTGGACAGCAACATGCAGAAGAATGAAACTGGACCACTTTCTTATACCACACTCAAAATTAAATTCAAAATGGATGAAAGGCATAAATGTCAGATAGGAAGCCATCAAAATCCTAGAGGATAGCACACACAGCAACCTCTTTGACCTCAGCTGTACCAACTACTTACTAGACATATTGCTGGGAAGCCAGGGAAACAAAAGTAAAAAATGAACTATTGGGAATTCATCAAGATAAAAAGCTTCTGCATAGCAAAACAATCAACAAAATGAAAAGGCAGCCTACGGAATGGGAGAAGATATTTGCAATTGACCTCAGGAAGGGTTAGTATCCACCATCTATAAAAAATTTATCAAACTCAACACTCACAACAAATAATCCAAATAAGAACTGGACAGAAGACATGAATAGACAATTTTCCAAAGAAGACATCCAGATGGCTAACAGACGCATGAAAACATGCTCAGCATCACTCATCAACAGGGACAAACAAATCAAAGCCCTGATGAGATACCACCTCAAACCTGTCAGAATGGCTATAGTGAACAACTCAGGCAACAACAGATTATCGGCAAGGATGTGGAGAAACGGGAACCCTCTTGTACTGTTGGTGGGACAGTAGCATTGCAGCCGCTCTGCAAAACATTGTGGAGGTTCCTCAAAAAATTAAAAATAGGACTACCCTACAATCCAGCAATAGCATTACTAGGAATTTATCCAAAGGATACAGGAGTGCTGATTCATAGGGGCACATATACCCCAATGTTTATAGCAGTGATTTCAACAATAGCCAAAGTCTGGAAAGAGCCTAAATGTCCATCAACTGATGAATGGATAAAGAAGATATGGTTTATATATATAATGGAATACTACTTGGCAATGAGAAAGAATGAAATCCTGCCATTTGCAGCAACAAGGATGGAACTGGAAGGTATTATGCTGAGTGATATAAGTTAGTCAGAGAGAGGCAGGTATCATGTGTTTTCACTCATATGTGGATGTTGAGAAGCTTAACAGAAGACCATGGGGAAAGGGAAGGGGCAAAAAAAAAACTTACAAAGAGGGAGGGAGGCAAACCATAAGACACTCTTAAATACAGAGAAAAACTGAGAGTTGATGAGGGGTGGGGGAGAAGGGAAATGGGTGATGGTCATTGAGGAGGGCACTTGTTCGGATGAGCACTGGGTGTTGTATGTAAGCGATGAACCACGGGAATCTACCCCCGAAACCAAGAGAAGACTTTGCACACCGTATGTTAACCAATTTGACAATAAATTATATTTAAAAAACACAAAAAACAAAAACAAGAGAGAGAATGAGAGATACAGAGATGGTCCCACATGAGGGGCAGAGAGAATCCTAAGCAGGTTCTCTGCCCAGGTTGGAGCCCCATGCGGGACTTGATCTTGACCACCATGAGACTGTGACCTGAGCTGAAATCAAGAGTCTGGCGCTTAATGACTAAGCCACCCATATGCCTTCAAAAATTATTTTTCTTGATTTCTATCTCAGCAATATATAAAATAAGTGCTAAATTTTTCACATAAACTTCATATTTTAAATCTATTAAAATATTTAAATTTTTTTAAGTTTATTTATTTTGAGAGAAACGGAGACAGTGTCAGCAGGGAAGGGGCAGAGAGAGGGAGAGAAAATCCCAAACAGGCTCCACAACATCAGTGCAGAGCCTGATGTCAGGCTCGAACTCATGAAACTGTGAGATCATGACCTAAGCTGAAACTAAGAATCAGATGCTTAAATGACTGAGCCACCCCAGCACCCCAGTATCTAAAATTTAATTCCCCATCTTCCTAAGTTTAGGGAAAAAACATAACTAAGGATAATAAGACAGATCTTTGACACAAACATATTATAAAATGTATAATCTATTGAGAATTTAATAATATATTTATAATACAAAAGTATAATATGTTTGCATATTATTTATTTATATATATACACAATGCATATTGATATACTTACTTACCTTTATATATTTATAATAGGTGCATAGTCTTTAATAAATTTAAATATAGGTGAAAGACATCAATACATTTGTGGTTTACTAATAGGCTTACAAAACAATTTATTGGGGAGAAATATTAGATAATTGTACTATCACCTAAATGAGATATTATTGAAAATATAATTAAACACACAAAAAAAGACTTATGCAATAATTTTTTTCAGAGAAGAAAGTGATATATTGTAGGATGATAGAATTATTAATAAAAAATTATAATGCTAGGTATGATGTGCAAATATATTTGTGTATCAATTTGTTAACTCCATTTTAAACATTTGGCATCATTTTTAACAGAGGTCTTTCATATTTCAAATATAAATTCTAATAACATATATAATAAACATATTTCAATAGGATGTTTCTGAAATTTAGGATTTAGAAATTTTAAATAATTTTACTCAGATGTTATAAGCATCGTCATCACATTGACTTTCTTTTCAGTGGTAGCACCTATGTAAGAGTAGTTAACAGAAAACCAACGAAGAAAATGAATGTTGATTAATTTCTAACTCTAACATTACTAAATCTGTTATATGAAGCTAGCTATATGACTTTTTTTTGTTCTTCTTCAATTTCTTCAGCTATGAAATGGGAATAGTAATATTCATAAGCAAACTGATGTATAAAATGGGCCAGTAAATGTATTTTACTGTTTTTTTTAATTTTTAAAAATGTTTATTTGTGAGAAAGAGAGAGACATAGTATAAGCAGGGGAGAGGCAGAGAGAGAGAGACGCATTCAGAATACAAAGCAGGCTCCAGGCTCTGAGCTGTCAGCATAGAGACTCATGTGGGGCTCAAACCCACAAACTGTGAGATCATGACCTGAACCAAAGTCAGATGCTTAACTGACTGAGCCACCCCAGTGGCCCTATTTTATTTTTGAAATGAACCAATATGGTTATGTTGCTATATTACTTTCCTTTATTGGAGCTTTTCTCATTTTCTTTTTTATGTAGATATATTAAAGTCATCAGTTATTCCTAAAAAGTTACCTAAGGATAGAATACTTCTATTCCTTTATCATGATGGTGATATCCTTTTTTGAGAAATTCCCAGTGTTATATATTGAAATTGGAGACTCTCAGATTTACATCTGAAATCAAGATAAAATTACCTACACATTCTACCTTTACCTCATGAATTGTGACTGCGATGGAATAAAATGATTCAGCACATTGATCTTTGATTTCAAGGATCATAAACAAAAAAGATATGCTCTTCATGGAAAAATACACACACAGCAACATTTGTACTGCACCACATTAGGGTTATAAAAAAGACCCTACATATTCATTCCGTGACCAAGATTCCTATCGGGAATATGATGGAAGAGTTAAAAACTGACAGAAGTCTGTGTTCTCAAGATCATGAGAAGAGCAATAGATCTTCTCTGTACTACAGAAGGGTGCATTTCAGAAAAGAATTGAAGGAATTGAAGAGAGAAAGTTTGAGTAAGTGCTGTTTTCATCTAACTGGGAACTTCCTTTTACTCTTGAGTATTGGGAAGGATCATATCAGGACTCTACTGGGAAAAAGAGAGAGTAGGTTACAAGCGAATGTCCAATTTTCCTAACAAGCTGTTTTTCTCTCTCCTCATTATTAGGTAGAGAGGTGGGAAAAAAATGTATTAGATGTTGTTTCTGGGAATTAAGTGAATGCATTTAGCTGGAGTAACCCATGGATTTCATTTCTTGGGAAAGTGTGTTGGGCGATTGTGGCAAGAACATAAGAATTCTGGGCAGGTGAAAACAAAGGCCATCATCTCTGTAAGTCAACGGTGCAGAATTATTACAATGTAAATAAAATTAAAAATATATGACTAAGCTTTTAGGTAATTTGCTCATTAACAGACGGCCATATACTTAGTGCCTGTTGTGTATAATTGGAACTGACTATGCGCTATTGTTTGCTGGTTCTGGGAATATAGACTTGGCCTAAATTCTAAGAGAAAATTGACCCCCCCCCCCCCACTACTGAATATGTTCAGGCTTTTTGTTTTTTTTAACTGTGCAATCTTGGTCACACTATTTCAATACTATTTGCCTCACCTTCCTGGAAAAATCAAGACAACCCCACTCCCACACACTGCTGACGAAAATACTGATTGAGAAAAGTATTTGCAAAGAGACCTGCTGGGTCTTCTATATGAATTTTGTCTTTCCTATTACCCTTCCCTTCCTCTCAAAGCAGAAAAGGCATATCTCTTAAGGGCAGAAAATTTTTTTGACACAGCTATAAATATTTATATTTGTTCTTCATTGCCATTTCATTACAAAATAATCATTGAGCAACTTCTATACAAACACTTGGGGACGCAACAATGAATAAAACCTACAAGGGCTCGTTGTCACGGAGATTACATATGAAACTCTCCACAGACGTTCTGGTTTATACTTTTATCTTTATAATTGATATTATTTGGATATCTTTGCCTTTTAACACAACATCCCTATTCCCAGAAAAGCTATACATCATATAACTAAATTCAAGTGGGGTTTTGCACATTTTGATCTTTTGAGCCATTTGTGAATTAATATCATTTGTTTTTGTCAGTAGCATCAAATACAGACCTAGAACATATAAAGATTATAGGCCCAAATGCTAAATTTTGATCTCTAATTTTAGCTGAATGATTTATTAAACATAAAATAATAAAGGAAAATGTTTTAGAATATACTCTAGGGCAGATTTGAAAGAGTAGGCAATGCTTCTGAGGTTAATTGCATATTGAGCTCATTAAATTATCTTCATTTCTTAATTTTATGCAGAACTCTTGATAAATTCCATGACTGAAAGATGTCTGATGCTGGCCAAAATATTCCAAGGGGAAAAAAAATAAGTAATTATAACAATAACAATACTTTATGTTGTTTTCTTTGTAATGCCATTTAAGAGGTAAAATAGAGGATCACTAAATCTGATATGGTCTACCTGTTTTACATTTATACATATACATGGCTTATATATGTTCATGCATATATGAACATGTTCATGCATAAGGCTTATTAGCTCTGGAATGCCTAATATGGAACATGATTTGCAGAGTTCATTATTTCATCACTCAGCAAACAATTGGCCTGCTAAAATTATACCTGTGTTCACAGTAAACATAGCTTAATTATATATTTGGCGCAGGGAACAAATGAATTGCTCTTAGGAAATGAAAGGAAATATAAATTATTAAGTCTACATCTCAGAGAGCTGTGTCTGTAAAATGATATGAAAGTTATTAATGCTCAAGCTCTTTGATAATAAAATGTAATTGATATAATTATTATATATCTTCATACATATCTTATTGTCATGAATTCCAGTAGAGATCTGTGAAGAACAACTTGCAAGTGGGTACGAACTCCACTGTCTGGCTGTCAGGGATTCTGGACAGCCCTCCTAGTCCGCACTCAGCTTCTAGCAATATGTAAAAAGTTTCAGAACATGGTTTTCAGCAGCTGATACATTCTCAGAAGTTTTTTTTATATTTCCCTGCCCACTCCAACAGACATGCCAATGCTCTCATCCCAAGCTTTCTTTTCTTTTTTTAAGTTTACTTATTTACCTTGAGAGAGAGAAAGTTGGGGAGGGGCAGAGAGAGAATCCCAAGCAGGCTCCACACTGTCAGTGCAGGGCCCGATGTGGGGCTTGAACTCACGAACCATGAGATCGGGACCTGGACTGAAATCTAGAGTCTGCCGCTAAACCGACTGAGCCACCCAGGAGCTCCTCATCCCATTCTTTTGAATCAACTTGCTCTATCAATTTTACACTATTTGGTTATCCTGTGACTTTAATTTTCTGATGGATTGTTTTTTTAAAGTTGCCTTTGTTTTATTTTATTTTGTTTACTCAGCTTTTTCTTAGTCTTAGGTTGGAGTGGCTTTCTTTACACATTCTACAGCTTAGGTATGAATGGGACATGCAACACTCTTTGCAACCTTACACTGGTCTTTTTGCCACCCAACTTTATAGTCAATTACCCGAGATTTAATTCAAGATAGGATTATGGCCACACTAGCAGAGGAAACCAACCTCTTCCAAAGAAGAGAAGGATGACTGGCCATCAAATACTCCCTTCTGAGAAGAAGACTTTTGTATTCAAGATGAACTTTTCATTTTTTTGTTACAGCATATTATTATTGCCTTTTTGAGTAGAAGGATGTCTTTGGATACTGAGTAACCCAAAGGGTGGTCTGTGTTATATGTGGGCAGTTGGCATTCACTCTTTATTCTCACTCGATTTGGTGTCCATTTGTGAATGGCAGTGGTGGAAAGATACAAATGAAAATTTCAAGAGTCTCCTATACTAAGATCCTGAGTGAATTATTTCAACTGGAAACATTTAATGACATATGGGAAGTAGAAGAGAGTGTAAATACTTTCTTAATTTTGAAGGCACAGGACACAATACTTGGCCGGTTTCTATATCACTTGGAGGGGCGACAGCTTTTGACATTCAGAGAAACAGTTGTAGTGATAGTGAAGGTGGAAAAATATTTGTCATGTGTGCTGCAAAGATATCCTTTAGATCTCAGAAATCTAGCTGTGGCCACATGACACCAGATCATTCAGAAAAGTGATTTAAAAATGCAATACTTTATAATCACCTAATTCCTGGATGAAATTCTTTTCTGCTAGATTATACAGATGAGGTCTGATTTCCTCATAGCACATTAACTGGCAAAGGCTCAGCATGGTTTACAGAAAAGAGCACAATAAAATAGTATGACTGAGGAATGAAATCATTATTTTATTTTTATTTATTTTTTTTAATTTTTTTTTTCAAAGTTTATTTATTTTTGGGACAGAGAGAGACAGAGCATGACGGGGGAGGGGCAGAGAGAGGGAGACAAAGAATCGGAAACAGGCTCCAGGCTCTGAGCCATCAGCCCAGAGCCAAGGCGGGGCTCGAACTCACGGACCGCGAGATCATGACCTGGCTGAAGTCGGACGCTTAACCAACTGCGCCACCCAGGCGCCCCTGAAATCATTATTTTAAAAACAGATTTGAGTGACGTCAGCAAAATGGTAGAAAAAGCAGCTCTGGGTTCTCACTCCTCAACGGAAACACCGATTGAACAACCATATGAAGACAACATTGCCTTTGGGAGAACTCTAGAAACCAGTTAAGATTATCAACAGATTTCTCAGTAGAAATCTTGCAGGCCAGAGGGAGGGAGATAATATATTCAGAGTACTGAAAGGAAAACTGCCAACTGGTAATACTCTATCTGGCAATACAATCTTTCAAAATTGAAGGAAAAATTAATACGTGCCCAGAAAACGGAAGCCGAGGGAGTCCATCACCAAACCTGCCCTACAATGAATGGTAAAGGGATTCCTTCAAATGGAAATGGAGGGAGGGTAAGCAATAACAGGAAACCATATGGAAACATAAAACTCTCTGGTACAGGTAAATACAGATACAAATGCAGAATTCGGTGGTATTGTAACGTCACACTTTTGTGATTTAATGATAAAGCACTATTCATTCTGGTGTAGATTTAAAAGATAAAAGCATAAGAATCACTATTATGTATGTTAACAATATACAGTATAAACAGATGTAATATGTGGCATCAATAACATAAAGTTGGGGAGTAGAGACGTAAACCAGTAGTTTTGTACGCAAATTAAAGAATTTTCAATTTACAACTGTTACTGTTTCGTATAATCCCCATGGCAAGCACAAAGAAAACACCTGTTGAAAATGTGCAAAGGGAAATAAGAAAGAAATCAAAGCAAGTCAGTAAACACACACACACACACATACAGAGAAAGGCAGTAAGAGAGGAAAAGAGACAAAGTATCTACAAGACATGCAGAAAAGAACTAACAAAATGACAATGTGGTAAATCTTTTCTACCACTACTTTAAATGTAAATGTATTAACCACCTGAATTAAAAGACAAATATAGACTGAATGGTCAAAAAGAAAAAAAAAAAAAAGATCCAACTACATGCTGCAACAAGAGACTCCTTTTCTTTTCTTTTATTCTTGTTTATTTATTTTTGAGGGAGAGGGAGACAGTGTGAGCAGCGGAGGGGGAGAGAAAGGGAGGCACAGAATCCGAAGCAGGCTCCTGTCTCTGAGCTGTCAGCACAGAGCCCAACACAGGGCTTGAACTCACAGACAGTGAGATCATGACCTGAGCCAAGGTCAGAAACCTAACACCAAAAGAGAACAGACATAGCCATACTTAGATAAAATAGACTTTAAGTCAACAATTGTCACATGAAACAATGAAAGACATTACTGGTAAAAGGGTCTGTTTCTGAATAACACATAACAATTATAAACATAAATGCACCCAACACTGAAGCTCCCAAATACATGAAGCAAACATTGATAGAACTGAAGGTAGTAATAGACAGCAACAAAATAGTAGTACAAAACTTCAATAGCAAAGATATCCTTTAGATCTCAGAAATCTAGCACAGTTTCAATAATGGATGAAACAAGACAGAAGATCCATAGCACAGTTCAATAGCACAGTTTCAATAATGGATGAAACAATAGCACAGTTTCAATAGCACACAGTTTCAATAGCACAGTTTCAATAATGGATGAAACAAGACAGAAGATCCATAAGGAAACAGAAAACTTGAACAACACCATAGACCAGTGGACCTAATAGACATATACAGAATACTCCATCCAAAAACAACAGAATGCATGGTCTTCTGAAGTGCACATGGAACATTCTCCAGGACAGACCATGTGCTAGACCATAAAAATATTCTTAAAAAATTTGAGAAGACTGAAATCTTACAGAGTATCTTTTTCAACCACAGTAGAAAGAAACTAGCAATCTATAGCAGAATTAGAAATGAGAAAATCCACAAATATTTTGCAATTAAACACCATACATTTAAACAACCAGTGGTCAAAGAAGAAATTGCAGGTTTAGAAATTATATGGACATAAATGAAAATAAAAACATAACACACCAAACTGATGAGATGCAGCTAAGGCAGTATTAGGATGGGAGTTTATAAGAAAACATTTACAATCAGAAAGTAGAAAGATCTCAAATAAATAACCTAACTTTATACCTCAAGAAATTAGAAAAAGAGCAAATTCAACCCCAAACTAACATCAGGAAGGGAATACTAAAGACTAGAATAGAGATAAACTAAATAGAGCATAGGAAAACAAAAGCAGTGAAGTAGGAATTCTTTTTTTGGAAGGATCAGCAAAATTGACAAACCCTTAGAAAGACCAAGGAAAAAAAGAGAGAAAACTTAAATTAAAATCAGAAATGAAAGAGGGGATATTTCTACTGATGCCACAGACATTAAAAAAAGGATTCTAAGAGAAAACTATGAATTGTTATACACCAAAAAATTGGACAAACTAGAGGAAATGGGCAAATTTCTAAAACACGTAACCTACCACAGCTAAGTTATGAAGAATAAAAACCTGAATAGATCTAGATCTAGGATACAGATTAAAGCTGTAATCAGAACCTCCCAATAAAGAAAATCCTAGGACCAGATGATTTCACTGAAGAATACTACCAAACATTTGAAGAAGAAATAACACCAAGCCTCTTCAAACTTCCAGAAAATTCAAGTGGAGGAAACAAATCCAAATTTATTCTGGAAACCCAACATTACCCTGATAACAAACCCAGAAAAAGATACTACAAGAAAACTACAGACCGATATCCCTGATGAACACTGGTGAAAAAAAACCTCAGCAAAATATTAGAAAACCATATTCAACAGTGCATTAAAAAGATTATACACCATGACTATGTAGGATTTATTCCTTTAATACAAGTATGTTTTTGATACAATATGTTTTAATGTACAAAATCACTCAACATAATATGTCACATTAACAGAATGAAGGGCATAACCACATGATCACCTCAACCAATGTGGTAAAGGCACTTAACATGTTCTATACACTTTTATTACTGAAAAGAAAAAAAAAACAAAAAAACTAGAAATAGAAGGAAACTACGTCAACATAATAATAACCATATATGAAAAATCCCACAGCAAACATCACACCTAAAGGTGAAAAATTGAAATATTTTCTTCCAAAATGAGGAGCCTGGTAAGGATGTCCACTTAAACCATTTCTAGTCAACACAGTACTGGAACTCTTAGCCAGAGCAATTAAGCGTGAAAAGGAATTACAAAACCAAACTGGAAAGGAAGAGGTAATCTCTTCTCACTGTATATCGTATGATCTTATACGTAGAAACAATAAAGATTACACACACACACACACACACACACACACACACAAATCCTATTAGAATTAGTAAACAAATTTTTTTTTAATTTTTTTTTCAACGTTTATTTATTTTTGGGACAGAGAGAGACAGAGCATGAACGGGGGAGGGGCAGAGAGAGAGGGAGACACAGAATCGGAAACAGGCTCCAGGCTCTGAGCCATCAGCCCAGAGCCCGACGCGGAGCTCGAACTCACTGACCGCGAGATCGCGACCTGGCTGAAGTCGGACGCTTAACCGACTGCGCCACCCAGGCGCCCCTAGAATTAATAAACAAATTAAGCAAACTTGTGGGATATAACATCAAAAAGAATATAATACTCTGTAAAAGTATAATCAAGAAAGCAAAAGACTTCTGTATTGAATACTATAAAACACTGGTGGAAGAAACTAAAGGCACAAAATAAGTGGAAAAATATTCCATATTAATGGATTGAAAGATTTAGCACTATTAAAATGTCCATTCTACCTAAAGCAATCTACAGATTCAATGCAATCCTATTAAAACCCTGATGGCATTAAAAAATAATGCTTATTTTTGATACAGACACAGAGAGAAAGAGAGAGAGAGAGAAAGGGAGAGAAAGGGAGGGGCACAAAGACAGGAAGACACAGAATTTAAAGCAGGATCCAGGCTCTGAGGTGTCAGCAAAGAATCCAATGCAGGACTCGAACCCACAAACCGTAAGATCATAACCTGAGCCGAAGTCAGAGGCTTAGCCAACTAAGCCACCCAGGTGTCCTCTGATGACATTTTTTGCAGAAATAGTAAAACAAAACAAAACAAAAACAAAAACAAAAACAAAAACAAAAACAAAAAAACTCCTAAAATCCTTATGGAATCTCGAAGGACCCTGAATAGCCAAAATAATCTTTAAAGGAGGGAACAAAGTTGAAGACCTAACACTTCTGGATTTCAAAATATGATACAAACCTAATTAAAATGGTGTGATAGTGGCATAAAGACAGACATACAGAGGAGTGGAAAAGGATAGATAACCCAGGAATAAACCCTTATGTGTTTGATCAGATCTTTTATAGAGTTGTCAAGACCACACAATGGGAAAAAAAAAAAAAACATAGTCTTTAATAAGTGATGTTGGAAAAACTATATATTTACGTTCAAACTAACAAATTGGATCCTTACCTTATATCATATAAAAAATTAACCCAAAAGGATTAAAGACCTAAACATTAAGACCTAAATCTATGAAACTCCTAGAAAAAAATATATAGGAAAATCTTCATGACATTCAAGTTGATAATGATTTCTTGAGTATGATACCAAAAGCTGAGGCCACAAAAGCAAAAAATATACAAATGGGACTACAAAAAAACCCCAAAAAACAAAAAACAAAAAACTTTTGTGGATCAAAAGAAACAATCAACAGAATGAAAAGATAGTCTACATAATGGGAGAAGATATTTGTAAATCATCTCTCTGATAAGGAATTAGTATCAAATATATATAAATAACTTATATAGCCCAACAAGAAAATGAATAACCAAATTAAAAAATAGTCAAAGAACTTGAATAGACATTTCTCCAAAAAGATATATAAATGGTTAACAGGCATTTTAAATGAAACTCAGTATTTATACTCATTAGAATGGCCACTATTAAAAACAAAACAAAACAAAATAAAACAAACAGAAAATGACAAGTGTTGGCAAGGATGTAGAGAAATTAGAACACTTGTATCCTGTTGGTCAGAATATAAAATGGTACAGCTGGTGTGGAAAATAGTATGGTGGTCTCCCCCTCCCAAATTAAAAATAGAATTATTCTGTCATCCAACAACCCATTTCTGGATCTATATCCAAGAGAATGAAAGTAAGATCTTGAAGAGATATTGCAAGCTCATGTTCCTTGAAGGATTATTCACAATTGCCAAGAGCTGGAAACCACACAAATGTCTACAGACAGATGAATGGATGCAAGAAAATGTGGTATATACATAGAATGAAAAGTTATTCAGCCTTAGAAAAGATAGAAATCCTATCACCTGCTACAGCGTGGTTGAACCTTATGGACCTTATGTTAAATAAAATAGGCCAGTCCCAATAGGTCAATATATATGATTCCACTCATTTGAGGTATCTAAAACTCACCGAAATAGAAAGAATGGGGGTTGCCAGGGGCTTGGGAAGGAGGGAAATAGGAAGTTCTTGTTTAATGGATAGAGAGTTCCAATTTTGCAAAAACAGGTAGGTATATATATATATATATATATATATATATATATATATATATACACACACACACACACACACACACACACATTGCAAATGTACATAATTCTACGCACTGTACACCTAAAAATGGTTAAGATGCTAAATTTGATGTTATACATATTTTTTCCTACAATTAAAAAGCAACATACTTGCATGGAGGGATTGTCTATGTATGAATCTATCTGTAATGCATTTGATATCACACTTACAGGAAGGAAAAACCAGGTGTGAGAAAGCGGATTTTTCAGTGAGGTAGAGTTTCAGGCAAGAATAGGATAGTACTTGGAACATGAAATCTGAATGGCATAGTAAGTCTTTGAGATGCCATCTGACTGGCATAGATGTATTAGTTCCTGAAGACTGTATGCTGGGTAACAGAGCACAGAAGAATCTGCAGAGAAAACAACACTTCTGGGAACCTTGCTTTATTAGGGGGGATAGACTTGGTGTTCGTTATAGTTAAACCTGGAGGAGTCATTTTATTACAATAAATAAAATCGGTTTTATTACCAATTTTCAGTTGAGTATGTGTCCTGATCCCTACTATAAATTTTAGTTCAAGGCTTGAACCAATACTTTGTCTTATCCCCAAATAGTATGCTTTTACTCTTAGGTATTGTGCTTCAGATGGCTCATAATTTTTTTAAAATTTCATTTCATAGTGAGTAAATACTTACATTTTTAAGCCTGATAGAAAAAATGAACCAACCTTTTTTCTCTATTTTTTTAATAAATAGGTAAGGATAGGAATCTGCTACTCAAGATTAAATGCCTCGCTTTAGTCTCTCAACTAGTAAGCCATAGGGCTGTGATTTATATGCCATTACTGCCCATGGTTTTCCCATTTATATGCCCAACACAACCACCTTAGCTGTTAAAGCAGTGGTAACTTCTTTGAAGCCAAATTATCCTGGAACTTAACACATTTTCATTGTATTGTCACTATTTCCCTTTCTAAGTAAAAGAAAATTAATTATTGTTTTCATTGCCATACATTCTGGCCTTCACTTACTGATTTTTTTCCCCTATCTTCTTTCTTTCTCTAAACAGACTGTCAAAACACTATGACCAGGAGTTATTCCAAGGCTAGTCTTGTGGAAGATAAACAATCTGCATTCTAGCTGGAGTGTGAGCTGCAGAAACAGAATGTAACAGTAATTCAGGGTAATAATAAGTCACCCGGGAAAAATTAGGGGATTCAGTAATAGAATATTGCAACTGTGATCATTACCAGTAGGTCTGTCTCTGCAGTTAGAAAAGAAACACACACACACACACACACACACACACACACACACACACACACACGGAATGGATTTTTCCATATCACTGGAAACTACAAACTCACATATCTGTATGTCTCATTACCCTTTGAATCCTTCTGTGATAATCACTAAGTGCCAGATTTTTGCCTAACATAGAATTAGAAGTTCACAAAACCATTCAAGAGCTATGCAAGCCACAATGATAACAATAAAAATAAATCATGCTTTATTCAATTTGACTTGAGCTCTGAGCAGGTGAATATATAGTTTGCCATGTCATGTATAATTATCAGCTTTAAGGTGTTATAATTGACAAATAATATGCGGCACATATTTAAACTTATAATTTAATAAATTTTGTCATAAATATATATGATAAAAACCATGACCACAATGAAAATAGTGATCATATTCATTGCTCTCTAACTCATCTTCTGTCCCTTTCATAATTGTATCCCCAGGTCAATACTCACCAACTCCCTGTCACTATAGGAAAGTTGTACTGTTCTAGAGTTTTATATATATATATATATATATATATATATATATATATATATATATATACATATATATACATATATATGTATAACTCTCTCTATATGTGTATGTATAATTCTATATATATACATATATATATGACTGTATAGAATTTACTTTTTTATTTGACTTTTTTCAATCAGCATAATTATTTTAATAGATGTCACCAAAGTGCAATACATCCAAGAACACACTGATAAATTGGATTTCCTTAAAAATAAAAAAATAAAAAAATCTGCTCTTCCAAAGACATCATTAAGAGAAAGAAAAAAGAAGCTACAGGCTGGGAGAAAGCATTAATAAATCCTATACCTTATGCAAAAACTTGTATCCAGAATATGTAAAGAACTCCCAAAATTCAATAGTAACAGAAATGATCAATCTAATTTAAAAAATGGGCAAAATGTTTGAGCAGACACTTCAGCAAGAAAAAGAACAGAGCAGCAAATGGACAGACGATCAACATCATGAATCACTAGGGAAACACAAATTAACATCCTAACATAGGTCATTGCACATTTATTAGAATAGCTAAGACTCGAAACGCTGAACACACCACACGCTTGTACAGATACGGAAAAGCTGAAACTACCGTCTCCTACTGAGAGTATAAAATGGTATTACCATTCCGAAATCTCTGAAAAAATCTTACATGTAAGATACACTGCTTAATCTATAACAGGTGAAAACTGGAAATAACTCAAAGTTCCCTCAACAGGTGAATGGATAAAAAAATTCCGCAAAGTGGAATATGAGTGTAAAAGTAATGGACTATTGATATACAACAACATCAAGATGTATTCTTGCAGTCAGCAATAGATTTTTTTTTTTTTTTTTGGTAAAAACAGCAAGCGTGTGTAAGTGTAAGTAGGGTAGAAATATTTATTAAGATTTTCATATTTAGTATTTCAAAAATGTCAATCTTAATGATTCCAATGCGTATATGCATGATAAAAAACTGCTATGCAGTGCCTCATGATATCCTAGGTAACAATGTATTAAGGGTTTGCAATCCAAATTCCAAGTAGTTACCTAACTGTACGTTTCACAGTGACCCTTATAACTCATATAAAATGTTGTGTTTAGCATACAACCACAAAACAAATGTTTTCTGCATTATTCTCCTGTAGGAGAGATAGTAGGGAGGCAGTTTTACTGGAAATTTCCAAAAATAACCATGTCAAAATCTCCATACTGAAGACAGCACATCACAAAACACATAAGCAATTAGGATCATTTAAATTTAACAGTTGATGAAATTGCATACATTTGTAGTGATATTTAGGCATGTGAATTGTAGAAACATTTAGTTGCTGATAATAAAAATGGTGGTAACTAAATATTCAGCTCAGCTGACTTAAATTAAAAAGAGACTATACCAAGGGCACCTGGGTGGCTCAGTCTGTTAAGTGACTGACTTCAGCTCAGGTCATGATCTCACGGTTTGTGGTTTTGAGCCCCATGTGGGGCTCTGGGCTGATAGCTCAGAGCCTGGAGCCTGCTTTGGTTTCTGTGTCTCCATCTCTCTCTGCCACTCCTTGCTCATGCTCTCTCTCTCAAAAATAAATAAACATTAAACAACTTTAAGAAGAAACTGTATCAGAATCCAAAATAGAAACACATGTGTACAGCTTTCTGCCCCACTTAAGATATGACCAGATTCCTAAATGTCCATCAACTGATGAATGGATAAAGATGTGGTTTATATATACAATGGAATACTACTTTGTAATGAGAAAGAATGAAATCCTGCCATTTGCAGCAACGTGGATGGAACTGGAGGGTATTATGCTAAGTGAAATAAGTCATTCAGAGAAAGGCAGGTATCATATGTTTTCACTCATATGTGGAACTTGAGAAACACAGAAGACCATGGGAGAAGGGAAGGGGAAAAATAATTATAAACAGAGAGGGAGGGAGGCAAACCATAAGTGACTTGAAATTCAGAGGACAAACTGAGGGTGGATGGGGAGGGGGTGCAGAGAAGAGGAGAGGGGAAGAGAAGAGGGGAAAATGGGTGATGGATATTAGGGAGGGCATTTGCTGGGATGAACACTGGGTGTTGTATGTAAGCGATGAATCATGGGAATCTACCCCCAAAACCAAGAGCATACACAATATTAATTCTGTCTAATGGACATCTGCGCAGAGCAAGACTGTAGGTCAGTTAATTCTTTTTTGCTTGTTGTTTATTTTGAGAGAGAAGCAGACAGACACGTGGGTCAGGGTAGGGGCAAAGGAAGAAAGAGAGAATCTTAAGCAGGCTACACACCCAGCTCAGAGTCCTTCTTGGGACTCTACCTCAGGACTGTGACATCATGACCTGAGCTGAAATCAAGATTCGGACACTTAACTGACTGAAGCACCCAGGCACCCAAGTTACTTCTTTTCTGTAAACGCTGAGTTTCCTGAATGAGTTATCTTCATTCACTTAATTATTCTCAACATGGTAGTGATTTTTTCTTCATATATAGTTTCATAGGAGAGAGGTATTTTTGAGTTTAAAAAATACACACACAAAGCAGATTCCAAACCAAATATAAATACACTAAAATAAAAAAGAGGAGCATGCATACATGCTTTTAAATATTTCAATAGTATAAATATAATTATTTCATTTGAAGGCAAACATTAAAGAGCAGATTGGCAAATGGGCTTTTGCCATATTTTCACTCAAGTGTAAGAATGTGTCACACAAGAAATTGACATAGTTGCTTAAAATTATTCTAAAGAGCCCATATCAAATATTTGAGGCATTCCTGAACATAGTTGTCACTGCAAATATAAGAGGCCTGTTCATAGATTCTTTGTTGCCTTATTGTCTGTGTATGTGACTCTCCACATTGACACCAAATTGCTATCCTGTCAACATGTAAAACGATGGATCATTTTATCTCCTGAGTGATGAAGTTTCACATCCACAAAGCACAGGCCGTCAGTCCTTTGAGGTGATTATGATGCCTCAAACCTGGCAGCTTGCCCTGACAGGCTTCACATATTCCTGAAATCAACTTGTTCCTGCTTCTATTAGAAGAAGGCAGGTGTGTAAAAACTAGAGGAAGAAGAAGGTAAATAGAAAAGAGATGATCTTCCTGTTCAGAGTAATTATAAAAAGTCGTTTCCAGGGAAGAGTGTAGATAGTGATTTAGCCTCTCCTCGTGATGTACACAGATGAGACACAAAGAACCCATATGGGTCCAAGTTTTGCCAGGAAAAGGAAAATCAGGATAAGCAGATGGCGGCACCATTGCCATATGGCTACTCAGGAATGGGCCCACGTTATGGCCCTTCGCCATAAGATGAAGCTGGAAATATTTTCACGTTACTATTTTAAACAGCACAAAGAATGAATACTTGGTTTGTTGACATGAAACATCACTAGAAAAACATGACAGGAGTAACCTATTATATACATCTCCACTAACTGGCTCTTTGACTTATAAAATATATTAAAAAAGATCAAATTGATGAAATTTCCTGTGTTTTGCATACATAATTACACAGATATTTTCAAAGAATTATTTTTCAGCTTAAAACCAAAAATATCATTCATCAAAGTTATTTTTAGGGTATTTTTAGAGGCTTATAACTATGGCTTAAATCCAGTATTGCCATTGTTGTCAATAACAGATAATAAGCCAAATTTCACTGTGGACATTACAAATTCTCATGGTAGCCTGAGGCAAAATAACAATTATCAGTATTTTTATTTTTATTTATTTTTTATTTTTTGTTAATTTTTTTTTCAACATTTATTTATTTTTTTGGGGACAGAGAGAGACTGAGCATGAACGGGGGAGGGGCAGAGAGAGAGGGAGACACAGAATCGGAAACAGGCTCCAGGCTCCGAGCCATCAGCCCAGAGCCTGATGAGGGCTCGAACTCCCGGACCGCAAGATCGTGACCTGGCTGAAGTCGGACGCTTAACCGACTGTGCCACCCAGGCACCCCTAAGTATTTTTAAATTTTAAACATATCCCCAGTTTTACTGAGATATAATTGACATAAATATTGTATTAGTTTCAGGTGCACAACATAATGATGTGATGGGCACAAATATCGTGAAGTGATCACCACAATAAGTTGAGTTAACATGCATCACCTCACAAACTTACAATTTTTTTTCTTGTGAAAAATGACAATTTAAAGTAAAGAGAGTCGGGGCGCCTGGGTGGCGCAGTCGGTTAAGCGTCCGACTTCAGCCAGGTCACGATCTCGCGGTCCGGGAGTTCGAGCCCCGCGTCAGGCTCTGGGCTGATGGCTCGGAGCCTGGAGCCTGTTTCCGATTCTGTGTCTCCCTGTCTCTCTGCCCCTCCCCCGTTCATGCTCTGTCTCTCTCTGTCCCAAAAATAAATAAACGTTGAAAAAAAAAATAAAGAGAGTAAAGAGACTGGTATAGTGCAAAGACCATCGGGTGTAGAAGCTGAAGAGAAAGGTCATGACCTGATAAGCCAAGTACAGGCCATGACAACTTCCAGAAGTCAGCTAATCCCTCCAAGTTTCAGTCTCCTCCTCTGGGAAATGTTTATATGTGATGTTTTGAGAAAAAGCATGCAAAGAAGAATAAAGCATCATTTGGAGGTCATACAGAACTCTAATCAAATTCACTCTCCCATGACTAGTTTTGAAACTCAGGTCCCCTATCTGGAAGAAGAGGGTAACAATCCGTGAATCATGAGGAAAAATGCCAAGTAAATGAGAGTTCCAGACGACTAAAGAAAGGGGTGCGGGGGTCTGTAGACAACAGTTTCCTCTCAGGCCTATGGATTGATCAGGAATAATTGCAGAGAAGCGAGCGGGCCAACCACCCCACCCTGAGGGCACTTTTTCCTGCCCCAAAATACTTCGTCTGAGTCTGGGGAGAAAGTCCTAAATGGCTTCCCCTGGCATAGAGATGCATCCCCAGCTAGACGGTTCCAATAGAACAACTTAGTTCAGGTGTGCTACAAGCTTACCGGCTCTGGCTTCCCTGGAGAATTTTCTGTAGCCCAACTTTTGTGAGGGCCTCACGAGTCCCACCATCTCATTTTCAAAAAGCAGCTCATACCCCACTCGTCCCAGAGAGTGAGAGTTGCCCAAATAACACAAGTATTCAAAGCACCAGGTTGTTCCAATAAAGCCTGGGCGGGAGTAGAGGAATCTCTTACTAACCCACTCTCCTCCCACATGATTTCTCCAGTCTAATCTAATTATGAGGCTATTATTTTTTAAGATTTTCTCTTTTCCCTTTTAACGATTCTGAAAATTTAACTAAACACTTCTCTTTGTGTATTGGAAAACCATTCAACAACACATTAGATCACTGCATTCTTAAAATATCCTTTCCCCAGGTGTTTCTCATTTAATAATGCAATCAGTCCTGCAAAGGTGGAAGTGTTACCCCCTCTCCCACTAAACACATAAACCCAGACATGTGATAAATAGACAAAATATGTTTAAGTATTTACAAGATACGATCCATGACAAATAATCAGTGAGGAAGGCGACTAGAAGAAATAACAAGTCTTCCAATTAGAATGTGTGTGTCATTTTGTAATACTGATAAAGGCTGGGGCTCCTGGGTGGAAACGTCAGACCGGCTCAGGTCGTGATCTCCCCGGGGTGAGTTCCAGCCCCGCGTTGGGCTCTGTGCTGACAGATGGGAGCCCGGAGCCTGCTTCGGATTCTGTGTCTTCCTCTCTCTCTTCCCCTCCGCTGCTCCTGCTAGGGAGCTCTCTCTCTCTCTCTCCCTCCAAAAATAAATAGACATTTTTAAAAAATGCTGACCCTAGCTTGCCTACTTTTATAGATATTTGCATTCAGTAATCAAGCAAAGGGGCGCCTGGGTGACTCAGTCGGTTAAGTGCCCTACTCTTGGTTTCAGCTCAGGTCATGATCTCTCTGTTTTGTGAGTTTGAGGCCAGAGTCAGGCTCTGTGCTGACAGCATGGAGTCTGCTTACAATTCTCTCTCTCCCTCTCTCTCTGCCCCTCCCCACTCATGCTGTCTTTCTCTCAAAATAAATACACTTAAAAAAAAGAGTAAGCAGGTAAAGGAAAATTTTCTACATTTTTTCTTCCAAGGTTTCCTTAGGTTTCCTTAGGTTTCTTCCAACCTAAGTTAGGTACACACTTAACACAAACCACATTGAAGTGCAACTCCTTTCCTAATGCTGTCTCCTTGCATCTGGAATACAGACAGGAAATTTCATGTAGTGAGCCTTGTATGTAGTGAGCCTTGTGTGAGGCATAAATCAACTCCCAAGAAAGGAGACAGCTGTGAATGCCCAGGACGGCCAAGAGTCACTCCTCTCAGAAGAAAATGAACAAATGAATGAATAAGTGACATGAGGTCTGGAAACAATTCTCCAATCAGTTGTTTTTTTGTTTTTTTTGACAGGAGCCCCAGATGTTTGAGAAACTAGGAGAGATGCTGAAACGTATGCAGAGTATAACATGCTTTTTCAGATCTCAGGAATAAAGTTAAAAGAAAAGAAAGCACGAGTGATCTGTTGTGCTACGTGAAGAGCTGATAGTGCTGTGCTGAGTTTGGAAGCACGGGAGGTAGGAATGTGAAGACCAGGTCAGCCATGCACCAGCATAATCTACGGGTCAGCTCCCAGGCTTTTACTTGTTAGTAAAATGCGACCAATAGCCACTGCGTCTCCTGTGACCCAGAATTCTAGGTGTATATAAAAAATACATATTCTCGGGGCATCTGGGTGGTTCAGTTGGCTAAGCATCTGACTCTTGAGTTGGGTTCATGTCATGATCTCTCGGTTCTTGGGTTCGAGCCCCACATCGTGGGGCTCTATGCTGACAGTGTAGAGCCTGCTTGGGGTTCTCTCTCTCCCTCTCTCTCTTCCCCTCCCCCATTTGCTTGTGCACTCTGTCTCTCCCAAAATAAGTACATGAACTTAAAAAAATACACATCTATGAGAAAATGTTAATGTAGTTTATAGAGTCTTGTAGCCACCTCCTTGGTGGATTCCTAGGGCAATGTGGGAAACCGAGAAGAGCTAATCAGGGCTATCATTTTCAAAGCAGGAAAAACAGAAATTCTCCTTTTGGAGCTAAAAAAGCAGTTATAAGAAAGTGCCCTCGGGTAAATACATTGATGTAGGCACCTTGGAGAGGAGGCTGGCATAAGTAAGATCCCCGGGTCAGATCGGCAGGAAAGACAGTGATATTTTGTAGTGTGAGAAATGTATATGCATTTTAAGTAGAAAGAGAACTGAAATGTATGAAAGTGGAATTTTTGGAAGCCTATAAAATGGCATTTGGGAGATTATATATGTTTATTGAGTTCTGTCAGAGTTAGACACTAAATCTGGGCTTTTTTTAAATTTTTTTTTTTTTCAACGTTTATTTATTTTTGGGACAGAGAGAGACAGAGCATGAACGGGGGAGGTGCAGAGAGAGAGGGAGACACAGAATCAGAAACAGGCTCCAGGCTCTGAGCCATCAGCCCAGAGCCCGACGCGGGGCTCGAACTCCCGGACCGCGAGATCGTGACCTGGCCGAAGTCGGACGGTTAACCGACTGCGCCACCCAGGCGCCCCTAAATCTGGGCTTTAATTGAAGGTTACTATTAGTTAAAACGACGCTAGGTGCTGTACTAGCTAAATCCCCAAATCTCAGTGAATTAACATAATAAAATCTCTTTCTTGCTCAAAGTCGACTCTAGTGTGTGTTGAGGGAGGCTGTTGGGAGATGTGCGGGAGGCAATGTCTTCTCCCAGGTCCTGTCAGAAACCTAAGCTGACAGGAAGCTGCCATTGTCACAGAGCTTCCAAGGTGACTCTGGGTGTTAACACCAGTCAGCTGACCAGGAACAAATGGATAGATGACAGCATGAAAATTTTTTAGTGCCCTTTTTATTTTATTGTTTCATTTTGTTTTATTACTTCATTTCATTTCATTTTGTGTGTATATGTGGGGGGGGAGGCATTTTAACTAAAAGTGGAATACAACATCCTCTCGTAATCCACGGACAGAATTTAGCCATAAGGACCCATGAAAAAAAGAGGATGAAAAATACGGTGTAATTCTGTGTCCAAAAGGTAAAGACACGTAAGCATCCAGTCCTTCCCTGTCACGGAGGGCCCTTCTGTTCACCAAGTAGCTGTTTAATTGTTTTGCCTCAACACAGCACTCACCTGCTCTCCGAGGGAGACAGTCCCCAAGCTCATTCAGCCACGACAAACTCAAGAGTACACATTGTTTTTTGAGCTATGGAGACCTATAAACTAAAAAGACAATTTCTCTGAAACCTTCCATGAGAAAAGGTACAACAGCAACAATGAAAGCTCTGATTCACAGAAGGGACAGATCAGGAGAAGCTGGGCCATCAGTGTTGATATGAAATCTTGTGGAGCAGGCAAGGGTCTGGCGGTATGTGGCTCTCACACCCCCACTCGGGATAAGGACAGGGCCGCGACTGGACCACAAGGAGCTCCTCTGAACAGTCCTCTCCCTGTGCTGGCTCTGAAAGCTGGGAGGATTTTGCTTACCAATCTCAAGAGTCACAGCAAAGGCGAGTGTTGAAGACGATGCTTTCCTGGGAGGCTACGACTCCTGCAACCAACCTCCTCTTGGTAAAAATTTTAAGACCAGAACATTGTCAAAGATTATCTTTTTTAGTTTGGAATTGTAGTTTCTTTGACAATAACATTCCCTTAAAAATGAAATTGTCTTTTAACATCTTTTAAATGTTTTTATTTTTGAGAAAGAGAGAGACAGAGCGAGAGACAGAGGAGCAGAGAGAGAGGGAGACACAGAATCCAAAGCAGGGTCCAGGCTCTGAGCTGTCAGCACAGAGCCCGACCTGGGGCTCAAACCCACAAACCATGAGATCATGACCTGAGTGGAAGTCAGACGCTTAACCCACTGAGCCACTAGTCTTTTAACATTTGTATTCAGTCAGTTCCAGGTGCTTATTCGTTCTCATTTTTCCTTACTTCTTCCTTGTCTCTATGATATTCTTGTTCAGTTTATTAGGGGTGACCTTGAAGCTGAACTTAGTCTTATTTTCAAAAGAAAGGCCAAGAGGTTTTGAGGTTAAAAATAAAAAAAAAAATATTCCTATTGTTGGGGGGTCCAGAAGCTAATCTTCTCTGGCCTCAAATATCTGTACTTTCTCTCTATTTTCTCTTACTTCTGCTGGCAAATAAAGCAATTATAACTCAAGGCCATTTTCTTCATCTAACACCTTGCTAAATGTCCCTAATAGTTGCCCACATGCATTACTAACTTCTGTTTTCCAGTCTCTTCTGCTAGAGCTAGTGTTTCAGTAGGCAGGTGGCTTGCTTATGAGTTATCACAGGTAACATTCTGGACATTTGTTCCCTCACCTCATAATAGAGATTCCCTTTTTTCAACTTCTTTTGTCAATATCCTTGAAGCTCATTGCCTGACCAACAATGATACATAGTTGAAGGATTTCAATTCTGTATCACACTTCTGGAAACAACTTCTGTATTAATTAAATTAATGCCAGCTGCTTTAATAAGAAAACATTGTTACTTGCCCAGGTAACACTTGATGGGAGCGGTGCCTGGCTCCACACATTCTAGAAGAGGCTGTTATATTTAAAGAATTGTACACTTTTAAAGTTACCCAGGGGTTTGGGATTCAGCTAGCAGTTGAATAAAGAGAAAGAGAAGAGAGGACCACATAGGAAATATTTAGTTGGTCATGACTAGAGGCATAAAACACAACTCCTATAGCTCAGATTAAAACAAATCACATGGACTGACCTAGCAATTTGGCCAGGATATATAGTCTAGGATTATGATCAGCAGGAAAAAAAAAAAAAAGTTTTACTGAATGACCATAGAGTCTATGTCAGTAACTAAAGTATTACTGTATTAACAAATTCTATTAACTTCAGTATATTCATTGATTCACCCATTTGATAATTTAACATTTGGGGGAATGATTACTTTCTATACAATTTGACTATCTGAATTTGCAGACTGAAGAATATCTACCTGTTAGAAGATAATTAAAATGATAAAAATACTATTTGATATTATTAATCAGGGAACCTTTTTATTTGTTGATAGGATAATGGGGACAGAAGGTGCAGAGTAACTTTGGGCTGAATATTGAATGAGACTTGGAAGGAACTGGGCAAAATAATGGCAAATATTTCAGGCAAAGGGAATAGAACACGCAAAGACTCAAGGGATTATACATAATATTTCTATAAAGAAGTAAGCCGGGGCTCCTGGATGGCTCAGTCAGTTGAGCGTCTGCCTCTTGATTTCGGTTCAGGTCAGAGGTGTGTGATTGAGGACTGCATTGGGGTTCGTGATGAACATGGAGGTACTTCGGATTCTCTCTCTCTCTCTCTCTCTCTCTCTCTCTCTCTCTCTCTGTCTTCTCCCTCTCCCTCTGCCCCTCTCCACCCACCTTTCTCTCTCTCTCTAAAATAAAATATACATGTATACATATATATTTTACAAAAGTGTATACAGCATGTAAAGGGTAGTCCAATAACCTAGAACATGAGGTACCAGAGGAAATAGATTGAGTGGTGATGCCAGACAGAAGCTAGGATCAGATATAAATATATACATATTTATTTACATATGAACACCCACGTAATGTAAATAAGTATGTTTTTATACATATAATTGCAGATATATTTATGTGAATGCATTAATTAATTAATTAATTAATTCTGTTTCTACCAAAATGCTCTACTTGGCAAAGGTGATCTGGGGTAAAATTTGTTTTATGCCCTAAAACAAATAACAAGCAGGCTTATAAAATCCAAGGCTTTGTGTTATGAATATATATTGGTCTCTGCAAGTCCTCAATTCTATGGGAGCAGATTTCGTGAAGGTTCAAGACTGTTCCAGAGACTTATGGTCTTCCTGGCACTTATAATAAATAAATTCTCCACATATTGAATAATTAGGCAATTCCTGCTGACTTAAGTTTCTTCCGTTACCACTAACAGCCAGTATCCCATAATTTTCAACAAAAGCAATTTTTAGATAAATGGAAAGAATAAGTTCTAAAAATGATATTCACCTACAATTTAGAAGAATTTTTATTCCATAAAGTTATGATGTCCTCCTTAAACTATTCATATGCTTTGCCTCATAGCTCATCACTTTGTGAAAGCATCAAGTAGAATGTGATGGTTAGAAATGTATATACTCTAATGTCTGCCATTAATTAAATAATATGCATGGGATTAGCTTCAAAATAATCACTCAGGTGTCAGAAATTGGATGGCGACATGGATGGGACAGGATTGGCCATTTGTTGTTCATTGGTTTCTGGGGTTTTTTTAATGTTTATTATTTTTGAGACAGAGAGAGAGAGAGAGAGAGAGAGAGAGAGAGAGAGAGAGACACAGAATCCCAAGCAGGCTCCGGGCTCTGAGTTCTCAACACAGAACCTGACGCAGGTCTCACACCCACAGACTGTGAGATCATGACTGAGCAGAAGTCAGATGCGTAACTGACTGAGCTACCCAGGTGCCCCGTTGTTCATTGTTAAAGCTCGTTTATGTGGTTTATAAGTGCATGGGAGTTTATTATGCTATTCTTTCAATTTTGGCATATGCCTTAATATTTATATAATAAAAAATAAAAGGAAGATTCACTCAGGGTCTACATGTAGAATCATCTAAACATTCCAAAAATTCTCTTTTGCTTACTCTCTCTACCGCATGCCACCGTAGGACAAATAGAGTAGCAATCAGTCCACCAATCCATCTATGTCACTGTCATTGGAAACTGGGTGTTTCCTCAATGGTAATGGTCATAGTAAGAGTACCAATGAAAATAGAACCAAGAAACAATGTTGTCTTATTTCTGATTAGACAACTGTGTGTCTTCAGCCAGAATGTCAACGCCTAAAACAACCTACCTATGCTATTAACTTACATTTTATTGATTCCTGGCCCCATTGCCTACTGAGTGGACTCAGTAAGCATTGCCACACAGTATAACTCAACCACCTGTCAGTTCTTTGATTTTCTTCCTTGTGACACTCATGGCCCCAAACCCTTCCAGATGGCTGTTCTTTTTTTTTTTTTTTTTTTTTTTTTTCAGATTGTGAATGGCAGAAGCAGTAGTAGCATCTGAAAATTTGTTAGAAGTACAAATTCTCAGGCTCCACCTCAGAGCAGCTAAATGAGAAGCTCTGGGGGAAAGGCCGAGTTATTCATTTTCTCTTGCTGTGTAACAAATCATCAAAACACAGCAACTTAAAACAAAATGCATTTATTCACTCACAGATCTGTAGGTCACAATTCATTACGGCACACTGGCTTTTCTGCTCATGGTATCACAGGGCTGAAATCAAGGTGTGGGCGGAGCTGGGTTTTTGTCTGGAAGCTCTGGCGAAGAATGAACGTTCAAGCTCATTCTGGTTTGGGGATGAATTTAGTTCCCTGTAGATATAGGACTGCAGCCCCATGTTGTTTCAGGTCATCAGCCCCGAGGCCTGCTCTCTGCTCCAACAGATGACCCTAATGCCTCACCTGTGGTCCTTTCCACCTTTAAGCCTGAGTCATGGGCCATGTCCTTCTAGTGCTTCTGATTTCTCACTTTCTCTGTCTCTGACCTCTAGACCCAGATTTAATATTAGGTCAAACACACCTAGATGATCACTCTCACATAAGGTCAACTGACTTGGGCCTTCAATTACCTCTGCAATAATCCCTTCATAGCAGCAACTAAATTAGTGTTTGAATTGAATAAGTTCAAGAAGGTGTACATTGACCTGGGCCAGGAATCTTGGGAACCATTGTAGAATTCTGTCTTCTACACCCGCCAATCTATGTTTTAACAAGCTCTCTTGATTTGGAAGCAGCTAAATGTTGAGAACCAAAGCTTTAGCACTTAGTTCTCTTTCTCTGTCTCCCTCTCTTTTACTCTTTATGTTTATTATTATTATTTTCTTACAACATGATGAAAGACTTTATCTCAGTGACTCACAGGTTACCTGCAGGTATTGTCTACCCTGGAGAAATTTCTCCTTTTTGGAGAAATATGGAATGCTCATAAGTTAACTGATGTATGCAGATAATAAGAGATATGGCTGAAGCTAAAACTAGTATTATCTTTGAAAAGTGAATTTCATTTCTAAGCTTCTTAATTTAGACACTTAAACAAAATATAACTAATATTGTGTCCAAAATAAATGAATCAGTGAACAAACAAAGCATGTATATACCCACAATTGCTCAATTGCTAAGAAGAATTACCCCATTAAATGGCAACCTCTTATGACTATTTGGAAGTATTACAGAGATTATGATAGCTCCTTTGAAACTCAAGCTGATAAAAAAAGTACTACTAGTTGGAACTTTAGGTGAAAAGAAAATTTTTATATAGAATATCAGCAATTAAATGTTTTTACTTAGACATGACCACATTATGTCTGCTTACTTTTCATTTACCAATGGGAGTTTCATAGCCATGCCTAACTTCAAGTGGCAAGGAAGATATCATTCCAGTTATTCAGAAGATATCCCTGCCAAAGTATATATGTGTGTGTGTGTGTGTGTGTGTGTGTGTGTGTGTGTGTGTACAGGTGTATATGTAAGGGAGGGAGGGAGAGAGAGAGAGAGACAGAGAGAGAGAGAGAGAGAGAGAGAGAAGAGAAGTGGTAAAGTGTATGTATGTCTGTGAGAGAGAAGAAATGTCTCTTTTCTCAGAAAACCTAAAATTCTCTTGACACTCCCATTATTTTCTAGAATGTCAGAACAAAAATAAAGGAAAGAAAGTTTGTGATTCTAGAGAGTAACAGGGGAATAGATTTCAACTTCCCCATGACACATAATCAATCCTAAGCCCAGAAGTTTGGACAGTCCAGGTCTGGCTATCAAATTTTGTAGGAACGAGGCTAGAAAATGTTATTTCATATTTGTTAAATATTATCCAATTACAGATACTCTTAAAATTTGCATATGTCCATTAGCTATTTGTTTTAATCAAAACACTTGATATTTGTTGGTGTAGATGAGCTTTGGAAGGCTACGTGTGTTTACAACTTGGAAAGATTAAGGTACAGATGTGGAATCTATTAGAAAAACCCTCCTTTCCTTGGTCCAAGGCATGATAACAATAGTTAGGATATCACAGACTTTGATTCTCAGGTGATTTTGTTAAAACATCTTATGCAATTTTTCGTTTCTCAACTGTAGTTCAGAGTCTATTGCAAGACTAAAAATGGAGACACTGAAAGACGAATGGCAGTTCAAGATCAACAGCAATGCTTAGGGGGTATTAAAGCTTCCATAGTTCTATAATCCTTTCATTAACAAAAATGAGAATCTTACTTGGAGCATACCGAAAGGAAAGATTTTAGTGGTAAAAGTGAGAGATAGAGTCTGGATACTTCTACTGAATAGACATGAAGGCTGAAAAACAGTTCAATTTGACTATGCTAATAGAGAAGCTGTATTTGGTTTGATTTAGCACAGAACTTAAACCCAAAATCATCTTTCAGCAATATATATATATATATATATATATATATTCCCAATATCTATAGAATTCCAGGAAAGTCTTTGCATTTCCAATTATTATATTGATATTTATATTACCTATAGGTATTATACCATGTTATTTTTAATATGGCCATGGAAGCAGCAGCACTTTGTAGAATGGCAAATGCCCTGACCTTGCCATCATTATAGATGATGATGATTTTCTTCATAAAATTGACTATGAAGCTGAAATGGGAGTGGAAAGAGAATCCTTAAGTTTCTTACATTGTGTGGTGGAGAATTTGACATCATAAGGACAACTGAGAATGTGTTTATATACATAAATATGTGTGTCATCGTCTCTATCTATCTATCTATCTATCTATGCAAATTTTCCCAAGAGATAGTATTTTGTTGTGGATGTTGTCTGGTTGTTTATGCACTGGTTGGTTTCCCCAAGGACAAGTCTTGGGCTCATGTGCATTTCAAAATTTTTGGTGTGTGTACTGAACTGCACATTTAACCTGAAGCTTACAAGAAAATTCGGACTATTTCTTGTCTGCTAGATAAATGTCACCAAGGATCGCATGGATTCTACTTCACCTTTGGAAAAATAGTATAGTTGGTTTTGGGATTATGAACATTATGGCATTGAGAGATCTCTGTAATTTTGAGCCAGCCTCCACAGTGTGGAGCTTCTGTTGGGACTGGCTGCTCTTTGATAGGATTTATGGAACAAAAAGTGGGCAAGTTCAAAAAGATCTAGCTGGAAGAAGAAAGAAGAGATTTTGAAAAAAAACATTCTGTGAAGGAAGTAAAGACAATAAATTACCTTTTCCCGAGAACAGCCTCCAAAGAGAAAGACTACATGTAAATGACTGCCAGCAGCCTTCCCAGAGGCCTCTGGGGAACACACTAAATGCAACGAAATCAGAGAAGGAAATTGGAAAAGAGGGTAGCATATTATCCACTCCTTCTTCCAAAGTAAATAAAAGAGAGGCCAGGTAAGATGGGGAAGTAATTCATGCAGGATTTTAAAGATTTGAAACTTGTAAGTAGACTGGGATTTATTAAACCCACTTTACCTTGACCAGATTCGGGATTTTGTCTGAAGTTTCCAGGCTACAGCATTTTCTTTCCCAATCTGTGTATGATAATAGAAGAATTATGTCAGCCCTGGATGATGCATTAAAAGGAATTGAATGTGAATGATAAAAGGTTCAGGCTATTTTATTCCTGAAGTCATTCAGTTTCTTTTCTCTGCCCGTACAAAAAACAACAGAAATGCACCACTGGTTCAAAATTGTTGGAATTGGGTGCTACATAATAAAACCTTTCTAAAATTCTCTCAGCACGTTCTAGAGTTTTCATAAAATCTTTTAAAAGAACAGAATGAATTCCCAAAATGATGACCAATCTTGAATTGTATTCTTAGGAAATTATCTCTTAAAACATGATTTTCCAGTGTTTTAAAGGTGGCCATGTGTGATTTATTATGCCATGTCTCTGTTCTCACAAACTGTCTTGACTATTTTTTAAAATTTTTTAAATGTTTTATTTGAAAGAGAGAAAGAAGAGAGAGAGAGAGAGAGAGTGTGCACCAGTGGGGGAGGGGCAGAGAGAAGGAGACACAGAATCCGAAGCAGGCTCCAGGATCTGTGCTGTCAGCAGAGAGCCTGACGCCGGGCTCGAACCCATGAACTGCAAGCTCATGACCTGAGCAGAAGTTGAACACTTAACCGACTAAGTCACCCAGGCACCCCATCTCTTGACAATTTTTAATTAATGTTATGGTAAATTTAATTCTTCTGGCTATTAATAAAGCATTTTCAAAGAACATGCTGAGGGTAAAAGTTCTTTAAAATTAAAATATTCTATAAATTAACACTTAAAAATCCCACATTTTATCATATTATTAGAATATTACTAAAACACGTTTCTATTATTGTGTAGTTCAGATAACGTTTCCCTCACCACCCTTTGGCAGAGGATGACTTTTTCCTCTATCTGGTGGATCCGTCATATTTTAGAGATATGACCTGTTTAAAATGTGGACATTTACTTGCAAGAAAGACTAATAATCAGACCAATAAATTATTGGTTTACCATTATAGATTATCTGGTTTTAATAATGTTTATGTTTCTTTTTACCTGAGGTGCATCAAATTTCTTTAATGTTTTTAGACACAGGAAACATAAATATCATATCTTTAAATGAGAAGAATTATAGGTATAGAGTGTCTTATGATCCCGGGAGTCCATTGCTATACTTAAGGTACATAATCACCAACAACAGTCAGAGGGAAGAATACAAAAGCACCAACACACATTTATATTTCATCCATTTCCCCTTCCTAACAGATGAAAATTACTTGTTTTGAACTTTTGGCCTTAAGTTTCCTCTAATAATCTTGGAACACAGGATGTCTGCAGGGGTGGAGAGGTGAACAAGCGAGGTGGAGAGAAAAATAACGTGACATGTTCAGGCAATTTATTTCTTGAGAATAGGGGCAGAAAACCGAGTAAGATGATTATGTACTGTTTTGATTTATTTCGCTAAACGGCTATCACTAGCCACCACGGTCATGGCATGATTATTATTGAAATCTATGAAAATAGAAGTTCCAAGGATGATGGAAACTCCTGTTCACATTTTATTCTAATAAAGATTAACTCAATACAAACGGCAACAGCTGCTGTTTCTAGCTTCCTCTCACTATCCTTACTCTTTCTTTTATTTTCAATATGTTTTTTTTTTTTTAATACTCCCTTTAGTTTTTTCCACAGATAGGATGGTTAGTCATTGGGGCTGCTTATATATATATATATATATATATATATATATATATACTTTTATAAAAGTCAATACTTATGTATTGTTTTGTTACAATTCTATACTCTTGTATACAGCTCAATATTGGTCTCATGATACCTCTTTTTTATATTTTCAATTACTTAGCTGATGCTTAATGGTGTTCTGGTATTTTCTCTAGAAATAAGTTCAAGAAAAACAGGAAGAAAAAAAGGACAATTTCTTTGGGAACAAAGACTCTATTCTGATAATGTAAGTGTAACTAATAAAATATTATGAAATTAAATCCCTGAATTTTAGGGATTATCCAAGACAAGAGAATTTTGAATGAGGAACTACACTGGAAAATTTCCATTTCACTTTCCAGTGAGAATAGCCAAGTAGGTTATGGTGCAGCTAGATATGAGAGGTGGCCCCTGATAATCCCTTTCCTTATTATTTCTATGTTTCTCAAGTGCCTGAAAAACAAGTGTAGTGTTTACTGTTGAACTTAGAAGCTAGCAATAATTGAAACCTGTTTCATCATCCCATGATTCAAGAAGCTTCACATCAGAGAAATATATCATGATGTTACTATAGCAGGGCAGATAAAATATGTACCCAAACACACCAGGGAAATCAGAGTGTGCACCCAGAAAATTAGAATGAATCACTGGTATGAGCCACTATGAGACATCATCCTTCCAAAGTGATGAGAAAATCAGTGGCTGATGCTGGCCCAGAACCATCTTATTCAGAAGTATGATGGATCTCTGGTCCATGCACACACCATCACTGGCATGCGTGCAATTCCATAAGGAGATTCTTAGGGAGGCTACCTTGGTCGGTCCATCTTCTTTGGGAAGATGAGAATATCAGGGAATACCTAAAATAAACTTTCTGAACTAGACGATAATTAATTTACATATTTTTCATTTCCTTTTTCTTTTTTAAAGTAATCTCTGTGCCCACCCCACCCCCCGTGGGGCTCACACTTCCAGTCCTGAGATCAAGAGTCCTATGCTCCACCAACTGAGGCAGTCAGGTGTCTCAATTTACATATCTTAAAAAAAAAACGATCCATTTGACAGCCCCTACATGTATAAATTAAATTCTGTGACATGAGGCAGATTCAAAGTAAAAAAAAATCAAAGTCAGATTTAGAAATACAGTTTTAAGATTACATATCTGAATTTGGTTGACTCAAGAAAATTTGAATATTGCAGCCATAACACAACAAATAATATCCCAGTTAGGTTGCCTTAAGTAATGGAATACATTTTTAGTCTTCGCTTTTCCTTTTGGCAAGGAAGAAATGAGCAGATGCCACATAATTTAGGAACAGGAAATTAAGTACAGACACATCACACTGGGACTTATTCTTGAAAGGCAAGAACCAAGTGTGTGTTATCTCCATCAGAGCTACAGAGTTTCTCATGACAGCATCTCCTTAAGTGTTTGATTCATTTCCTCTCTCAACAGATTAGCATTATCTGGTCTCAGTTCCAGTTAGTCATGTGTCATTATGGCTTCTCCAAAAGGCACTCTAATGTCTGACCAAAAAAATTTAAAAAAGAAAAAAAAAAAGCCCAAAGAAAAATCACATATACTACTTAGCTTCTGATAAGTAACTGATTAAATCTGTTAATATGCTTATTCCAAATACCTTGCCCCAACCTGGATCGTTTGTCCACAATGGTCCCAGCAATTATAACCAGGTGAATTAATCTATTAAGTACTAATATTGTCCTCATGCCCATCTTCTCTGAGGAGTGGTGGATGAGTGTAGATTATCTTAGAAGGCATCACAGGGTAGTCATAAGTATTATCTCCGGATGAAGTGCTTTGAAATACTCATTTTCTTTTTCTAAAAACACATATATTCCATTCAACACATATATTCATGATACATTGATAAATTTTTGATTTCAGAAATGACTGCTTTCATGCTAATTTTGTCTTTTTTAAGCAAGCAAATCATCTGCCTAACTTTCATAGACAAAGCTAATGATTAATGAATGCAGAGAATTAATTTTTACAAAATTTTGAATATAGTCATTGGTTTCCAGAGTTTAAGGATGAGTCTTTTCCCTAATGTATTAAAAATCATGCACAGATCTTTACTTTCATACATACTGGAAGATTTTCACTCAGTAATTGTATACCAGAATTTGGAAATTGGTATTCATATCACCTGGAAACAGTGTTGAACCTTAAATCACATTCTTTCTTCAGGTGACATCTTATAACATTGAATGATGGCATAATTTTCCTATCAGGGTTTCTTCAGTCTTAGGGCTCTGACTTGTTCCTCTTGGTTTAAATGACACAATTACAGCAAGGACAAATTTAGTGTTTTGCTCTTTTGGTACATGTTCTCTAAATAAGAACATCTGTTTTACAGTCACTTCCTGTTTATAGGGTAAGCTATTGTAGTTAAATTTCAAAATGTCAAACTCAATCAAAAATACTGATCTGTTTCAGTGTGCAAGTGAAACAGCTAATGTGTATAAGGAGTCAATATAACCTAGTGGCAAGAATACTCTGATGGGAATAGGGAGGACTATTTTCTATTCCCAGCTCTCTCATGAATTATTGGTCTTGTCTACAAAAGGATAAAAAGGTATTCCAAGGACAAACAGGCTAACACAAGCTGGTGTACGAATGGGAGAATCCGATTGCCCTGACAAAGCATTTATGTGCCTCCGTTTAGGTCATACGTGGCTGCATACCTTTGAACATGGCTAGATTTCCTACTGTGTGTTTGCGTGTTCATGACACGTATGACATTAGCAGAAACACAAACAGGGATTGACTCAGTAAAACAAAAGAGATTCCAAAACAAAAATATATCTTTGAGGAAGCAATATGTCCGTAGAGTGTCATTAACAGGTATAGGGGTCACCCTGAGGGTGCCTAAATCCAGGTGGTCTAAGAAATGTGTAGGGGGCGTACAAAATGCAAGGGGATATTGAAAAAAATGTGGATGCCAAAAGTTTCCTCTGAGGTTGCAAAATGCCTCTTCAAATTTTTAATAGGAGGAACCTAAAATTCTAAGAGACTATGCACTTCCCCCATTATATTTGTTCATAATGAGTGATCACTGAATTTCTTTAAGAGTTATGGTAGGGTAATTGAGTCATCTGTGTTTTAGCTCCTTGATAGCATGATTCTAGATGGCCAGAAGTGCCAGTTGGCCCAGCTGAGCAAACTATACCGCCAGATGCATAATCAGAGCCACAATGTGTGTGTGTTAGTCGGCAGGCGGCATGTGTGAGACTTGTTTGACTAACAGCTGTGAACTGCCAACACATATACATTTTCAATGAAATTTGAGTTAAACGATTACTTAGAAGTATGGCTAAAACCTCTTTATTTCTAAAGTTTTATTTTTTAATAAAAAAAAATTTTAATGTTTATTTATTTTTGAGACAATGCGAGAGACAGAGTGCAAGCAACGGAGGGGCAGACAGAGGAAGACACAGAATCTGAAGCAGGCTCCAGGCTCCGAGCTGTCAGCCCAGAGCCCAACGCGGGGTTCGTGAGGTCGTGACCCGAGCCAAAGTCAGACGCTTAACCGACTAAGCCGCTCAGATGCCCCTTTATTTTTTTATTTTAAAAAATATTGATTTATTTGTTTTGAGAGAGAAAGAGAGTGCACAAGCAGGGAAGGGGCAGGGGGAGAGAGGGAGAGAGAAAATGCCAAGCAGGCTCTATGCTATCAGTGCAGAGCCCGATGTAGGGCTCAGTCTCAACAAACTGAGATCATGACCTGAGTCGCAATCAAGAGTCAGACACTCAATCAACTGAGATGCTCAGGCACCCCTATTTCTAAGGTTTTAAATAGGAGAGATTTAGAGTAGCAAAGGAAAACAAAAATGGAAATGAAAACAAGACCCAGAAATGATGGAAATCGTTCCTCAAACAAATTTAGAAAGTGGAAAATGGACAAATAATATTGCCCTATCCATTAGCTTCTCCTCATTCCTACAAGAGATTTCAAGTGGCATGAAAGTTTTTATACAAGACATTAAACCTAATTCCAGGAAGAACATTTGATGGCGTCAGGAATCCTTACTTCCGGTCCTTCCCTTTTCCTTCAACACTCTCCTCCATTAATCTCTTTAGCACATGGTCCCCTCTAGACATCACTTTCTCCCTATCTTCTTCACAGAGATCATGCCGGGGTATTACCTTAAGCTCTCCATGATGGCAGTCTCTTCCCATTTTTTCCCCCTTTATAATAAAGGTACAGGGGAAAGAATCTCAGAATGCTGAAGTTAGTGCCTTCTTGGTTTGTTCAGTTTGATTATGCATGCGGTAAGGTTTTACATTATTTAGCATGATGAGACACTTCTGTGTCTTAGGTGTTAAGAAAGATTGGTTTACTCTGAAGAGCAGGTATAGGATCAGGCAGGAATTGCAAGGTGAATTAGAGCCCCTTTTGATTAGAGATGACTGCAATTAGATTTACTTAGACATAGTAATACGGGGTTAGTAGTAAATTTTAGGGAGTTGGAGAGGAGAAATGTGAAAAGATTTACTCGAACACTGTTTTCAAAATTTTAAATGGAAAAAAAAGAAAAAAGCTGTTTATTTATGAGAGGAAATCTGCAAGAGAGAAAGGAAACACGACTCCGGGTCTGTCAGGAATCTGTCTCCTAGTTTGTTGGGAGAAGTGATAGTGATGAGCAAGGAAGGGCTGCTGGCAGGCCCAGAGTCCCTGTGAGGGGAAGGAGTGCACGTCCGTCTCTCACTGCATTTTGATGTGACATTTTAGGCCCACCCCGACAGCGCACCCCACGACCCCATCATCGCCTCAGCCCTCTCCAAGTTTCCTCCCTGACAGAAACGATGATCTCCAATATTCCCCAAATATGTCAGAAGATAATTCTTGCCACAGATTTCCTTCATATTCAGGAAATAACGGGCTACGGTACGAAGGCAAGATGCAGAAGACACACAGCTGGGCTTCAGGTCTGCAGGTCGGGTGTGCTAAATGCACAGAGGGCACAGGCTCGTGGCCGTCCCCAGGAGGCAGGTAGGTGGCTTGAACCTCAGTATTCAACATACAGAGGAGCTTCTCAAGTATCAATGTACATACAGACTACCTGGAGATCTTGATAAAATGTAGATCAGGGCTCAGTAAGTCTGGGTGGAGTTTGAGATACTTGCATTTCTAGAAAACCGCAGGTGATGCTGATACTACAGAAGAGGCTAGGGGAGTATTTCCATACTAATTGGTGGAGAATTTATAGGGGTTCTCTGGATATACATGATACAATTACCCTTCATTAAATGGTTTTAAAGTTTATTATTTTTATTTATTTTTTTTTATTTTTTTTTATTTTTGGAGAGAGAGAGACAGAGTGTGAGCAGTGGGGGAGTGGGGTGGGGGAGGAGAGAGAGGGAGACACAGAATTCGAAGCAGGCTCCAGGTTCTGAGCTGTCAGCACAGGACCTGACATGGGGCTGGAACCTTGAGAACACGACCTGAGCTAAAGTCTGACTCTTAACCAACTAAGCTACTCAGGCACTCCTTCATTATACGATTTTAAAACAACAATGATAGGTTTATTGTATTTTATTTTTTTAATTTTTTTAAAGTTTTTTTAAAATTTATTTTTGAGAGCGAGAGAGAGAGACAGAGCATGAGCAGAGGAGAGAGAGAGAGACACAGAATCTGAAGCAGCCTGCAGGCTCTGAGCTGTCAGCACAGAGCCTGATACAGGGCTTGACCTCGTGAACGGTGAGATCGTGACACGAACCGAAGTCGGCCACTTAACCGACTGAGCCACCCAGGTGCCCTGGTTTACTGTATTTTAAATCCACTTATTTAAAGAGTTAAAAAGATAAAACCCAATAAATCAGAACAACAACAAGAAAAAATTCTGCATGAGACAGTAGATTTCAACCCTTTGAAACTCAACGTCCCACTTTTTCATGAAAATACTTTTTATACCCCATTTCCTATTATAAAATAACATTTATAGAAATATAATGTACATATGCACATAGTATAAAATATCAGTATGTTCACAATTATAATACAAAAAATGAATTTATCATAACAATGAGAATTTCGATCTGTCAACTTATGGGTACAACTAGCTATTACCCCTAAAGAAATGGTCACATGCTTGCATGTATATGAAGAATTAGTATTGTTGTGGCAGCTACCCTCCAGACTAATACAGTATGTTTTATTAGAAACATAAGCAGGAACATTGCCATTGGTGGTGATGTAATTTTTGCAAAATGATACAATCTTTGGTAAGGTACAATTGAAAAAATACAGTTTTGCTTCCGTGTCAGATATTTGCATTCCTGAAAAATTCCAGCTATATAAGAACCATGCCCCAAATGGCTTGCATTTACATCCGAAACAGAAATAGTTTCTTAGCTCAAACATTTATGAATAAGTTTTCAGGTATGTTAGTGACACCTTGTTACTCAAAACATAGTCTGAGAATCAAACACGTAGGTCTCACCTGAGAAGTGGTCTTAACTTGGAACCTAATAAGACCTTCAGGCGATGTATAAACATGGTAATGTTTGAAAGCGCTGTCTTAAGAAATTTAGGGCGTTCATGAGCTCTGCTTAACAGAAGGTAACACTTGGCTACCATGAACATGGAGTTGCAGACAATCTGTCTTCCCTGATTGTTCACTAAAGGCCAGTTACACCCACACCTCTTTGTCCAGGCAACCAAAAACACCCTCGAGGGTAGTGTACTTCCTGTTTGGGAGCCATATTAAGTGTGTATGTTGAAGGAGTTCTCATGGTCCTAATTACTGTTAATGAAATGTCCAAGTCTTCCTTTTACTTTTGTGTGTGTGTGGAGGTGGGGGGGGGGGG
>NW_024412412.1:9552347-9583621 GCF_014898765.1 Herpailurus yagouaroundi
CCCCCCCCCCCCCCCCCCCCCAACTGCTATTATGATTCTCTTAATACCATTTGGAGCAGAGTGTTGTTTATGAAATATAAATGCAATGAAATTCAAATCTCAAATGTGTATGGAAGAGTGGAAATAAAATTATTATTGACATAAATAAATTATACAAATTAACTATACAAATATAAGAATAACATACAAAGAGTATATTACGTTTGTTTCTCACTATACTAATTCAGGTAATGAAGAGATCATTATATGATGTTGCAATTGCTATAAATTACTAATTAACTAATCCAATAGCTTATTTTACTAATATACTACATATAAAGCCTCCAATAAGAGATCAAAGACACCCATAGTTAATGGTTGAACTACCATGACAAGAAACAGACAGGAATTGAAAATGAGGGCCATGTGAGAGGTTTAAGGAGAAATGCACTGTTTTAGTGTCAGGGTAGAAATTTGAAATTGCAAACTAAGAAAGCAACATTCCTCAACTCCTTTAGGTTTTTCCATGCCACAGTGTGGGCCTTGGGATCCTAGATAATTTGAAGTTTTAGTTAAAGTCACAAGTTTAGATGTTTATTTAAAATTTTCTGATATACTAGTAGCTCATTTATTTTTTTTTAAACTGAATGAGATAATACTTTAGCCAGACAAAACAAACAAAATGATTCTGAATGTTTTTATTAGTATTTTATTCTATGTCATTACAAATTTGACAATTGGTTAATAATATTCTATGCCACTTTATGTATATTTAACTTAAAGAAATTCATGGTGAAAAGAACTACATGAATTGATCCACATCTATGCTATGAAGAACATGTAAATATTTTTTAAAAAATTCATGTTTGTTTATTTTTGAGAGGGAGTGAGACAGAGTGTGAGCTGGGGAGGGGCAGAGAGAAAGGCAGACACAGAATCCGAAGCAGGCTCCAGGTTCTGAGCTGTCAGCACAGAGCCTGACGCGGGGCCCAAACTCAAGAACCGTGAGATCCTGACCTGAGTCAAAGTCAGATGCTTAACTGACTGAGCCACCCTGGTGCCTCAGAATATGTAAATATTTTAATGATGGCATTAATAGTATTCTCACACTACTAACCAATGTGTTATTGTACAATTTGATATATGGCAATCATCTAATAATTCTAATATTGTTTCTAAATAAATCATGCTCTCATATTCAGTAAAACATTAATCTTAGGTCCTGAGAAATCCACTCCCTCAAAATTTCAGCATTCGGAGTAGGAAAAAAAGTTCACAGAAACTTTACAAGTCTTATCTCTGTTGGCCTTTATGAAAATTCTGTAAACAATTGCATATTTGCTTTCTTTTCTCCATTATGCAAGAATGAGTTAAAGTAAACTCACAACCTGCCATAGTCAGTAACTCAGAAGTGAAGTAATACTTTGAGTGGTTTCAGAAGAAAATTGGATTCCAGTGAGAAGAGCAAAATGATTTCATTGAAGACAAATAATCCAGTGCACTCGGTAGATATGCTCTCATCTACTCCTCCCAAAACTGTGTATCTCACAGGTTTCCACTGTACTGAAACTTTAAAAGCTGTGCATTGTCCTTAAGGTCCTTAATCAGGATGACAATATGTTCCAAATCTTAAAATTCCAGGAACTTAAAAAATTCCCTGGCCTATAATATTTATTCAATAAACAATCCTTTACCAAATAAGTATTTTATTTCTATGTGGTTTTTTTTTTTTTTGCTAAAATGTGTTATATTTCAGTAATCCCCAAACTGTGCCATTACATTTTTAATTCACCCTCAGATCTTTAAGATATTTTGCAACACATTGTTTTTTGTTTTTGTTTTTGTTTTTGTTTTGTTTTTTTGTTTTTAACCTGTAGAAGTTAGAAAAAGGCTGGATGCCTGGGTGCCTCAGCGGTTTAAGTGGCCGGCTCTTAGTTTCAGCTCAGGTCATGATTTCATGGGTCATGAGTTCCAGCCCCACGTTGGGCTCTGTGCTGCAGTGCAGAGCCTATTTGGAACTCTCTCTTTTGTTCTCTCTCTGCTCCTCCCCTGCTCATGCTTGCTCTCTCTCCCTCTCAAAGTAAATGAATAAACTTTTAAAAAATTACTGAAAAAAGAATTTAGGAAAAGGCAAGATTGATTGTATTTACTAATTTAATAAAAAATGTACATCATATAATATTTTCTAATAAAAATTATTTATAATGAAAATAACACATTTGCAAGTAAATTTTCATAGAGTGCCTTATTCTTATATTATAACTGTAAATCAAATTATTTTCAAAAGGAGATGGAGTAAAACAGAAATAGTTTGAAAAAAACAAACACAGGCAAAATGCTTTTGATATTTTTTTAAATCCCCATGGCTACTCATTTCTATAAATAAGCATAAATGTTAGGAAACTATAAAAGAACATATATTTAAAAATATGAACAAAACTGATAAATTTAAAAACACTTAAATTTCAAATGTTCATAAAATAAATTTTGCTCTATGTGTTTTCACATGTTATTATGTAATTCAACAACTATTTACTGAGCATGTACTATGGGCCAGGCACTCTTTTGGGGTTACAAAGATAAAAGCTGACAAAGTTCAGGCTTCCATTCAGGACTATACTTAGTTCATTACATAATCCTTGAAACAAATTCCTTGAATGTGCAGGGAAACAGAACAGTACTATCCTCTTCCTGAAGTTTTAGTTTGCTAGCAAAGTGGAAAGAGAAAGCATAAGGGCGAGAGGTCCACACTATATATGAATGAAGTGTCTCAGAGCAAAGAGAGCTGGAGTTGAGAAATGCCTTATCTCAGAGTCTTGGACTAACTCAGAGACTTGAAAGTTGCAGATCGGCAGGGTAGGTATGACAATGGGATTCTAAATGCCTCGTGTGTATGCATCAGACATACAACTATGCTTGGAAACTCATTCTATATTCAGTAATCTTCCTATCTGCAAATCAGAAACTAAGTGTGGGAATTTCCTTTACTGGACCTATGCTTTCCGGAAAGAAGCAGAACTCTGTGTATGTAAGGTATTATTTTTGCAGAAGCAGTGCTCTGCAGGAGCTGAAATCATTATAGTACTGACTTACTTATCTTTTTAGGTCCAAAGTCTAACGTAGGGTCGTGCACATAATAGGTGTTGTTTGGATGTCCAATGAATGAATGAGTGAATTAACAAATGAATAAGTGAATAAGAAACCCATATTGTCTGTTTGGGTGTCAAGTGCACATAAAAATTCTGACATTATTCTCTATAATAAGTGATATGTATTATGTAGAGTTTGTTTAAACAACAGTTTCACTGAGTTTCTTATGTATCACAATCCACTTTGAATTCAAAATAACATTTAGATTATATTGCTGGCTAATACAAAAACAAATTTGCTTGCTAATACTAGAGATTAGACAAGAATAAACAATATTTGGAAGCTTCATGCTTTAGAAGTATAAGAAAATAAAATTAGAATGTTAATTAAGCTGAAAAGAATGACATGATTACTATTTGGCAAATCGACGATGAACTGTGAAAACACTGAATGTGATAAACTCTTATAAAAAATAGCCAGAGGAGATTTGTACAACTTTCAAAGAAAAATATTCAAGATTTTGCAATACTCTTTGGAGTAATTAAAAACAGTCCAATTGTTTTTACCTCCCAATTCCATATGGACAAAGGACAGTGCATGTGGGTTTACAGATCATAGTCAAGTGCTATTTCTACCATGTGTTGTGTTTTGCAGTTATAGACATGGATGAAGGTCAGATGGCTAAGAAATTCCTTAATCTTTCTATTTAGAAAACTTCTTGTGTTTTCATCAGTGAAGGTTGAAACAAATGTGCAGTTTTTAAGTGTTTATTCCTGCCTCCTGAGTACTTGAATAATGTTAAAATGTTCAATTCTAAAAACATGAGTATCTTCATCTGGGGTCTGAGCTGCTGTGAAGGAAGATGCTGTTGCTGAGATGCCTGCCTTATGAGAAGCTGGTTATACTCAGATTGAGATTCACTCTCAAATGTACTGGAATAAAATAAGTTTTGCAGATCTTTTTTTCTGTCTTACCTTCTAGGAATATGACTTTCCCCGTGTGTAAAAGACTTTAGAATCACTTCAAAATGAGAATTATCAAAGGGAATTTAGTTTTAGTTTTACATGATAACATCTGACTATATCTATTTTTAGGGTAAAAGAGAACATTATATCAATTTTTTTTGTGAGATCTGTGCATGAAAGCATTTCATGAAAATGCATCATATTTAAGAAAGAAAAGACCCAATTGGAAATGATGATTGTCCAATACACTGAGAGAGAAAATGCATCTTGATGAAGATAAGGCATGGGCTATAGAGAAAAAATTCTATCCCCTGGAATTGGGCAGGGCCTATTCCAAATTTAAACCGGAATGGGTTATGGTAGTATGAATAGTAGATTCACGTATGTTTCAAAGAATGAAGTCACGGTTAAATTTATTTTCTATTTTTGTTTTACAATTAGAGTGCGGTAAACTTTAGGTCGTCCCTTTCCATGTAGATGAATGATAGCCTTGGTCTCCCCGTAGGAGTCATTCTTGTGATCTGTAGGTAAACTTAGCGGATAGCATCAGGACTGGAAAATTTCACAGACATCTGCTAATAGCTTGCAAGAGCGTTTCTAGACTTTACCTCATGCTCACACTGCAGGGGCCAAGGGGCCAATTTAAGAGTTTTAATCTAGTCACCATTGTCAGCAATATTCAGAGTTGGCAGTGATATCTATGTTCAGAGGTCCCTTTATATGACCCACACTCAGGACATATTTAAGATCATTTTAATCAAAGCATTTCAAGAGCAAGTAACTGATCTTAACTAGTAAAGGTCATACACACCACTTTCAATATTGTTCTTCTGGAAATGGCTAAATCACAGAAATTTACTAAGACGACAACTCACCCAAACAGGTCAAAAAGTACCCCAAAGATGAGTCCTTTTTAGTGTTTTAGCCAGAATAAATGTGTAACTCCAATGATAAACCCATTGCAAAACCAAATTGCAAATTTGCAAATGCTTTTTCTTTGTATGTAAGTTGTGGCATGTGTGTGTGTGTGTGTACGTATGTTGAGGGTTGGATGAGTGGGATAAAAACAATATTTTTAAACAAAAAACATTTTTTAATTGATGAATATATTTCTGATCCTATGGATGCCTAGAGCATTTAAGAAGTTTAATAGGACACACCTAGCATTTCCTAGTCTCTTGCATTTTTTTCCTTTAAATCCATTTTCTCATAGCAAGAGGAAGACATCCTTTTTTCTTATTTTGTACTCTAACTTTAAACTTCAATTTAGCAGACTCTAACTCTGAAAACTAAACATGCTATGTTTAAAATGTCCCATGGTGACTCTGTTTTAGTAGTAGCTACTGCAGATACTTTGGGGCACAGCTTTTATATCAAGAAGAACCTTTTCTTTCTGACTGATTTTACTCATATAACTGCAAAAGAGGCATTGATTAGCAAAGATAAACCGAGTGTGGTCAACAGATCTAGGGCCATTTATGAAGCGAGTATGGACTACAGAGAGCCAGGTATCTCCTATCTGTTCATGGCCACATTTTGATGGCTTCTCTTATCCCTGGACTTGTTATTAAGTCCATTCCTAAATCAGAAGCTATTGTTCAAGGGCCTCTTTGTCATCTGCAAGCCTAAGAAAAATGGAGCTAATCTGCTTTTCCTAAGGTTATACAACTTATTGACTTTCTTGATCTTCTAAGAGTCAATGTCCCTTATCACTGTAAGGCTGAAAATTTAAAAGCTACTGAGTAAGAAGAAGGCTAGGCCAAGTTCCGACTAGAAACTGTTGGCATTTTTGTTTTTTTCATATGTGAAGTGCAGTCATTTTTCCTTAGTAATTTTTATTGTTTCCTAGGTTGCCATAACAAAGTGCCACAAACTGGCTGACTGACCAGAAATTTATTCTCTCATAGTTCTGGAAGTTAGAATTCTGAAATTAAGGTGTATGCAGGACCATTTTCCCTCTGAAAACACTATGGAAGAATCCTTTCTTGCTTCCTCAAGATTCTGGTGATTGCCAATGATCTTTGATGTTCCTTATCCCCACCTCTGCCTCCATTGTCACATGATCTTCTACCCAGTATGTTTCCATGTGTCTTCCCACCATCTTCCCTCTGTGCCTATCTGTGTCCAAATTTCCCTCTTCTTAAAAGGCCAATAGTATTAGATCAGGGTTCACACTGATCCAGTATGCCCTCATCTTAATGTGATTACATCTACAAAGATCCTATTTCCAAATAAGGTCACATTTCTATTCCAAATGCACATGGCCTCAGGAGGACATGACTTGTTACAGAAAAAAATATTGGACACCCTCCAACTCTAATCCCCCATGTGAAGGTATTAGGAGGTGCGGCCTGTTGGAGAAACTTAGGTTTAGAGGAGGTATGCCTGTGGAGCTCCCATGGTAGGATTAGTGTCTTTACAAGAAAAGGAAGAAAGCCAGACTTTCTTTTCTCTTTCTCAGCATGTATGCCACCAATAAATAAGTAAATAAACAAACACACAAATAAATAAAAGGAAAAAAAGAAAAACAAAACAAAACAAAACATGTAAGGACATAATAAGAAAGTGGCAATTTCCAAGCTAGAAGAGGGTTCTCACCCGCCACTGACTCTTGCTCTTGGACTTCCCAGCTTCCAGAACTGTCAGACACAAGTGTCTGTAGTTTAAGCCACGGAGTCTATGGTATTTTGTTATAGCAGTCCAAACTGACTACAACACCATTCAAACTCTGCACAGTAATGGACTTGTCATATTCAACTAAATGAAATTCACCTTCAAACGTGATGTTTCAACATAGTCATGGTTGCAGGTTTGATTTATTCAATTTCATCTCTGTAGTAAGGTGAACTGATTTCTCCTCAACCTGTGCTGTCAAAACTAAAAGCCACAGTAAAACACCCTGTGTAATATTTGGCTAGCCACATGGCTAGTTTTGTGAATAAGATAACTCAGTATCTGTCAGATGTTCTAGAGAGTGATCATAGACACTGCTGGTAGTAATACATAAAAATATGACATGACTGTTAAAACATACATTGAAGTTAACATTAATAAAATTTGACCCAGGACCACTGACAAATGTTGACTTTAACCCATGGTAACAGCTCCACTTTGAATGCCAAATAGGAGATACACCATCTTTAAATTTCTTGAAGATTTGTTAGATAGTAGGCACAACTCCCTACTTTCAAACTTCCAAGGTACTTTTTCTCAAAGCAAAACTTTGCTTATCTTTGAATTCTGATGACCATTTCCACATGGGAAACTATCCTGACAGTTTTACTCTCACTCCTCAAAATTGGGTCATCTAGAAGAAGTGTACTATATCATAACAAAGTGAATAATCCAAAAAGAAGATTTAATAATTATAAATATGTATGCACCCAACATGGGAGTACCCAAACATACAAAAAATTAATGACAAGAATAAAGGAACACATTGATAATAATACAATACTAGTAGGAGACTTTAACACCCCACTTACATCAATGGACAAATCATCTAAACAGAAAATCAACAAGAAAATAATGGCTTTGAATAACACAATGGAACAGATGGACTTAACAGATATATTCAAAACATTCCATCCTAAAGCAGTAGAATACACATTCTTTTCAAACACAGGACTTTCTCCAGAACAGATCACGTACTAGGTCACAAATCAGACCTTAAAAAATACAAAAAAATATATGATTGAAATATTACCATGCATATTTTCTAACCATAAGATAAAATATGAAAAGACCACAAATACGTGGAGGTTAAACAGCATGCTACTAAACAATGCTTGGGTAAACCAGGAAATAAAAAAAGAAATTAAAAAAAGGTACATGGAAACAAATGAAAACACAATAGTCCAGGGGTGCCTGGGTGGCTTAGTTGGTTAAAGAGCCAACTCTTTTTTTCTTTTTTTAATTTTTTTTTTCAACGTTTATTTATTTTTGGGACAGAGAGAGACAGAGCATGAACGGGGGAGGGGCAGAGAGAGAGGGAGACACAGAATCGGAAACAGGCTCCAGGCTCTGAGCCATCAGCCCAGAGCCCGACACGAGGCTCGAACTCACGGACCGCGAGATCGTGACCTGGCTGAAGTCAGACGCTTAACCGACTGCGCCACCCAGGCGCCCCAAACAGCCAACTCTTGATCTCAGCTCAGGTCATGATCTCACAGTTGTGACATCAAGCCCCATGTTGGGCTTTGTGCTGAGCATGGAACCTGCTTAGGATTCTCTCTCTCCCTCTCTCTCTGTTCCTCTTCTGCTTGTGCCCTCTCTCTACCTCTCAAAATAAATAAATAAAATTTAAAAACTAAAGAAAACACAATAGTCCAGAATCTTTGGGATGCAACAAAAGTAGTCCTAAGAGGGAAGTATGGAGTAATACAGGCCTACCTTAAAAAAGCACAAAAAAATCTCAAATAAACAACCTAATCTTATACCGAAAGGAGCTAGGAAAATAACAATGAATAAAGCCTTAAGCCAGCAGAAGGAAGGAAATAATAAATTTTGGAAAAGAAATAAATGATAGAGAAACTGAAAACACAATAGAATATTTCAATGAAGCCAGGAGATGGTTCTTTGAAAAAAAAAATAAGAAAATTTATAAGCTCTTAGCCAGACTTATCAAAAACAAAAGAAAAAGAACCCAAATAAGTAAAATCACAAATGAAAGAGGAGAAATAACAACCAACACCACAGAAATACAAATAATTATAAGAAAATATCATGAAAAATTATATGCCAACAAATTGGACATGTAGAAGAAATAGATAAATTCCTACAAACATAAAGTATCAAACCTGAAACAGGAAGAAATATAAAACTTTAACAGAATGATAATCAGCAAATAAGTTGAATCAGTAATCAAAAATCTCCCAAACAAACAAAAGTTTAGGACCAGAATGCTTCATAGGTGAATTCTACCAAACGTTTAAAGAAAAGTTAACACCTATTCTTCTCAAATTATGCCAAAAAATAGAAAAAAGAAAAAAAACAAAGACAAAAATAAAAACTTCCAAAATGATTCTTTGAGGCCAGAGGTACACTGATATCAAAATGAGATAAAGACTCTACTATAAAAGAGAGTCATTGACCAAGATCAAGTGGGATTTATTCTTAGGTTACAAGGATGGTTCAGTATTCACAAATCAATCAATGTGATACACCACATTAATAAAAGAAAGGATAAAAACAATATGATTATTTCAATAGATACAGAAAAAGCATTTTAAAAGTACAGTATCCATTCTTTAAAAAAAAAAAAACCCTCAACAAAGTAGGCTTAAAGGGGACATACCTCAAAATCATAAAGGCCATCTACAAAAAACCCATAGTTAATATCATCCTCAGTGGGAAAAATCCAAGAGCTTTTTCTCCATGTTCAGGGACAAGACAGAGCTGTCCACGCTCACCACTATTATTTAACAAGGTACTGGGAGTCCTAGCCACAGCAACCAGACAACCAAAGGATATAAAAGTTATCCAAATCAGCAAGGAAGAAATACAAATTTCACTATTTGAAAGTAAAACTTTCACTATGAGATGACACGATACTCTATATAGAAAACCCAAAAGACTCCACCAAAAATTGCTAGAACTGATACACGAATTCATAAAGTCACAGGATATGAAATAAACATACAAAAATTTGTTGTATTTCTACACAAGAACAATGATGCAGCAGAAAGAGAAATTAAGGAATCAATCCCATTTATAACTGCACAAAAAACTGTAAGATGCCCCTAACCACAGAGGTGAAAGACCTGTACTCTGAAAACTATAAAATACTGATAAAAGAAATTTAAGATGACACAAAGAAATGGAAAGGCATTCCATGTTCATGGATTGGAAGAACAAATAGTGATAAAATGTCTATGCTCCACAAAGCAATCTACACATTTAATGCAATCTATATCAAAATACCAACAGCATTTTTCACAGAGCTAGAAAAAACAAACCTAAAATTAGTATGGAACCAAAAAAGACCCCAAATAGTCAAAACAACCTTGAAAAAGAAAAGTCAAGCTGGAGGCATCACAATTTCATTTCGGACTTCAAGTTATATTACGAGGACATAACAATCAAAATAGTATGGTACTGGTGCAGAAACAGACACATGTATCGAGAGAACCGAATAAAAAACTCAGAAATGAATGCACAGCTCTATGGTCAATTAATCTTTAATGAAGCAGGAAAGAATATACAATGGGAAAAGAACAGTCTCTTCACAAATGGTGTTGGGAAAACTGGACAACCACATGCAAAAGAAAAACTGGACCAGTTTCTTACAAAATACACAAAAACAAATTCAAAATGGTTTAAAGATCTAAATGTGAGACAGGAAAACATTAAATCCTAAAGGAGAGAACATACAGGCCTCTTTGACATTGGCTGTAGCAACTTCTTTCTAGGTTTGTCCCTTGAGGCAAGGGAAACAAAAGCAAAAATAAACTGTTGAGACTTTGTCCATATAAAAAGCATCTGCACAGCAAAGGAAACAACCAACAAAATGAAAAGACAACCTACAGAATGGGAGAAGATATTTGAAAATGACATGTCTAATAAAGGGTTAGTATGCAAAATACATAAAGAACTTACAAAACTCTACACCCCAAAAATGAATATTCCAATTAAAAAAATGGGCAGATGACATGAATAGACATTTTTTTTTCAACGTTTTTTATTTATTTTTGGGACAGAGAGAGACAGAGCATGAATGGGGTAGGGGCAGAGAGAGAGGGAGACACAGAATCGGAAACAGGCTCCAGGCTCCGAGCCATCAGCCCAGAGCCCGACACGGGGCTCGAACTCACGGACCGCGAGATCGTGACCTGGCTGAAGTCGGACGCTTAACCGACTGCGCCACCCAGGCGCCCCTGAATAGACATTTTTTACAAAGAAGACTACCAGATGGCCAACAGACACATGAAAATCTGCTCAACATCACTCAACATCAGGGAAATGCTAATCAAAAATACAGTTAGATATCACCTCCTACCTGTCAGAATGGCAAAAATCACCACAAGAAATAACAGGTGTTGGTGAGGATATGGAGAAAGGGGAACCATCTTGTACCTCTGGTGGGAATGCAACCAGTGAGGTCACTCTGGAGAACAGGGCGGAGATTCCTCCAAAAGTTAAAAATAGAATCACCCTAGGGTCCAGCAATTGCACTACTAGATATTTACCCAAAGAATACAAAATACTAATTTACAGGGATAAATGCACCCTGATGTTTATAGAGGCATTATATACAGAAGCCATATTAAAGAGAGAGAGGCAAACCATGATATAGACTATTAACTATAGAGAACAAACTGGTGGGTACCAGAGGGGAAGGGGGTGGAGGGGATGGGTTAAATAGGTGATGGAGATTCAGGAGGGCACTTGCTGTGATGAGCTCTGGGTGTTGTATGTAAGTGTTCAATCACTAAATTGTACACCTGAAAATAATATTATACTGTATGTTACCTAACTGGAATTTAAATAAAAACAAACAAACAAACAAACAAACAAACAAACAAAAACCTGGATCATCTGACTACATTCTTATCCCCATGAATTTCATGGAGTCAAACAATGAAAGATACAAACACTCCAATAACCTAACCAGTTTGAGCAATCATGCCATTTACTATATTTAAGCATTCCATTTTGATAGAAATGTGAACAAGTATTTGGTCAAGCAAAAATTGTAATTAATTATCTTGGCACAAAAACACAAAAACAGACTTTTTGTTTACAAGATGGAATTCTCAGGAAGTCTCTCAGGAAGTTTTCTCAGGAAGAAAATTTCCTGTATCTCGAATTGTCTGATACAAATCACAGACCTCTGTGTGAATTCGTTGTCATTCTGAATAAAATGCCTAGGAATGTTTTTCACTCCATGTAGCCACTTTGAGAATTCTGAGCTCTCTCTCTGGATGCCTCCCCCGACTAGTTAACGATCGGTTCATCTTTATTCCTAGTGTTCATACTCTAAATAAATTTAGACAGATCACTAGCAGTTACCCACCTCCACCCCCCAAAAGTTTATTCTCTCCAAATGAATGTTTTTCTTTTTGGTATTTTTGAGGTCCCTGAATTTCCCACAAACTGCTGATCTTTTAACAAACCCCTTTGAGAACTCTGGTTTGTTTGTTTTGTGTTAACTCACAATTTGAGGACTGTAGCACCTCTTCCAGGTTCGTCAATTTTTTCTCAGATCTGCTGCTGAGAATTCTATGCTGCAGGAGATCCTCTTGTTTTGAAGAACACCTGTGGATGATGCTGGGGCTTCTGCACTTGGCCTTTGCAAGCCCCTTTTGTCTTTCCTGCATTATCCCTGCACACCTGCTCAAACCTGCAGGTCCTCTCTTCTGCCTCACTTCTGTGTGGTTTTGACCTTTTCATTCCCATCCTATTGTGAGCTTTGTGGGCCTTCCTTGGCACCTAGCTGTTGAATGACGTCTGTTGGAGCTTATCTTTTGGTATCCTAGATATTCCGTATTATTTATTTTTTTCTTGAGACGTGGGAAGAGTCAAAAACTATGCTGCTACCTTGATGTTCTTCTGCCATTTTTTTGTGATCTAAGTATTTACATCACACTTGGCGTGCATCTTGATTGATGCAAATATGGATTTGCGTATTTGCTATAGTGGCTTACATATTTTATTTTCCAATTAAAAATGGTAAAAGAAAAGTGTTTTAATAATTTTAGAATATTTTAAATTAAAGTGAAAACAGTCCGGATTAATTTAAAAATAAGACAAAAGATGCCTTACCATTTCACTTGTATGACATAGTTTTCATAAAACAATCCAAGTCCAAATATACCTACATGCTAAAATTGTGTCCACGTAATGCTATAATAGCAGGCTTATTTATTCAGACCAAGCAAACATCTGGGCAGGTCAGTGTAATTAATCAGTAGAATATCTGGGCCATACTGAGAACTCACTGTAGCTTTAATGTAAGTAAAATGTGTTTCCCTTACCTTTCTCTAGCATTTACATGTGTATGCAGACTATCAAAGGCATTTATAAAATTGCTGATGCTTATGATTTACAAATGGACCATGACTGTAACTGGGAAGGGAAGGTAGTTCCTTCCATTATGTTTTCACTGTTTACGTGGGAGTCATGTGGCCAGGAAATCAACTGGATCTTACATTAATTCTGATGGAAGAAACTTACTACAAGGCAGTACTTTTCTTTAAATGTCATTCCCAGTGAAATTCAATTTTAATGATAAAAATGAAATGGTAAAAATTATTATGTTTACAAAAATACAGATATTATAAATATTATCATTTTGTTTACATATATGCTAATGGAAAAGACAGAAAGGATCCATTTGGTTTTGCTATCTTTTAGTTTCTTAAAGGAGCAGATTTGATGTAAGTTATCAGAGATTGTAGACATATTTGTGGTGTAGATACCAATTTAATTTAAGCCAAATGACGGACAAAATGCAGTGAAGATATTTCAAATCTCAACAACTACTTTGGTAGCAAATATCATATTTCTATAAAACTTGTTTTACTATAGAGGTGCCTGGGTAGCTCATTTGGTTTAGCTTCTGACCCAGGTCATGATTTTACAGTTTGAGTTCGAGCCCCAAATTGGGCTCTGTGCTGACAGCTCAGAGCCTGGAGCCTACTTTGGATTCTGTGTCTCCCTCCTACTGCCCCTCCCCGGCTAGCGCTCTCTCTCTCTCTCTCTTTCTGTTTCTCTCTCTCAAAAATAAACATTAAAAAAAGTAAAAAAAAAAAACTTGTTTTACTATATTTCCCACTGTTTTATTTTCTTAACCTGCTACTTGGGAAAATATTTAACATATATTTATACATTGTCCAATTAGATTAAATACTATTTATTTTAGAGAGACAATGCTACATAAGTGCCTATTGGAAGAGCCAGAAAAAATATATCACATGAAAATATGTGATTGCTTTGGTCAGACATATAAATATAGCCAACACATGGCTTTATGCTCTCAGAGAAATGAAAATCCAATCTGAAGGAAAAGAAATGGCACATGTCCCTTGTGCACCTTGTCAGAGGCTCAAAAATATGCACAGGATCAATACGGAAGTATAGTGATGGTGTCTTATTAAAAAAAATCTAAATTTTTCTTATTGTCTGTATGTAGGTAGTTCACCATCTGTAAAATGTCTTAAAAGGAATATGAATATGGAATATGTGCACGATGTGAATGTGCCCTATTTACAAAACAAATTGGCAGATTGCATTTGGCTTGTTTTGGGAAACCAAAATAAATATGTTTCTTTAAAATTTCATTTATTCTATGTTAATGAACTAAGACAGAACACTATTAAAAAAATGAAAAATGAAGTTAAATACAAATACCAAATCTGGAGACATGTTATGAGTTTTTAAACTAAATTTAATTGCATGTTTTATAAATATCTTTTCTTCAGAGTTATACATAACTCTTGAAAAAAATTAAAATTAAAAGGAATTGCTATATTTACACACACACACACACACACACACACACACACACACACACACATTATCCAGAAAATGCCATTAATGCCAGGAATGTTTGCATGGTTTGTGTTTCAAGATTTACATGTTTTTACCAGCATAATTGGACCAGAAAATTAAATGCTTGGAAGCCAAAAAGGGTTTGAATAAATTGTATAAACAGGGATTGTTTTGTGAAAAATGTAGACCTTGAAAAAAAAATCACTTAAATCTTCACTGTATTCTTCAACATCACTTCATTGTGCTATGCACTCAATCACCTTCACTTTTAATGATTTATGAATGTCTATACTTTAATATATAATTCATCTAGAAATTACATTTATATCTGGTATGAAATTTGAATCAACATGTTTATCTTCTGAATGGCTTGCCAATTGTATCAAGTGCAGTTTATGAAATAGAGTATTCTTAACCATTGAAAAGAAAACTCAAATTCATCATCAACTAATAAATTTATGTGTTTAATTATATTCTGATTTCTATCTCAGTTCTAATTATTAGTGTGTGTATTCTTATAATACATAGCTTCATATTCATAGATGCATGTATCTTTATAAATACATTTATACTTCTGTCCTTTATATATAAATATATAAAATATATTCTCACTCTATATAATATCAGACATATATAAAGTTGGATTCAGAAACTCTGCTCTAAACTGTGGAGCATACAAAGATAATGCATGCAGAGCCTTAAACCTTGTTTGGCACAGGGTAAAATAATAATGTCTACCTATTATTATTTGAAAATATATTTTAAATAGAATCTGAGGCTCCTGATGGCAGTTAGGCATTGGATACACAGAGAAAGACACTATCTTCTGAGGAACTTGTGGACATTTGGGATTTGATGGTATTATATCGGTGATACTAACACCACACTTGAGATCATGCCCGTATCTATCACTATCAAAATTTTCCTCATGCCATTCTGGTATCCTTCTTTCTCCCCCTCTCAAGGCACCATGAATTTCCTTTCTGCCTTTGTTGATTAGTTTGGATTTCCCAACTGCATGTGAATGGGATCATATGGTATGTCATCAATAATTGGTTTTGGTCTCGCTTCTTTTATTCACTATAATTATTTTGAGATTAATCTAGGCTGTTTGGTATATCAATAGTTAACACATTTTTATTACTAACCAGCATTGCATTTTATGGATATATCATAAATCTTTTACCTATTCACCTGATGGAGAAATATGTTTTCTTTCCACTCTTTGGCTTTTACAATATAGCTGTTGTGAGCATTTATGTACAAGCCATGTTGTAAACATATGTTTTCATTTCTCATGCTTCCTTCCTGTCTCTCAGGCATCACTGTCATGCCCCATCCAATGCCTAAAAATCATTGTTTCATATATTTTGTGATTTATAAGTGTTCCAGGCAGAATGGCAAGTTCAATTCCAGTCATGCTGTCTTGGCTGGAAGTAGATCCTTATCCCCTATTATTTGGTGACAGATTCTCCATCAACTATCAGTTTTGGTTTTCCTTTCCACAACAGGCTTAGCTCCATGAATGCAGAAATATTTTTTCCTATTTTTAACTACCATCACAGATTCACATCAAATGTTTCTACCCTTTGACTAAACTCCACAAATGTTTGTTGAGTTAATAAATGGAGTAACAGAAAACTCAGGTAACACGGGATAAAAACACATGGAAATTTATTCTTAACCCTGATTCATGAAATCAAAAACGATTTGTAGATCCAACAATGCTATTCAAGACCCTGAATTGTATGTTTCTACTTCACTAGCTTTGATATATTGAACTTTTATATTAGGCTTATCAGTATAATCACAAGTACAAGAAATGACTGTAATTCAATATTTCAGGCCCTCAACTGGTCTCAGTTAAAGGAAAAATTGAGTGGGGAGAAGGAAGAAATAGGGGAGAGCTTAATTACTGAACATTCCATTTAATCTATTTTTGATAGTTTTAAATTATTTCTTAGGTAAGAATTTTACAAATATTACCTATGGGCACATATTTAATTAAACAGGGTATGTCTTTCTAAAAGCTTTCAGTGTTACTTCTCCCTCTATCTTAATGGGCAGATAGTGCTCACATGACCACCCCAAGAATTTGGTAGATACAAAATTCCCCACTTTTTACATCTGGAGAGTGGAAACTAATTAATGAAGAAGAGATTTGTGATCAATTGTGTGGTCAGCTATCAGTGTCTGCTACAGTGTCTTTTTTACACCATACACACACACACACACACACACACACACACACACACAACCTCAAAATGGATGAAAAACCTAAATGTGAGATAGGAAACCATCAAAATCCTAGAGGAGAAGTTGGGCAGCAACCTCTTATCTTGGCTGCAGCAACTTCTCACTAGAAATGTCTCTGGAGGCAAGGGAAATAAAAGCAAAAATGAACTATTGGGACCTGATCAAGGTAAAGAACTTCTGCACAGGGAAAGAAACAATTGACCAAACTAAAAGGCAACCGAAAGAATGGGAGAAGATATTTGCAAATGACATATTAGATAAAGGGTTTGTATCCAAAATCTATAAAGAACTAGTCAAACTCAACACCCAAAAAACAAATAATCCAGTGAAGAAATGGGCAGAAGACATGAACACTTTTTTCCATGAACACACTTTTCCAAAGACATCCAGATGACAAACAGACACATGAAAAGATGCCAACATCACTCATAATCAGGGAAATACAAATCAAAACCACAATGAGATCCCATGTCACACCTGTCAGAATGGCTAAAATTAACAACTCAGGAAACAGCACATGTAGGTGAGGATGAGAGGAAAGAAGAAACTTCTTGCATTGTTGGTGGGAATGCAAAATGGTGCAGCCACTCTGGAAAACAGGGTGGAAGTTCCTCAAAAAATTAAAAGTAGAATTACCCTAGGACCCAGCAATTACACTACTAGGTAATTATCCAAAGGAAGTAAAAATACTGATTCGAAGGGGCACATATACCCCAATGTTTATTGCAGAGCTATCAACAATAGCCAAATTATGGGAAGAGCCCAAATGTCCCTTAGCAGATGAATGGATTAAGAAGATGTGGTGTATATATGTATAATATATACACACAATAGAATACTACTCAGTGATGAAAAAGAATGAAATCTTGCCACTTGTAACAACATGGATGGAACTAGAGGGTTTTATGCTAAGGCAATAAGTCAGTCAGAGAAAGACAAATATCATATGATTTCACTCATATGTGGAATTTAAGAAACAAAACATATGAACATAGGGGAAGGGACAGAAAAATAAGATTAAAACAGAGAGGTAGGCAAACCATAAGAGATTCTTAAATACAGAGAACAAACTGAGCATTGCTGGAGGGGAGGTGGGTGGAGGAAGGGCTAGATGGGTGAACGGCATAAGGAGGGCACTTGCTGGGATGAGCACTGGGTGTTATATGTAAGAGATGAATCACTGGGTTCTACTCCTGAAACTAATACTACACTGCATATTAACTAACTTGAATTTAAATAAATAAATTAATTACACTTAAAATTTTTTTATTTTCAAATATTAATTATTAAGTAGATATTGTTTGGAATAGAATAATGATATATATTTTTAGCTTATGTAAAAATATTTTATCATTTTATATTAATTCAAATTAATTTTATTATAAACTGGGTTTTTATTTGGAATGTAATCAGACTATCTGTAAAATAGAGGTAGTCTATGAGTTTTTAAATATTTTTATTGTATATTTCATTTCCCAGAACCTCAAGAAATTAAAAAAATAGTAAAAAAAATCAAATCTTGATATAGAAGATAAAATTAGTGTTTCACCATTTAAAATTTGATTTCACCTTATTTTTTGAATAGATTATCATAGTTAAATACTTAAGAATCCACTGAGCTACCCTCATTACTGATTACTGATCCATTCAATTTTAATTCTTCTGCACCTTCTAGCACTATATATATCTTTTACATAGCAATGTGTACTAAGTATTACAGGTGCATCATATCTTGAGTACCATTTTGGATTTTTGAATTAATTCTTCAACATTAATAAATCAGCCCATCCGGCTCATCAATTATAAGCCTTTCCAAACAAATAAAAGTCAATACATCTTTCACTTGAAATACTAATAATTTGTTGTTTATACTACTCACATGATTACTTGTGAGTATTCAATAATGTTTTCTCATTGGTTTTTGTATGAGTGGCCTCTCCCCATTACTTCCATAGAAAATCTAAACGGAGGTGTTAGTATAAAAAACTGAAAGGGATTCTTCCTTAATTGTCTTTTTCTTCAATTTTCAGCACAATGTACAATGAAGGTCTTAATAAATGTCATTTTATCCAAGTAGCTACCAAATGCAGAAAGGAATCTCTTAGGAGGTATTGCAGGCTGATGTAGAATTAACCTTTTGAGTAAATTATAAAGATTACATGTTAGAGCTATCACTAAAAAAGAGAAATATAAAGATTTTTTTTTTTCTGGTTAACACATACAATTCAATTCAACAAATATCTGAAAGAAGGAAAAAGGATTTGTGATATAACATATGGAGAATCAGGTTCAGAACAGTACAGAAACATGGTTAAATCCAACTATCAAGTGAGTTGAGCAAAGCTATTTTTTTAGAGTAAGTAATATCTGAATATGTTTGAGGATGATAAATGTATTAGAAAGGGGGTAAGATTCCTATGGCCAATGGTATAAAGATATAAGCAAATGCTGCCAATATATACGTATGTCTTCTGATTAATACTTAATTCCTTATTAGAATATAAAGCGTCATTTATAAAATAACCCATGCTTACCTTTCTAGAAGTTCTTGTTATTTGCAAATACATTATATAGGTGCTAAGAAACAGGACATTGATGTAAGAGGATTATGTTAGAGAAGTAGCCATTGACTGGTTTATAAAGTTTTTTATGAATCTTGATAAATGTCTAAGATATTAATCACTGTAGAGTAGATAAAGGGATGTGGGTAGGGCTTGCTTTTTTTGGAGAGAAAACATTGACAGTAATGGAAGAATCTGGAAAATGTGTATAAGGCAAACAAGAAAACAGGGAGGCTATTGTCAGATGGTGAGGCTCCAAAGTTGTGATACTAGTATCACCTGGAATAGGACAACAGGACAGGTTTGCAATGTATTTAGTAAGTACAACTTAAAATATTTATGACTTCTTAGATGCAATGGTGACATTTTAGCTTAACTCACTAGAAATAAGAGACTGAAAAAATGCATATGTAAGAGTATTTGGGTGGGTGTTGTGAGAGATGCGATTCTTGGGAAAGGGAATAAGGGCAGTAGGAGAGAAAGGTGGGGGCGGGGGGCGTAGAGGGGGAAGGAGAAGGAGAGCCATGACAATGATGTCTCAGTGAGCTGGACTTCCCTGTGGGCAACTAGCTGCTTATTACTTTGGGACCATCAAAGAGGCAACATTAAAATTGTCCTTTTTATGGGGAATGGAGAAGAGGCAATTATTTATTTATTAGGTCACATTCCCTATTAATCAGTGTTTACCCCCTGCACAGTTACCTCACTTCCATCTTTGGTTTGTGCATGCCTGGGCACAAAGTGGGTTTCTAGAACTTTTCACGTCAACTGAGATGGCTTAAAGTATGATGCAAGATGGACTGCAGAAATGGTAACAGAGTAAGATATTGTATAAAGTTAAGTTTACAACTCACGTGATGACTGAAGAAAGAGGTGAAAGAGACCAGGAGGGTCTGGACAGGTACGGAGAAGATGTCTATTTTAGTAAAAGAGAGGAAAAAAAAAACCCATTCAGAATAAATACAGGACGAGAAAGCTTCAAAAATCATTAAATTAACATGACAAACTGATGGGCTGAAAATGTTTGTTTTTGCTATATGCTTAGAGATTGGTATTTAGAAAGTTATGTGGTTTTGATCATAGGTGCTATTTCTCTCATTCTGACAGCTGAGTTGTAGATAGGCAGCAGACAACGTAAGATGATTTTCTTACTTTCCAAAGTTGGTGAGCTCTTTTTCTGTTTCGCTAAAGTTAGTTATTTAGGCTTGCAAACAGCTTTTCTAAGAAAAAGAAAAAAAAAAGTCTTTCAAATCTAAAAGGTGTCCATGGAGACCTGTTTTCAGACACTATTTGGGATTCTTTTTACCAAAGAAAGTAATCTTCATAGAAGAACTCCAAGCTTAAAAGTTATTTTGCTTTTAGATTCATCTCTGAATGTTGCTATGCTAAAAGAAACTTTTACAAAACAAGAATAAAGCTTTTAAACTTCACACATAGCCACAGGGATACCTTCCTCATGCATAGCCACAGGGATACCCAGGGCTTTAATGCTAAGAAAAAAAGGCAGCAAATCCCTCTACCCATCGTACCATCTGGAGGACATTTACTAGACTCTTCACACACACAGACATGCACACACACACACACACACACACACACACACACACCTCTCAAGAATAGCCCATTGGCAACACTGACTAATAACTTAGAGATATTTTTTTTCTTACTGTAAAAGTGTAATTCAAATAATTGGTATGATATATTTCAGAGAACTTTGAAATTTGTCTTATAGTTCTCAAATTTTAGGTATTTATTCACAAAACCAATGTATTCATCAAATAAAGAATTACAGAAAATTGAAACTTGAAGTTTCAGGGTCATTTCCTAATTGTACAGCTTATTTAAAACCTATACCCCTCAAGCAGTTACTAATGAAAGTCACCTGTCTGTTTACCTGGCTATAAATTAAAATCATAGTATTTATAAGCTACTTGGTGCATTCACATCTAGGAAAATAGGTGAGTGAAGAATGCTTTGTGCAGATAAAACCACTTATCTTGACAAGAGAAAAGATGGACCATTTGAGGAACTTAAATTCAAAGTAGCAGCATTGCACTTTGAAAGTCTAGAAAAAAAACTCTGGAAAATAGTAGGATCCACGTTATGAAGGATCTTTAAGTCATATGACAGTGATTTAACCATCTTCTAAGGTCATGGAAGCCACTAAAAAGTTTTAATCATAAGTATCAACCTGATTGCTTATAAGCAAGGATGACATGGGGAAATCAGTTAGACATCAATATATACTGAAATAAGGTTGGGACAACAGAAGAATCTTAAGGAAGGATTGAGATATAAAGACCATCTAGAAAGCTCTTTCAAAAAAACAATATATGATAGGGACTGTGGAAATAAGTAAAGGCTATCAAGGATATAAGACAGAAATATTCAAAAGCACATCCTTCTCATTTTAACTTGTGCAATTGATTTAAAAAGTTAACTTACTACCCCCATGATTCTTACATTACATTCAGTTGCAGTAGCCCCTAGGGACCACATGTCAGATCCTGAGACTGTCAGATCCTGAGACTATTGGCCAATCAATAGGGTGCACTATTCTGTTCAAAACCTAACTAGGGGGTACTACAATTCCATTTTGGGACGGACCACCCATAGTTACTACAGACCCTACAAGTAAAAGGGCACAGTCTTCAACAAGAATTTCTGTACTTCACACACTAGCTACACTTTGGTAGTACCCAAGTGAGCTGTGTTTCTGACCAATTGGCTATAAATTTAGGATTCCCATGACCCTCTTATTTTCAAAAAGTCAGTAGAATGGCTCACACAATAACAGTTGCATTACATATATTATATATATATGTATATATAAAATTATGTTTATAATATTATATATTGTATTATATTTATTATGTATACACTATTGCATATATTATATATACATATACATACATATTTACATATATATATACACATATATATGTGTGTGTGTGTGTGTGTGTGTGTGTGTGTGTGTTCGCATAAAAGTAGGACCCCTTGGACTTTCAACTGATAGGAATATACACTGAAACAACTACCTTAGAAAACAGTATGGTGTTTATACAAGGTTTAAGATTTGTATCTCTTCTGATTCAAAATTTCCACTTCTATAACTATACTCTGGAATAATGTCCAATTACAAACTCAGAATAGAGGCAAAAAAAAGTTTCAACTTTGTTCTTATTAGCCATAAACAAGGAATAGCTTAGTTTTATTTCTATTCTATTCTATTCTATTCCATTCTACTTTATGTTTCTAGGCAAACAAATACAGCAGTGGGAAAAAATCTGTAGTTACACACAAGAATAATTTAAACAACATAATGCTTAGCAAAAGCAACCAGAAAAGAATCCCATTTAATGATGTCCTGAACTCAAATAACAGCAAATGTATACTGTACTGTATAATGACATAGGTGATATCATGCTAAAAAAAACAGGGGTTTATTGTCATAAACATCATGGCATGGTCACCTATGGGGTTAAAGGAGTGTGAGTAATTGGGAAGAGTTATTTTAAGGGCTTTGGGGATATCATGAATGTATTATTTCTTGACTGTAATGATGGTTTCGAGTCTGTTCAATTTTTAAGAATTTATTACATTGTTGATTAACAGTCAGTGGGCTGCACCATATGTATTACATTTCACAATTAAAAAATTAAAAGACAGATCACCATATACATAATTTGAAACACAATTTTAAATACCATATTATCTATTTTTAGATGGCAAATTGTACAAATATTTCACCTAAGGAGAATAATTGGGAATGTCTGTCAAATGCCCATACTTTAGTAAAAGCACCATGTACTGTAATTAGCACTGAGTGTTCCTAAATATATTTCAAACTCCAATAATGTGGAGAGGAATACAATTTTATTGGCAATTTTGTCTCACGGATATATGTAGTGCCATCAGCAGCTGCACCATTTTGTAGGCATTGTTATATTTAAAACTTTCTATCCCCTTTGTTTAAAATGAAATAAACTGGCTTTTATGGAATTTGGAGTTTACCAATGAATACTTATTCTAATCTTGTATCTTTCCATGAATTATTTAAGAAGCAAAATTATTTGATTAGAATACTCGTTTTTCATATCAGAGCAGATGTTCATCATTTTCGTCCTGGTACAATTTCCATTATCGACAGACTTTATTTGTGTGTTGTACTTCAATAAAACTACAACAAATGCTACAGTAAAATGTCAGACGTATCTGCTTTAATTTTTACCAATTAAAAAAGAAGACTGAGTAGAAATTAATTTAGAGTCAAAGCAATTTGGAAAGGTGTTATTTTTTTTCACTCAAGTATTATGCGTCAAATAATTTTATACTAGAGGGAAATGACACTTGTAACCCGGTTTCATGCTTCCCTGTGGAACTTTCATTTTTGAAAGTTCCATAAGAAAAACATTCCTGGCCCCATGATCCAAACATTTCCTTCTTTCTGTCTGGGACTAGGGCATGCCAAAGTGCATGGCAGCAAATCCAAAGGGTCCCCAAATGTCCAAATCTGATACAATTTGAGCACCCAAGTAAATAATGACAATATTAAATTATAACCCAGAGAATGAAATGAATGTCCACAATTCTACACAGACAAAAATAAATGCATGCATTATTAAATATATGTGAAAGAAAAGACAAATATAAATAATTTATGTAGATATTCCCTACCTCAATTCCCAACTATCCCACAGCAAAAGGTGGCGCTCAATGCCCTTCTCTTTGGGTATATGTTCCAGGATCGTATTGTATAGTCCCTCATCCAGTCCCAGAATTGGCCATTCTCCATGAAACCCTGTGGCCTTTTACTTTCAATGGCTATTTTTACTGCTGCTGGTGGGTCTTCTCAGCAGAAAGAGCTAGATTTAAGTAAGTATACTAATGCATATGTACACACTTATCTACATGTGGTTTTGTTAAACATGACTTCCTGCTGATATCTCTGGCCCTAATCCAGTAATGTATGGTTCATTCTAGCTTTCCTTCTTGTTTATTTGTAACTTCTTTCTGAGAAATCTGGCTTCCATTATCTATAGTATATGTAATGTACATCTATAGTACATGTAACCCTGGGATATGAAAACACTAGCTTCAGAATTACTAACTTGTCCTCTGTGAGAAACACATTTACCAGAACCAGAACAGTGTTTGGGCTCAGTTCCTTCGATCTTTGGCATTTCAGTGTCCAGTCAAACTTGATTTTTGAAAGTTATTTAAGTCAGTTCCTGCTTTTTCACTCTCTGCTTTGAAGTTGTATCATGCATTTATAATACTGGTGTGTTTATCTGTCTTTGTCTATATTTCTTCCCGGGATCATTCTCACCTCTATTGACTATTTTTGTTGTTGTTGTTAGTTTTTAGATAGAAGGGTCCACTCTGTATGGACCTTGGATGGTGGATACATCATTTTATGCCTATAATATATAATTTGAAAAATAAAAAGGATAAAAAAGCAAAATATAAAATTGAATATTAAAAAGTAAAAAATTAACCACAGTATGTATTGAATTACAGCAAAGTTATATGCAAACCACATGCAATTAATTTAAGCAACATTTTGAGCACAGCATTCAGATGTATGCACCTTAGACAAATAATCTGCCAAGTAATCATCATCTTTTTTTCTTTTTTACTAAGATTCTTCTGTGGTATTATTATCAGTATAATGATTAGAAACATCTTCTGTACATTGTAAGATAGGACAAATGATTAAATAGAGAGATATCAGGAACCAGCATTTTATCTGTGGCAGTAAGAGGGTAAATATTTGGAATGACAGAAGAAGAAGAAAAATCCTGTAACCTTAAGTTGAAACTGGAGAAATCAGTATGAAGCCATGATCTTTAAAAAAAAATAAATGAATACCTCCCTTAATTTTGTCCAGTGAAAGAGCCTAGAAGAAATAACATACCTGTAGCAATAAGCAAAAGTACTACTCAGATCTTGTTATCTAAATACCATTCCCAATAAAAGGAACCAGAGCTCCATGAAGAAAGTATTGAATATAGATCTTGGGCTGTAAAAAAAATTAATTTTTTAAATGTTTATTTATTTTGAGGGAGACAGAAGGGGGGGAAGCAGAACTAGAGGGGGAGAGAGAGAATTCCACAGAGAGATCCATGCTCTCAGTGAAGAGACTGACATGAGGCTGGAACTCAGGAACCATGAGGTCATGACCTGAGCCAAATCAAGAGTCTGATGCTTAACCAACTGTGCCATCCAGGGCCTTGTCTGGGGATGTAAAACTATTTTGTTAAAAATGAGGCTGGAGCATCTTATGGGTACTAAAATTAAGATGCCAAAAGACAAATGTATCAAAAAAGACACTACAGCTAATGTGAAGGCTTCCACTGGCTAAATTTGAGGAAACTGTACCAGCAAAAAGAATAATGGCAATTATGTTTTAATAAACTTGACTAGAGAAAGAATCCATTAGCACATCATTTTGCAGGGGAAACTATGAAGGAGATAGAAGAAAGTGGAGAAAATTTGCCTACACAGAAAAATGCCAGGTAATATAGAAGGGATGAGAAAAGTAGACAATAATCATTTTGTAATCAACAGTGCATTAATTGATTCAGACAATTGCTACCTGAATTAATTCAAGCAATTCATAACTTCAACTACTGCCAAATAAGACATTCAAAGAGCTTCACACAGTTTAAGTGTAAATTCCAAAGGGGAAGGCAATGTAATATACTTCCAGAAAAAGCTGGTAAAGACCACCTTAATTAAGGTGAATACTCTTAGTTCAACCTATAAGACAAATTGACACATATCCTTTTAATGTAATGCAATTCACCCCTCTAGTTGTCTTGCCAAATGTTTTCTTTGAATTTATTTACATGAAAATAATCAGATAAATGGAGATTTTTATGACATTTTTTAGGCAAATCGTATAGATTCTTCAAAAATAAAAAAAGAATTTCCAAAAAATAGATTCTGAAAAATCTGAAAAAAAAAATTAAGATTCTGAAATTATTATAGTAAAATCAACACGTCCTTGAATGGATACCAGATTTCAAAAAGACATGATGGGTACACCTAGGAAAATATTTATGGTGTCGATATGAGATAATATTGTTTTAATGTTTAATTTCTTGGAAGGGAAAATTTTTGTGGTTTTATGAAAGAAAGCTTTCATTCTAGGATGCTACATGGCATTGTATGTGAGAATAAAATAACCATGGTGTCTAAGTTTCACGCCACTTATTTTCAAACATTACAGCAAAATATATTAACAAGTGGTGAATGTACGTAGAGGATATAAGTGCTTTTGTATTTTTCCTGTATGTTTGAATTTTTCTTTTGCTGTTACTGAGAAAATGTTCTATCTAAAATGAAAACAGGGGTACCTGAGTGGTTCAGTTGGTTTAGCATCTGACTCTTGCTTTTGGCTCAGGTCATGATCTCACGCCTTGTGAGATCAGGCCCCGAGTCAGGCTCTGCACTGACATTGCATAACCTGCTTGGGATTCTCTCCATTTCTCTCTGACCCCCCTTTGCACTCTCTTTCTCTTTCTCAAAATAAATAAACATCTACAATAATGAAAACAAAAAATGGGGGGAAATAGATAAATCAAGATGAGAATGACAATAATTGTCAAAGCGGTCTGGTATGCAATTGGAGTTTACTGCATTGTTCTCTTTGATTTTTAGGTATATTTGAAATTTCCTGTGATGAAAGTCACTTTATACATAATAGCTCATGTAATATTGATATAATATTAAACGCACATGCATAAAATTATAAAACAAGTAAAATGGGGTGGCTGTATGTGTGTACAGATTGAAGGAATAAAGTATAAATGTGAGAAATTAAAATTCCTACAGAGCACTTTAATCACAAAGCAGAAGGTAAGAGGGAAACTAAAAGGAGCCATCTACCTCAAAGCCTAAACCAAACCAATTCTCAGATATGATAAAGAATTACACGTCAATAATGTCATCAGAAAACAACAGGAGTAAAAACATAGGCCAAAAATGACTTGTTCTCAAATGGGGGAAGTGTTCCAAGTGGAAGATCCAGAAATTAAGGAAAGGGAGATAAAGGAAAGGAAGTAGATGCAACTTCAGTCTTGGAGAAGGATGTCTGTACATCAGCAAGACGGGGTGATGACTGACCTGCACAGATACTTAGCTAAAATTTAATTACGTAAGTCGAAGTAGCCTCTGTGAATAAATCATATAATGAATAATGTTCTAATATTGTTTCCTTCACTGTGCAGAAGCATTTTTCTCTTGCTAAGGTTCTAATAGTTCAATTGTGCTTTTATTTCCCTTGTCTTTGGAGACATGTCGAGTAAGAAGTTGCTGCAGCTGAGGTCAAAGAGATTGTTGCCTGTTTTCAACAAAACTAAAAGGCCACCAATGGAATAGGAGAAGATATTTGCAAATGACATAGAGGATAAAGGGTTAGTGTCCAAAATCCATAAGCACTTAACCAAACTGAACACCTGAAAAAAAAAAATCCAGTGAAGAAATGGGCAGAAGACATGAACAGACATTTTTTCCAAAGAAGACATCCAGATGGCCAACAGACACATGAAAAAATGGTCAACATTGCTCATCATCAGGGAAATGCAAACCAAATATGCTGAGATACAACCTCACACCTGTCAGAGTGGTTAAAATCAACAACTCAGAAAACAACAGATGTGGGTGAGGATGTGGAGAAATGGGAACCCTCTTGCAGTGTTGATGGGAATGCCAACTGGTGAAGCTGCTCTAGAAAACAGTGTGGAGGTTCCCCCCAAAATTAAAAATGAAATTACCCTACGACCCAGCAATATCACTACTAGGAATTTATCTAAAGGATACAGGAGTGCTGATTAATAGGGGCACATGTGCCACAATATTTATAGCAGCACTTTCAACAATAGTCAAATGATGGAAAGAGCGTAAATGTCCATCAACTGACGAATGGATAAAGAAGATGCGGTTTATACATACAAGGGAATACTACTTGGCAATGAGAAAGAATGAAATCTTGCTATTTGCAGCAATGTGGATGGAACTGGAGGGTATTATGCTAAGTGACGTAAGTCAGTCAGAGAAAGACAGATATATGTTTTCACTCGTATGTGGAATTTGAGAAACTTAACAGAAGACCACGGGGGAAGGAAAGGGAAAAAAAGTACTTTCAAACAGAGAGGAAGGAAAACCATAAAAGACTCTTAAATACAGTGAACAAACTGAGGGCTCATGGAGGGTGGTGAGAGGGAAATAGGTGATGGGCACTGAGGAGGGCACTTGTTGGGATCAGTACTGGGCGTTGTATGTAAGCGATGAATCATGGGAATCTACTCCCGAAGCCAAGAGCACACTGTATACACTGTATGTTAGCTAATTTGACAAAAAATATATTTAAAAAATTTAAAAAATAATGCTCTAATAGAAAAATCAATGAAAGGTATTACCGATTGTTCACCAAATAAACAAACAACTGTTTATCAGATCAACTGCGAAAAAGTTTCACCTCACCAGAAGTGACATAATCACATTAGGGAAATAAAAGGGTATTTCCTGTGCTCCTATCGAATTAGAAAACAATTTACTAATATCGTACCAAATACTGTTCAGGCAAGAGTGATATAATTACTCTAATAAATTGAATATTAAAATTAGCCATCCTCTTCTGCCTTTTTCAGACAATTTAGACGCAACTAACAAGATATGTTAAAATATTCCTATATGTAGGGGGGCGCCTGGGTGGCGCAGTCGGTTAAGCGTCCGACTGCAGCCAGGTCACGATCTCGCGGTCCGGGAGTTCGAGCCCCGCGTCAGGCTCTGGGCTGATGGCTCAGAGCCTGGAGCCTGTTTCCGATTCTGTGTCTCCCTCTCTCTCTGCCCCTCCCCCGTTCATGCTCTGTCTCTCTCTGTCCCAAAAATAAATAAAAATGTTGAAAAAAAAATTAAAATATTCCTATATGTAAGCTCCAGAAATATATCTTAAGGAAATAATTAGGTATGAGATTATAAAGTGTATTCAAATATTTACTTATAACTAAAAACACAGAACATGTTTATTGCCCAAAATTATGGAAATGGTTATGTACATTTTGATGCATCTATTAAATATAGTAACACGGACGTCTGAAGTCATGCACTGAAAGCATTTCATAAAATGCAAAATGCATGATGGAAGAAGAAATAATAAAAGAACATTGGTTCACATATAATTATGGTTTTGTAAAGAAGTTTAAAGAACAAAAATTAAAAGATAAAACACACGTCTGAAGAATACCTATTGCTGGCTTTGTAGTAAGATTTTCATTGTTAATGTGAATTTTTTTTTCAGTGAAAAATACAGCTTTCATATAGTCATTCAGAGAATACCATTCTGAACACAACCGAGACAGAAACCAGAACATATTCCGTGTATTACCTTAATTAATTAATTGAAATTAACTGAAAGTAATGTGTCCGCATAAAGTCAGTAAACAGGACAATATATTGTACCATAATGCCAAAACAATGGTAAAGCATGAAATGTTTGTATTCTGAAACAGAAATTATCTTTATGCAAGCTCATTTAGTAAGGACTCTGTGGGCATTAAGATTTCAAGGTTACCAATGTCAGTTAAGATCATGAAGTTCAGAAACAATTCTTTCACAACATCAAAAGTAATATTTACAAGGACAGCAGCATTCGAAGCCGAAAGGACCCACACAGCAGAATCAAGTATATACAGATACAAATTATTTAACTTGCAGTGAACCCAAATATAATTAAGAGCTACCAGATATTTTGTGTTAAGTATCAAAATTTCTCCCCCCAAGAAAGTATTAAGGCTTTAACTAAATGTAGCCATGAGAAACTTTCGTTCTGGTTTTTTTTAGATCCTCTTTTCATGCAGCATTTTTCTGTAAGAGTTTCTGTCCCTTTTCTGTGTCCCACCTCAGTAAGAGACCTTGCTGATCGATCTAAACCACTTCTACATTGGGTGGGTCACTTTCTGTGTCAGGACTGATTGATAATAATTGCAGAAAAGCATCTGTCTTAGTTTGCCCTTTTTAAAGTTAAGACTCTAAAGAATAGAGAGTATCAGTCGAATTGCTTCAGTCTGAGTTGTTTCTGTTTCTGAGTGTTGGTGCACAGATCCCTGTGTGTGCAGAAACATGAGGAAAGAAGTTGTTCTCTAATAGGCAAAACAATTGCTTTCAAAGTCCCTTCTCTTCCTCTGAATTGCTGCACTGGGAAAAGTTTTATCAATTTTTCTGACATTTGAAGGAAATAAAAACTCCTGATCAGAGTTCTACAGAAAGTGTCTCTTCAAATCTTGTAATGCCCTTTACGCTACAATTGCTTCCTTTGTGATTCTTTCAAATGTCTCCTAATAGCAGCAGGCCTGCCTTGAAACTGTCTGCTTTGGGCCCACTAGGTTTTTACTTTTTAACTGCAAATGTGATGTAAAAGCCCAAGACAAGAGAATTTGCACTGATTGCAGTTATCTAAAAATGTTTACTTATGCCTCTCGTGGCATCTAGCTGTCAGTGTCTGATACACCTTTCTCCAAATTCCAGCTATAATAATTATAAAATGAAAGTAGCTAAAAACGTTGCAAATCCTTAAAGAACTAAACTTGAGGACCTTGGACAAACAAATTACTGGACCTCATTAAAAACTCCGCTAGCTTCTAGTCACATAGTTAGATTAAGAATAACCTGTCCAGGCTTTCTGATATGAGATTCCCAGGTTTCCTCTCATGAAAGAGAACATTTCTGAAGTGGAAAATCAAAATTAGGTAGAATATTAACTATTACATTTCTTAGAATATGTCTACTGACCCCAAACATATGTATACCTGTTAGAAAATGCTACTATTCACTTCTATATCAAAGAGTTTCCTTCCTTTCTCTAAATAGATAGATAGATAGATAGATAGATAGATAGATAGACAGGTAGATAGATGATAGATAGATA
>NW_024412412.1:9583631-9680379 GCF_014898765.1 Herpailurus yagouaroundi
GATAGATAGATAGATAGATAGACAGGTAGATAGATGATAGATAGATAGATAGATAGATAGACAGGTAGATAGATGATAGATAGATAGATAGATAGATAATAGATAGACAGACATGAAATTTATTTTCTAGAATTAGAGATAAGGACATTTTATACATACAGAATGTTTTAACAATGCATACTTGTAATGAAGTTCCTGTGAACATCATTATGGTTTTGCGTGAATAGGAATCTTCTGTTGTCATTCTTTAAATTTTTTCCTGAGTGTGAACGGTGTATTTTGTACAGTTTTATCATATAGAGAGGCTTTTCATTAATTCTGCTATAACAATTATGACTTATTTATTGCTTGGTTTTTTTTCAACGTTTATTTATTTTTGGGACAGAGAGAGACAGAGCATGAACGGGGGAGGGGCAGAGAGAGAGGGAGACACAGAATCGGAAGCAGGCTCCAGGCTCTGAGCCATCAGCCCAGAGCCTGACGCGGGGCTCGAACTCACGGACCGCGAGATCGTGACCTGGCTGCAGTCGGACGCTTAATCGACTGCGCCACCCAGGCGCCCCAATTGCTTATTTTTTTAATATTTGTGAAGTCTTACTCTTTTGTTATATAGTTTCATTTCTGAACAACTATTGCATTTTTCCATGTGAGTAAAGACCTATTAATAGCAAATATCTGTATATCTAGACACTTGTATCTCTCTCTCTAGTCTATCAAAGTGTTTCCCTCCTTTCTCTAGATAAAAATACTAGCTAGATATTTCCATCTCTCTCTGCCTCTCTGTCTTTTACTTTGTTTCTTAATTAAAGGGTTAGACTGATATGTGATATCAAACTTCAGAAACATATCCACCCTTCAATTTTGCTATTTTTTCATATTAAAATAGAGGCAAAAACTTCTAGGAAAGAGTTGATCTAAAACTCATGGTAACAGTGGATAGTTGCTTTTTTTTTTTTTAAAGGGTGATATATATTGAAATAGAAACAGAGACAAGAAATAGTAGCAGATCATTGAGTTAATTTAACAAAAGTTTATTGAACATATGCTATGTGCAGACAATGCTCTAATCACTGGGATAAATTAATTATGAATAAAGGTCCCTACCTCCTTAGGGCTCTCATTTTACTTTTGTGAGTCAGGCAATAGAAAACTAACCTTTAAAGTAAATTATGTGCTATATCAGAAAACTTGTAACTAAGAAACATTAAGTAAAGCAGTAAAGACAAGCAGTTATACTCCTGTAATGGAAAGAACTGCCAGAGAAGGCCACATAGAGAAAACTAGATATGAAGGAGCTGAAGACACAGCCATATGGATTAATGGGAGAAGAGTGTTTCAGGGAGGAGGGACAAATACGCAGACTTTATGCCACAAGTGTGCCTTCTGCATCTGGATGACAGAGGGAGACTGATGTGGCTGGAGCAGAGTAAATAGGAAAAAAAAAATGTTAGGAAGGGATATTAGAAATGCAAATGATATTGAGACAAGTATCACTTACAGATTAAGGCCATTTAGTTTTCCTTTGGGTTAATGGTTAAGGCATTGCGAGATTTACAATAGGAGATTGGTAATATCTGATTTATATTTACAATGATCTCTCTGGATGCTTTTTTGAGAAGACAGTGTTGAGACCACAGAAGGTCACAGTAGAGGCCACGAAGGTGGTCATAGAGAGTAGACTTCAGTAATAATTAGTTGGAATGCTATACAAATATCAGACAAAATAGACCTTAAAACAAAAATAAATGTTCCTAGAGGAAAAAAAAAAAAGAATCAACTGTTACAACAAAAGGGTCAATATGCGCGAAAGATATAACATTTTATGCATATATGTACCAAATAATATCATCAAAATACATAGAACAGAAAGTGACACAAATGAATGGAGAAAAAGACAATTCAACAATAGTAAGGAGACACTCTGGATTGATTTCCTAGGGTTACCATAGCGAATGACCACAAACCCTCGTGGCTTAAAACAAAAGACATTTATCCTTGCACACCTCTGCAGGCTAGCCTTCTCAAATCAAGGTGATGTAAGGGCCATGCTCCCTGTGAAGGCACTAAGGAAAGGAAAAATTTTTCCTTGCCTTTAGCTTCTTTTGATTGTGGACCATCCATGATATTTCTTGGCTTGTAATAGCTTAAATTCACTCTCCTTTTCTATCTGTCTGTGGTCTTCTTCCCTTTGTGTCTGTGTGTCTTCACATTGGCCACATCCTATGACCTTCTCATAGGGTGCCAGTCATTGATGTCCATTTGATATTTCCAGTAAGATACAATCTCATCCAAGTATATCCACAAAGACCTTACCTCTAAGTAGGGTCACATTGTAAGGTTTTGAGTGGACATGAATTTTGGTGGGAACACTATTCAGCCCAATAGAGTTCATTCTCTGCCCCACATAAATTCATTTCTTTTCCATTTGAAAAATGCATTCATACAGGCCCAATGTCTCCAAAAGCCTTAACCCATTCCTGTATCAACTCTACAATCCAAATCCCATCTAAACATAAACTCACAAAGTTCCAAATTTTATCATCTTTTCAGATATGGATGATTCTTGGGTATGATCCATCCTGGACAGAATTGATCTCCATCTGTGGCCCTGTAACACTAGGCTATTTCAGGCAGGCTATTTTATTCTAAAATACAAGGGCATAGGATTGGCATTCCCATTAAAAAATGCAGACATTAGAAGGAAGAGAGTGGTTATAGGTAATGAGCAAGTCCAAAATTCAGCAGGGCAAAATTCATTAGCTTTCAAGGCCCAAGAATAATCCTCTGTAGTGTAAAGCTCCCAACTCTGTTTCCATGAGACCTTGGTCCCCCAGCCTCAGAGCCTGTGGACAAAAATTTTCCCTGACCTGTGCCAGTGGTCCCCTGCCTTCTGGGCAGCCCATTTCCTATTTATGGAATCCCAGAAATCTTCTAGCCTTCCTTAAATATATTTTCCTGTCTTTGTCTTCTTCAGTATAAGATGACAGTATTTCTACTTATATAATATTCTCAAAAATCTTGTTCTTCTGTGGATGTCAAGAGGACTCATCCTCTACAAAGGAGGATGCTTCATAGCTGCTTTCTGGGAAAGTCCATCTCTATTCCTGACTTCTGCTGAGATGGTCAGTTGGATCCATGAATCTTTTACATCATGTGCCCAGAAAGTTTTTCCATCCACACCTTTGATTCTGATTCCAGAGCAACTACCCGGATAAGCTAAGAATTTTCCAAATCATAAAGTGCCAGCTCCTCTTCACTTAACAGCTCCTCCATCAATTTATCTCTTTTCTTTCACATTTTACTGTAAGCATTAAGAAGAAAATAGTTCACATCTTCCACATTTTGTGTGGAAATCTCTTCAGCTGAATATCATCATTCCAAGTTCATCACTTCCAAGTTTTACTTTTCACCCAACAGTAGGATGAAATTCTGCCAAGTTTTCTACCACTTAGTAGCCAGGGTTGTTTTTTATGCAGTGTCCAACACATGCTCTCCATTTCCATCTGAGACTTCCTCCAGAAAGTGCCTTATGTATTCATATTTCCAACCACATTCAGTTCAGGACACCCTACGTGTACTTTAAGATGACAGGATCCTTCTCTATGGCTCTCCTTGTGCCCTTCTGAGCTCTCAGCAGTGTCACTTTTGACATTTATATTTCTATGAAAATCTTCAAGGCAGTTTAGCTATTTTTCTATCATGCACTCCAAAACTCTTTCCACCTCTAGCCATTACTCAATCCTAAGCCCTATTTCAATTTTTAGGTATTTGCTACAGCAATACCTTACTTCCCAGCACCAAAATCTATATATTAGTACCCAAATCTGCCGTAACAAATTGCCATTAACTTGGATGGCTTAAATCACACATTTTTTCTCTATCTCATAGTTACAAAGGCTGGTAGTCAGAAATCAAGGTGTCTGCAGACCCATGTTCCATCTGAGGGAACTGGGAAAGATTCTGTGCTTCCTCCCCTACCTTTTAGTGGTTGTTGGTGATCATTGCCATTCCCTGGCTCATAGCAGTAAAATTCCCATCTCGTTGTCTTTACACGGCCTTTTTTCTTTTGTTTCTGTCTTTAAAAACCAGATTTCCAAGTCAGGCCACATTCTGAGGTTTTGTTTACACATGAGTTTTGAGGAAACACTATTAAATCTAGTGCGTCCCTCCTTCAATAATGAATAGAAAAACTATGCAGGCCAAGAAGAATAGAATACTTGAACAATTATATCAGCAAACTAGACTTAACAGACATCTACAGAACACTCTACTAAACAAAAGCACAATATACATTCTACTCAAGTGCCCATGTTTAGGAATGTTCTCCAGAATGGGCCATAGGCTGGACTGTAAATCAAACCTCATGAAATTTAAAAGTATAGAAATAATAGAAAGTGTGTACTCTGATCACATTTGTTTGAATTAGCAAACAATAACAGAGAAACTAGGGAAAATTACAGCCATGTGGAAATTATACAAAACACTACTAAATAACTAATGTGTCAAAGAAGATATTAAAAAAAGAATTAGAACATACTTTGAGGTGAACAAAAATGAAGAGATAACATGCCAAGAGATTTGGGATTCCCCCATACTTCAGGGAATCTTACTGAGGTAAATGCCTATATTAAACATGAAAAATGTCTGAAATGAATAATATAAATTTCTTAAACTACCACCATAATGAACTGGACAAGGAACAAATTAAACCTAAAGGAAGCAGAAGGAGGGAATAATAAATATTGGACCAGAAATGTATGAAATAAACAACAGAAGAACAGTGAAGAAAACCAACAAAACTGAAAAACGGTTACCTGACAAGATTAACAAAATTGACAAAGCTTTATAGCTAGACTGTCACTCCCCGCGCTATCTACAGATTCAACACAATTGCTATCAGAATTCCAGCTGACTTCTTTCTAAAAATTGACAAGCTGATTCTAAATTTCATATGGAATTGCAAGAGACCCATACTACCCAAAACAATCTTGAAAAAGAACTTTAGAACTCACACTTTTTACTTTCAAAACTGAGTAGGAAGCAACAGTAACCAACACAATGTGATACTGGCATAAGGAGAGACATACAGATCTTACCTCACGTCATATACAAAAACAACTTGTGCACATGCGTGCACACACACACACACACACACACACACACACACACACACATGCACACACACACACACGCACTAAAGTTAAACTCCTCCATTAACCTAAGCCTCACAGTTGCTCAACCAGTGAGATGTAGGACTCATTATTTTTATATCTTTCCGTTTTCTCACCTTGGTATCCACTCCATAAACAAATAATAATAGTTTCATTTCTTAAAACTGCCAATAGCCTACCCTCTGGGTTTTACATCCTTTGGTCTTCTGTGCTCTGCAGTCCATTATTTGAGTGGGGCACCTGGATGCCTCAGTCAGTTAAGCATCTGACTTCGGCTCAGGTCATGATCTCATGGTCCGTGGGTTCTCATGGTCCTTGGGTTCAAGCCCTGTGACAGGCTCTGTACTGACAGCTCAGAGCCTGGAACCTGCTTCAGATTCTGTGTCTCCTTCTCTCTCTATCCCTCCTCTGCTTGCACTCTCTCTCAAAAATAAATAAATAAATGTTATTTTTTTTTAAGTAATGGGGCAGCTCATTGGCTCAGTGGTTTAAGCATCCAGCTTTGGCTCAGGTCATGATCCCATGGTTGGTGAATTTGAGCCCCACATCAGGCTTCCTGCTTTCAGCACAGAGCCCACTTCTGATCCTCTGTCCCTCTCTCTCTCTCTCTCTCTCTCTCTCTGCCCCTTTCCCTGCTCAGGTTGTCTCTCAAAAATAAATTTAAAAAAGCTATAGATAGCTTTTAAAAATGTAAAGAAATTATTTTCCGCTTTGTTTAATGTCTACCAGTGTTTCTTCTCTTGGGATGTATTCATGGCTTCTTTCTGGACTTTAAGAATACTGTTATTTCTTATGCCAGTGACTTTGAACTTGATTTCTCTGACTTCTTTTTCTACTCTTTGTTTCCTGCTTCCATTCTGATCTAAACTCATATGCTACTTCTTTGGACACTATTTATAATGTCCCCCTTCTCCTATCATTAACTTGTCATTGAATCTATAATTATTGAGGTCCTACTCTGTTCCAGGCACTATTTTTAAATCCTCTAGGTTCAGAAATACTATAATTTTGTTTGATTTTATCACAATTTCTAAGGATGATTTTATTTCTTGTCTTGACTATTGTCTGCCTCCTTGATAACATCTCTGTATTTTGTTCCATGCAGTATACTTGCACATAGCGTGATGCCCTGACACATAATAAATGCTCAGTCAATATTCTTGGAATAAATGTACCATGTTCTGGCATTATGAACATAGCTTTACCATCATGCCATGGACAGTATATAAAAGCCAATCTCGAGGGGGCGCCTGGGTGGCGCAGTCGGTTAAGCGACCGACTTCAGCCAGGTCACGATCTCGCGGTCCGGGAGTTCGAGCCCCGCGTCAGGCTCTGGGCTGATGGCTCAGAGCCTGGAGCCTGTTTCCGATTCTGTGTCTTCCTCTCTCTCTGCCCCTCCCCCGTTCATGCTCTGTCTCTGTCCGTCCCAAAAATGAATAAACCTTGGAAAAAAAAAACTTTAAAAAAAAAATAAATAAAAGCCAATCTCGAACAACAATGCCAGCCAGGAGTATTAACTCAGAACCCATTCCAATGTACAAAGTCCATTTATACTTCATGATTTTACCTCCCTGGCTTCCTTTTCCCTCATGCAGTATGTCAGTCATTAATATTTCTTAGAGGCCCTGCTCTTTATGCATCTGTCTATTCATTTGTTCAACAAACATCCACTGAACTCTTTTTTATTTGTCAGTCATTATATTAAGTATTAGAGACATATACATAAGACAGATAGGGTTTTTATTCCAATGAAGTTGATAATCTCTTATATAAGGAACTGTAATAAATTATATACAGTCTTGTGTTATGAACAAGACAATGTTCTATTGCAGCACATAAAAGAGAAAAAAAATCCTCAAATGGACAGGCAGAATGGTCCTCTTGGTAGACAGATAAAACATTGAAGCTGTATCTTAAGAAAAGTATCAACTTTCTCATAGAGATAAGCAACTGCAGGGAAAGACCAGGTTGTACCTCATTCTCTACTTTTCAGACCCAGTCGCCTTACTGAACTCTTGGCTCTATGCACTGCTTTGATTTCAGGGCTATTTTCAGCTTTATGTCTAAGAGATGCTCCCCCAACGTCTCCTCCTAAGACATGCAGCAAAGCCCGCAGCCACTCTCATCCTCTGTAATCCTCAGGAACTGAGTAAATGCAAGAAAGGGAGAGCTTGAAAGATGGCAGGCAGCAAGTGAGAACTCTGGGCAGTAGAAGAGTCGTGGTCTAAGATGCAGCTGAGAAAGTTACAGATGATAAAACCTTTTGACAAACCACAGGACTCAGAAAAGGACGTGAGTGAGGAAGAATGGGCCAGGACAGGTGCGGGGCGGGGGCGGGAGAGGAGGGGTGCGGGGTGAATCTAATGCTGGTATAAATACCTCAAGGTTCATTTTACTGTGATAACTAATAATGTAGGGTAGCTGAACAGCAAGGAATGACCATGTTGAAAAAAAAAATGTTATGAGATTAAAGATTTTTTAAATGCATTTATTTACTTTGAGAGAGAGAGGGAGAGCATGTGAGCACGGAGAGGGCAGAGAGAAAGGGAGAGAGAGGATCCCAAGCAGCCTCTGCACTCTCAGCACTGAGCCTGATGTGGGCTTCATCTCAGGAACTGTGAGGTCACGACGTAAACTGAGATTAAGAGTCAGATACTTAAGGGGCACTTGGGTGGCTCAGTCGATGGAGCATCTGAGTTTGGTCTAGGCTCAGGTCACGATCTCACGGTTTACGGGTTCAAGCCTCGCCTCAGGCTCTGTGCTCACAGCCTAGAACCTGGAGCCTGCTTCAGATTCTGTGTCTCCCTCTCTCTCTAACCCTCTCCTACCCACTCTCTCTCTCTCTCTCTCTCAAAATAAAATAAACATTAAAAACACACAAATTAAAAAAAAAAAGTCAGACACTTAACTGACTGAGCCACGTAGGTGCCCCGAGGACAATAAAGATTTTGATTTGATTTTGAAATGTTGTACATTAAAAGAGACAGAAGGTCAAGTATATGATGTTTCTTTTAACTTATGATAGTAAACTTGTCAGTGTAGGAAAGTCAATTATACTATCACTCATTCAGTCTCTAGTGAAATCACCTTATACTCATCCAAGATTTTATATATCTCAGGTACTGAAAATGAATTTTATAAGACACTGTCACTGATGATTGACTAATATATAAGCTAGTGTATCTCCAAATTGTAAAAAATAATTGAATAATACAAATAGTGGTGCATTCATATATAAATAATTAACGAATTTAGTAAATATAACAGAAATAAATAAATTTACAGCAGTCATGTTAATGTACTTATACCTATATCAAATTTACATCTAACTTGGACATATTCCTCACATTTTTAGAGAATTCATTTAAACATATTAAAAAAACGGATGTTAACTCTTAGTTTACCTGGTGTAGCCAGTATAGAATATGTCCTAGGATAATATTATGCAATTAGTCTAACAATTGTTATCTAGAGGAAGTTATCTAAAATGAACAGATTGATATTTTCATCACTAGACATCCAGTAACATGAGTTTCATGGAGAACACCTAAGAAACTCCAAAGCTACACACTTACACATGTATAAAATAGGAAATACTGAGACTTCCTGTTACAAAGCCTAACCTAACAAAACATAGGGAGAATAACATATTTCAAACAAAGGCTCACACCATTATAATATGTTTCTCTGTTGGGGCAGGCACCTGGGTGGCTCAGCTGGTTGAACATCTGACTCGATTTCAGCTCAGGTCATGATCCCAGGTTCATGGGAATGAGCCCCACATTGGGCTCTGCACAGAATGTGGGGCTTAGGAATCTCTCTCTCTGTCCCTCTGCCTTTTCCCTGCTCATGCTCTCTTTCTCTCCCTCTAAAATACATTTTTAAAAATTGTTAAAAAAAAATAACATGTTTCCTGTACAGATCACTCAATTACATCTTCAAATAGAGTAAATGTTGTCCTTTTGCAGATATGATTTCCTTCAGTCCGCCCTGGATTGAAACTGCAATTCAATCTGAACTGTCTTCTGAAGAGTCTATACCTTAGGTGCCCCTCCTACTTTGGTGTCCCTCCACTGGCTCTTTCTGGTGTATACACTGAACTCTCTACCCATCCTCCATTGCAGGTAGTTTCCAAGCACTTAGAAATGTCAATTATTAGGGTCCTCAGCTCACTGGTGCAAAATGGTATTTTCATTTACGTTCAAGTATTTCTTTACACACTTCATCCTTAGTGAATTGATACAGATGCATATAATTATGAAACTTCAGTTTAGAGGGACTTGTTAGATGAAATATTTGAATTCGTTTTCCATACCAGGAATAATCTCAGGGGTGGGTGAAGAATTTCTATGAACATGCCATTCTATTTCTGAAGGGCTCTGTTGGAAAATTCTTCGAACAGACTGAAAAATCACTTCTGGCTGTTTCATATCATATATTCCGGTTCTGCTTTATGGAACAAATAATAAGTTGTATTCACTTTGGCAAAGAGATATTTGAAGAGAACTATTTGCCATGTTAAATAACACAGGCTACTTCTGGTGCCCCTCATGTTACTTGATTTTCTAGCTTTTCAGCTTTCTGGTAACCCTTTTTTGGCTCCACTTCACATTGTCCACTTTTCCTTTTTATAACATGTAAGGAGAACAGAATTGAACGGGACTATTACCTTATTTGAGAATGGCACTATATTTTGAACTAACAACCATGAAACCTTCATCAATCATAAATAAATTGCAATCAACTAAAAACCCCATATTAAAGTGTATTACATAAATCACAATCAATTTATCACTTCCAATGTATTTTAAAGCAATTGACTTCTCAAAGAAATCTGGGATTCTACAATTTTGGAAGTGGGTTCTGAGCATCAATGATAAAATGATAAGCAAAATCATTTTGATAAATGATTTGTCAAAATCATTTGGATAAAATGATAGGTAAAAATGATAGCAAAATCTTATGATATCATGTTCCATTTCACATTGCAGTGACCCTGCTTTTATCCTAGCAATGGAGAAGGAAAGGGGGGTGAGTTTATGTTCATGGTTTTAGTTTGAATTAGAGGAATCTGACATTATCTCGTTTAGGAACTAAAGGCAAGGAAATTGACTTCAGTTCTGAACAACACTGAGCTGGAGTTGCAACATAGCTTTCCATGTGAAGAGGTGGAACATACAGTGAAGAAAGTATCAGAAAATAGGGAAAAGTTGTGATAGAGCTCAAAAATAGAAATAAGAGAATGGTGGCAGCTCAGATTTAGGAGAAATTTTGCCTATCCATGCATACGAACTTTAAGTTATTTGCACAAGATTCAGTAAATTGTTGATTGAATTTGTTTTACTTAAATTTGTAAATTGTATTACTCTCTATTCTTCTGTCTGCTCAAAATTATACAGTGCATGTTGAAATACATACATATATATATATATATATCTGTATAGACATGTCATTTAAATTTTTTTAATGTTTATTTATTTTTGAGAGAGAGAGAGACAGAGTGTGAGCAAGGGAGGGACAGAGAGAGAGAAACATAACTTGAAGCAGGCTCTAGGCTCTAAGCTGTCAGCACAGAACCCAGCGCGGGGTTTGAACTCATGAACCATGAGATCATGACCTGAGCCAAAGTCAGACACTTAACCAACTGAGCCACCCAGACACCCCTATGGATGTGTCATTTGAAGACCTAGGGTGGGATGACCTTTTTGAAAAAAAAGCATAAAAGGAGCAATCTTAGAATATAAATTAAAGGAAATGCCTCTTTTAGATTTAATGAAAGGGAAAACGAGCCAGACAAGAAGTTGGAGAATTTGGCAGAAATTAGTTAGATGCTTTAAAAACTCGACGCTGTTCTTTCCAGACACTTGACTAAGATATATTTTCTACCTCTTTGTAGTTATATTTGGTCCTGTTAGTGATTTCTGAGCAATGGCGAGCTTATGGAAGTGAAAGGAAGTCAGTATGTGCCTTGCATACATGATCCTCACTGCTCCATTTTTCTCATTTCTGGGGAAGGTATGGAGGGAAAGAAATGGAGGAAACTTGGATCCCTGGATATTCTCATAAGGAGAGTTACTTAGCAGAGCATCTAATCAAGAGTCCCACAAGAATGAGAAATATATTCAAACAGCAGTCATTTGATTTTGTTTCCATTGAGTTCATTTTTTCTAGACATTCGTTAATGTTTTTCCTTTTTTTTTGCATGCCTATCAACTCCTGATGGAAGCCTAGACATTAAGAATATGATGTTGTTGAATCACTAAACTATACGCCCAAAACTAAGATCATGCTCTATGTTAACTAACTGGAATCTAAAGTAAAAACTTAATAATAATAATAATAATAATAAGAATATGGCATTCTAGAGATTCTGGCTGAGGGCAGAGTGCAAGGGAATGGCGGGGGATAAATGGTAAAACAGCAAGTAGATAAAGGAAATGTATAATATTCTTTTTTTTTTTTATTTTAATTTTAATTTTTTTAATTTTTTTTTCAACGTTTATTTATTTTTGGGACAGAGAGAGACAGAGCATGAACGGGGAGGGGCAGAGAGAGAGGGAGACACAGAATCGGAAACAGGCTCCAGGCTCTGAGCCATCAGCCCAGAGCCTGACGCGGGGCTCGAACCCACAGACCGCGAGATCGTGACCTGGCTGAAGTCGGACACTTAACCGACTGCGCCACCCAGGCGCCCCTATAATATTCTTAAGAAAGCGTTGAAGCCTGATGGATTAAGAGAGATATAGCATACTACCTATATGGATAGTGTGCTTTTTGAAACAAATTTAGCTTATTTAGTTTAAGCGAGGTTTGACGTCAAGGAAACATCTGGGGGAAATAAATACTGAAGGTAGAAGTAAAGGTAGATGAACTAAATAGGCTTTAGAGGAAGGCAGAAAGATATATTCAGTAGGAATGCAAGTAATTGTATACATTTTGGTAGCTAAGTTCCAAGAGCAGAACTCTATGGTTTGCCCCTAAATGACACATTGATATTCATCGCATTTTTAATACGGCAGATATAATACTATAAATATATCTGGCTAGAGCATATACATGTAATATTTTTCCAATGTTATCTATAATAGGATTATAAATTATTTTAAAAATTTGACTAAAATGTATCTACATGCACTATCATAGTAAACAGAGTGTATGAAAGTAAAGTCAGTCTGGCATAACTTTAGTGGACACAAATTGTCTCTTACTATTCTTGATGAAGTCATTTATGGCCTCTCACACCTACAGAAACATATTCCTTTTTAAAAACTTTTGTCATTGGCATAAAAGCATCAATGTATTTACCTGTTTATCTGTATGTTTGCATGTGCGTGTTTGGACTTCCTGAAATCCTCACAGTTAAAATCTGTAGTCAACATCGTATTTACTAACTGGTACACTAAATTCAACATGGTAGCTGAAAAGAAGAAGAAAAATAGGAGAGGCAAAATTCCCAGTTGGATGTCATACAGAATTTTAGAATTTGTAAGACTGGATGATAACAGTGTATATTACCTGTGAATAACCCTTAGGTTGATTAATTAAAGGAATAGTGGGCATTATAAAAACTAGATAACCAGATACACATTTTGCCTAATTGAATAGGTACTACCATGTGAATTCTGGTGGCTGAAGATAACCATTATGAAGATTGCGATTATTCAGATCTCTGCCAAGTGTTTTTCAAGTCTCCAGACAGATATGATACATGTGAAATCATCATAATCTTGCGTTGAAGAAAGGTATTTAAGGAGGAATTTCAGGGTGTTATACAGTCTTAAAATATTCTACTCTCTTTTTCTTCCCTTTAAATTTGGTTTGGGGGCGCCTGGGTGGCGCAGTCGGTTAAGCGTCCGACTTCAGCCAGGTCACGATCTCGCGGTCCGGGAGTTCGAGCCCCGCGTCAGGCTCTGGGCTGATGGCTCAGAGCCTGGAGCCTGTTTCCGATTCTGTGTCTCCCTCTCTCTCTGCCCCTCCCCCGTTCATGCTCTGTCTCTCTCTGTCCCAAAAATAAATAAACGTTGAAAAAAAAATTTAAAATTTAAAATAAATAAATAAATAAATAAATAAATTTGGTTTGTATTTTTACCTGTTTTCCTACCCTCCTGTGTAGGGAAAAATAAAGGAAAAAGATATATATATATATATTTAAATTATTGGTTTCTCTGCTCTGAATCAAGCCATTTTCCTGAGTAAACCTACTTTCACTTTTTTCAAATGCACAGAAAAATTATAAACCATTACAGCACTTTGCTGCTAGCATACAGATGATTGAGAGTTATATCTTTTCCACATGTAATCCAAGATTGCCGTCCCAGCTGTCCTAGAAACTTGACCAATCAGAGAATATCCTAAACAGCATTTTATATCAATTATGTGCAAAACCCTGCCAATTATCTTCTCATATAATCCACATCAATAACCGAGAAGCACAAAAGATATAAACTCAAACCATCTGCTCTCACTACAGTAGGCTACTGAGAGCTTAAATGATAACTCACATGGTAACATACTCTGATACATTTATCTAGGATCATGCTGTTTAAGTGGGATTTGTGATTAAAAATATCACCACTTTGGCCTATCTACTATTAGAAAATATGTTTTCCTCTTTTAGGAAAAGCATTGTCATTTCTGTTTTATTACAATGGTAAATTAAGAGAAGAACTGCCAGCTACCTATAAAGAACAAAAACTGTACTTCAACTTTATGCTTCACTGTAATTCTTTTCTTGTTGACGGTAACAATACCAGGCTTTTAAGAGACAAGAAAAAAAAACAGCCTCCAGAAATTCATTGTTTTGACACCTGCATAATTTTTGAACCACATTCAATGCCTTAATAAAGGGATATCAAAATATAAAATGTTAACCAAAAGTGCCTATATGATCCAAGAAAAGGAAGTATTTAAAGACTACAATCACGTGAGATGGCTTATATTCAAAGATAATACAATGTGACTTTTTCTAAGCATTAGAGACACAAAACTGGCAGTTGGCAAAAATAGATATGATTTTAAACAATGTTCCAATGAAAGTATAGAAGACAGACAATTCCCTCCTGTTTTCCATCATTGTCCCTATCTTACATTATAGCACATCAAACCTGTCATGATATGTCTATATTCCTCATGTTAACAACAAAAACATGTAAATGACAATATTACACTGTCAATTTCCCTAAACAGCCTTGCATTACATTTTCAAATTCTCAAATCAGTTTGGGGATAAATTAACATTTAAAATTATAATTCCCATACATCTTAAAGAAAGCAGATTCCACTTGTTCCTAGACTTCAGTAATATAATTTTGCAATCATGGTTTGGAAATTATACTGCTTGACATAGTTTTCCAATTGGTGATGCATTACTTTAGAGTGGATATTCTCTAGTCTGTTACCAATTAAATTTGCATTTTAATTGTACAAAAAAATAATGCCCTTGATGATAGATGGAGGTGGATGAAGAAATGTAGCAGCTTATATTCAGAAAAAAATATGTATTGTGCCCTTTCACAGTAAGGTATTTACAAGTGTTTGAAGAGCAATGCAAGATTCTTATGGTTTGCACATGAATACTGTCTTAAATTTGGTTATCAATGTGTATATATATTTCTGATATACAGTTCAGCATTCTCATTTCTGAGGAAGCTGGCCAAAAAATAAATGACAGGATGTGCTAGTATTAGACATGCACAGTGGAAAAGGAAAATATACTATACTTCCAAAAATTTTTAAGTCAAAAAGCATTTTGAACAATGTAAAAAATTCTGTCACATAATTCAATACCTTCAAATTGAGATTTTTAAAATTTGAGGTTGGCAATAAGTGATGACACTCTATTTACTGGTCATTATTTCTAAAGCAGTATATTTTCTTTGAATGTCAGACAAATGATTTCTGAATGCTAAATTTTCCTACTGTGTTTGGAGAAGCACATTGGTACAAAAGTATCTTTAATGGCAGTGGGTGATAATGGCTATATCGTATGGCACAGTGACTGTAAGAAAGGGTCAGTCCTCCATGGACTGACCAAATTAGCTCAGTCCTTCAAAGGACTTGTGGGGTTTTGTTTTTGTTTGTTTGTTTTGTTTTGTTTCTTGTTTTGTTTTGGTTTTGGTGGAAGGCATGAAGCACAGGGAGATTTGACACACCAGAAAGCTCTCCCTTACTGGCTTGTGGATGGATGAGCCACATGCCAAGGACCTGAAACTGGCAGTGAGGACCTGAGAGTGAACCGAAGCCAATGTCCGGCAAGGAACTGAAGCCCTCCGACCTTCCGAATAAGCTTGGAGAGGGCTTTGAGCCCAAATGAGAGTTCCATCTGCAATCAAATACCTGATTTCAGCAAGGCGCCAATCTGAGCCCATGCATTCCCAAATTTCCGACCTCAGAATGATGAGCTAATAAATACCTACTGTTTTAGGCTGATAAATTTGTGGTACTTTGTTATGCACCAATGCAAAACTGGTCAGTCACCTAACACTGTTTAAAACTCAAACTGCAGAATACCTTTTAACTTTGCATTCTCAAATGACTACTGTCGACAATCTGGAGTAAAATTGATATTGGTTCCTTAAAATAAAATCTACTTGTCCCGAAATTACCTCCATTCAACAAATATTTGTTTAGCAACTACAACATTCCAGGCTTTTTCTCTGTGCTTAGGTTACTTAGTACAGACACATGCTAGCTGTCATCCCTTTTCTTGAGGAACTTGAGGGAAAAGAATAATTATCCTTATCATACTTACCAGTATGAGTATCATTAGAATGTGTTTGCATTAGAATGTTTTGTTTCTCTAAAGAAGGACCCCTAAACTATATTCTATCACTTAGAAAGTATCGATGATTTGAGCACTTGTCAAACTTTTAACATTTTATAAAGCAAATCTTCTTTCCAAAAGAGAGAGTACGAGGTTACCAACCGTTCTTAGCAACCGTGCTTTCCTAAAAATGGTAATGTGTTTGTATCAATTTTCACGATACTAGAAATAAAGAGAAAACTTGCCTTCCCTAGAGGGTACCATGGGCGAAGTTGCAAAAGAAGAAATCAAGTTAGTCTTATAAGGAAATTTGGAGTGAGCAAATAATAATAATTAGTTATCTCCAGTGGAAAACTATTCATTGTTTAGAGCATACCCATCCAGATTGTCTCATTCTCAATAATCATTGTATTTGAGCCATTTTACAGCTCTGATGAAATGTAAATATTTTACATTTATAGATGTGAAATGCACTCTCCCTTATGGGGGTACAATTTACGTCCCTTCTCCATATTGTTTGCAAAGCGAGTTCCATGTTCATTTGTAATTTATTTGAATGTTCCTTTACTCCATAGAAATTTGTGAATCCTTGGGTTGGGTGTAACCAGCCAATTTCCTCATTAATAATGAGTTAATTCAAATCTTTACCACATGTTCTATTTATATCCAGACAAGAGTCATTATTTTATTTACCCTGTTTTGAAAATCATCATTTAGGACTCAGAGGAAACACTCAACATTACAAGACTCTAAAAAGCATCTAGGGCTATATTTTAAGTAGAAACATTAATTCATGATTTTATCTGTCAGTCTATCTGGACTCACTTAACTTTACACAATGTTTGTCAAGGTCCTTACACTTTACTGATATGCCTAATTTCGAATTTTGAATCCAGAAATTACAATTCAGAAAGAAGAACATTATAGGGCGCCTGGGTGGCGCAGTCGGTTAAGCGTCCGACTTCAGCCAGGTCACGATCTCGCGGTCTATGAGTTCGAGCCCCGCCTCAGGCTCTGGGCTGATGGCTCAGAGCCTGGAGCCCGCTTCAGATTCTGTGTCTTCCCATCTCTCTGCCCTCCCCTGCTCATGCTCTGTCTCTCTCTGTCTCAAAAATAAATAAAAACATTAAATTTTTTTTAAAATAAAAAAAAGAAATAAGAACATTACTACCAAGATGAAGAATCCCACCAAACAGACACCCCAGATTAACCTATCTTTCTGTACTTTGTCAGGTTTTTTTTTTTTTTAACACTTTCCACTTGTCAAAAGCCAAATGATGGATCCTCAAAGATATAAACATCCTAATGCAGGGATATGTGAATATGTTCCTCTACATGCCAAAGAGGGCTTTGCAAATGTGATAAATACCTTGAAATGAGAAGATTATTCTGGATTATCCAAATGGACTGTTTTGTGCTTGTCCCAGCCTATCAATAATCAATGTTGTAGCTAGAATGACCTTTTTGATTCTTACTATGACTGTCAGATATCCTTGGCAATAACTATCAGAAAACTTAAAAAAAAATATTACCCACAGGTCCTAGAAATTATATGGCGCACCTGTGGCCACACAGCAAGGTTATAGGGAGAGATAAACGAGAGAGCGTGGGCCTGGGTTCTGCTTTTATTGAGGTTAAGGGTGAGGAAGAGTTTCACAGCCTCCTTCTTTATCTGTGAATTTAAACCTAAGAGCGGAGGTTTAAAGTACAGGAAGAAAGAAAAAAAAAAAAGGCAGTGGGCCTAAATGGTCAGTTATCGAAATCAACCAAGATCTCTAAAACACAGGAGACTCATTGGAGATGGGGGGCCAGACTTCTGATATCATGAACTACAATATAATAACTTTTTACTGCTTTTAACTACTATGCTTGTAGTAATTTGTTACAGCAACATTCAGAAACTAATACACAATCTAAAATGAGCTTGGCCATAGAAGTTGATATGAAGTTTGGGATGGTAACATCAATGCTTAATATCTAAGAAATTCAATGATATATACAGATTCTAATAACTATCTTAACTATGTTTTTGAAGACCATTTTATAGGGCATCTTACTGTATCATAATGAATAAAATATACAGGACAGTTTACAAAGTATTATAAAAATACTTGATTAACTTTATGGCACATATTTTCATACAACAGCATTTACTGAGTAACCATGGGGTACTTTACTAATGCCAGGTATTATTTTAAATAAGACACAAGTCAGCTTTGAAGCAACTTATAAGCTACTGACAAAACAAAGACCTCAGAGACACTGGAATGTTTACTCTTCTGATTTTTTTCTTTCTTTCTTTCTTTTATTTTTTTTCTTATGTTTTCAAGTTCCTATGAGTGTATTATATAATTTAATTTCCAGGGAAAATATATTTTAAGGATTGGATCGATTTTTTTGTGTATTTCTGACCTCACTCAGAATCACGAATAATGTGCAAAGGCAGTGGCAGTATTTAATTAATTCTCTTGAGTATTCAGTACTTCTAGTAAATGTAACTGAGACATATGAAAGAGAATAGCTTACCTTCTGGCTTTCCTCAATCAAATGATTATGTATTCTATCCAATAATACAAAATAACTTTTTATGCCCCTGATCATTTCATGTGGAGGAAAAAAAAAGTTACACAAAATGGTAGGCATATTTAGGTTCAAATCAACTGGACTTCAGCAAAGATAAAAATATCTGAATTCTTCGATCCTAATTCCATTGAAAAATAAAAGGTGACTTTTATTATCCCTAACTCTATGCCCCTCACTGGACTCTCAGCATATCTTTAGAACCCAAATATCAAAATACCTTCTAATTAAGAGTCCAAAAATAACTATTTCTCTATAAATTTCATTTAGTTCAAATTTGCAGATATATGTGGGACAGAACTAATGAAAATACTCCAAGTATGTTAGAAATGATATTAGGAAGTAATTTTAATATGAGTAGATTTATAAGAGTACCTAAAATTGAAATATTCATGGGAATTATTTATACATACATTATCATGAAAGGTGAGGTATCAAATATTTGAGAAATAAACACTTTTATAAATCAGATGTTAGCTGGGTTTATTTCAATGTTTCTTGCAGATGAATAACTAGGTTGGAACTGTGTGACGTGAAATTTGGTTCTTAGCTGGAAACCTGGGTTTCCTATTTACCAGTCCCTCTAATATTACATATGTGGCATAATTCTTAAACGATGGCACTGTGAGCATTCTACCTCATTATTATTTAAATAAGCTCATAAATATTTTACTTAGAATCTGAGAATGGAAGCTTTGCATCTGGACACTCTAATGGTACGGCTTCCACCTAATTTGTTTTTCTATCAGATATAGAGTTATTATATTACCATAAAATATGGTAATAGTAGAACATTATCTTAGAAAAAATGCTGAGGCTAATAATGTAATGTATAAAACATATCATCTCAACACATTTCCAACCCTTTGTACTCAGTTTTAAAGTGAATCCCTGTACAGAGAAAAAGGGCAAAAGAATTTCAAGTATAGGGTGACTATAGCTGTATGCTGAGATCTTTTAATAGTGAAACGTTATGAATTTAAGACATACTGAAACAAAGCGAGATAAGTTAAGGTTCTCCTACGGATGTTAACTTAATCTCATTTAATATATATAACATGTGGTATTTTAAATTACCAGTTAGGTTTCTAAATACATATTTTATTGTGCAGGCTGTATAATGCTGATAATATAATGTTACCATGAGAACTGTAACTTTTCTGTTCTGACATATGTTTAGATTTGTAGCTTTATTGTTACATTAGCATTGAATTGTTTTTCACATATATTTTGATGGTTATAAAAGAGAAAGTGAAGAAAACATAATTTTAAAAAGCACCCTGAATTGTGGAAATATGCACACTGAATAAATAATATTGCTAAACTATAAAAAATTATAATCAATATCATTTTGAAAGAGAAGAACTATATTTTGTGAAAATAAAATAAAATATGTAACCTAAGATAAATACTTCACTATCTTTATATCTTTTATATTTAATTTATTGACATACAAATTAATATTTTGAAGTTTGTATCATTTTTCCCAATTACATTTTAATCCTTTAGCTTTCAATGTCTCTCTGCCTATCTCTAAACTATTATTCATGACCTGTGAGACTTTCAAAATTAAAATGCTAAACTCTAGATTCTGTTAATGTACATTAACTGTTTTCCACAACAACTATTAAATAAAATACGATGCAGCAGCAATAATGAAAATATTTCATAGATGATTGTTTCAATTTACACACATTTTACATATATGGTAGGAAAAATGGGAGGTTAAATTTCACATATGTTCTAATTTCATTGCAAAATCAGTTAGGATATAATAATCCTTAATATCAACTACATTTAGGACTAATTTCTTTTGAGGGTTGACACTGAAAATGAATTTAGACTTTTAATCCTTTGTGAGTGAAAAGTCTCAAGGCACTGTTGTGTAAAATAATATATTATGAACACTTACAAACTATGAGGAGTCACTTTATTGACATATTAAAAAATTATAATACCTCAGTCCAAAGGCTCTGAAGGAAAATTATCTATTCCCTCATTGCACTTATCTCAAAACAACAAATATAAAAACAACAGATATTGAGCAAGAGAATTAAAGTTCACAGCAATTTTATTTCAAAAGACATGACAGGGGCACTAAGTTTAAATATAATATTTTATGTGTATGTGTTGATGGGGGGCAAACAATCACCCTCAATCAGCAGACACTTGATTAGTGCTTATCTAACAAAATACATGTCACCATAAAAACAATTGACATCTTTTCTGAGTATAACACTGTATCCCAAGTTAAAATAAATGAGAGAAGAGCCTGTTGAGACTGTTTGTGTTTGTTAGGCTAATGTGCTATGTAAATGTCCTGACTGTTATCAATAGATACCAGGTCTCTCTGAGAAGGTCTCTATGATCATTTCTAGAAAATTCCTTATGGAAGTCTTTCATTCTGAAGAGACTCATAGAACAGTCTTCTTGGAGGTTGGTATATTTCACATGCCAGCTTCAACTAAGGGCATAATCAAGTACTTTTAGGTAGAATAAGTCCCTAAAGGTAGGTGGTGTATTGGCTGTAACTAGGATGGTTAGTTCTTAATTCAGGAAACTAGGTAATGTTAAAATTAGATCAGCTAATAAATTGCAGACAAAGGTAAAATACGCTATTTTGATTCCACTTATAACATTAAATTGATTATTTGTGAATTCCTTTTATTATTTCTGCATTATACTTAGTCCACTGTGGGAGATTAACATGTCAACAGGTTTATTACAATGTGACAAGCGTTTAGTAGACTTACGCAGAGAATGAGAGCTAAGTTATTTTGATCCCAAAGCTGCACTATTTCCATATAGGTACTAACTACGTTTCAAAGATAAGTTTGACACAGTTCAATGAACTGAGATAGCTAAAAACTTGAGTGTGGCTAGAATTATTTCAGAATGGAGAGAGAAGTGAACAGCCTCTAATAAATTGCATTTTGGGTTCTGTGTGCATGTACATGTGCATGTGTGTGTGTGTGTGTCTGTGTGTATTTACAACAGGGAAAGAATTTGAGGCTGCTGTAGGAAAGAAATAAGAATGGTAGAAAAGAAAGTTCCAGTACTGAATGGAAATTTATGTGATCGGTTCTTGATTGAAAAGATGGTATCTGTAGAGGAAACTAATTCATTTCTGCTAGAGTTGTGTTCTTTTTCAGATTATACTCCCTATAATTAACATTATTTATGAATCAATGTTATTATATTAAATATTTTATTTAAAGATGTATCCCATGATTTTTAAAGCAGATGTCGGTGGGAATGCAAACTGGTGCAGCCACTGTGGAAAACAGTATGGAGGTTACTTAAAAAGTTAAAAATAAAATTTCCATATGATCCATTAAGTCCACTATCGGGTATTGACTCAAAGAATACAAAAACACAAAATCAAAAAGATACATATGTCCCTATGTTTTATTGCAGCATTATTTGTAATGGCCAAATCATGGAGGCAACCATAGTGCCCATCAATAGATGAATGGATAAAGAAGATATACAATGAATGGATGAAGATATATATACAGTGGAATATTAGTCAGCCTTAAAAAATAAAGTCTTGCCATTTACAACAACATGGATGGAGCTAGAGGGTATAATCGTAAGTGAAATAAGTCAGAAAAAGACAAATGATTTTACTCATCTTTGGACTTTAAAAAACAAAATAAATAAACAAAGAAAAAAAGACGAACAAAGTGAAACAAAGTATAGAGAACAAACTGATGGTTGACAGAGGGAAGGTGGGTGGGGGGATGAGCGAAAGAGCACACTTGGGGTGATGGGCACTGAGTAATGTATAGAATTGTTGAATTACCGTATTGTACATCTGAAACTGTTTTGTGTGTGTGTGCGTGTGTGTGTGTGTGTGTGTGTGTGTATGTATATAACATTATATATGTTATGTTATATATGTTACATGTATATATAACATTATATATTATATATGTTATATATAATATTGTTATATACATTATACATGTACATATGTTATTTATGTTATATATATAATATCACATATATAACATTAATATAACTAGTATAATTAAAAATAAATTAATTAAACATAATTAATTTTTAAATTAATTAATTTTTAAATTAATTAAAATAAAATAAAATAAATTAAGCTGTTGAAACGTAGATGCTATATGAATTATACAAGGCAATAGTTTTCCAAATATTTTATAAATACTTAACATGTTTAAGTCAAATATTGAAACATTAAATTTGAATACTTTCGTGTATACTAGTGTGTACTGAATCCCGCATTTGCATTCTATGTCTTATTTCTCCACATAGTCTTACTCTTCTCTGCTTTTTCTTCTTAAAGACACCAGTTGCAGTGCATCATCCCCTGACCTTCACTGTCAATTCCCCACTAACACGCGACAGGTACCAGAGAATAGGTATGGAGATAGATCTTTCTCTGCGGACATACTTTCTACAGAATTAGATTTTTTTTGTTTTCATTTTTATGTTTTTCTCCAAGTTTTTATTTAAATTATAGTTAACACATACGGTAAAATCGGTTTCAGGTGTAGAATTTAGTGATTCTTTACTTACATGTAACCCCCAGTGTTCATCCTATTTTAACCAATAATAGGTGTGGGGATTAAATAGACTAGTAGACAAGGCATACTTGGAACAAATCCAGCAAAACAGGACATTTAAATGAATATTATTATAATTAGTATTACTGACATTGTATTAAACACATTTTTTAACGTTTACTTATTTTTGAGAGAGAAAGAGACAGAGCATAAGCAGGGGAGGAGCAGAGAGAGAGGGAGACACAGAATTTGAAGCAGACTCCAGGCTCTGAGCTGCCAGCACAGAGCCCGACACGGGACTCCAACCTACAAACCATGAGATCATGACCTGAGCCGAAGTTGGATGCTCAACTGACTGAGCCACCCAGGTGCCCCTACTGACATTACATTTTCAACTTTACTATTTATCATTGTAGCCTATTACTACAGTTTTGGAATAAATGGAAGAAGGTTATTGAGGAGATCAGCTGAATTCATTTAGATATTAAATTTTTTTTTTCTGTGATGACATTAATTACTTGAAGTTAATATTTGGTTATGAAATGTCGCATGCCGTAGGACATGGGCTTGAAGTTAAGGGATACAAAAAAGACAATACATTTATTCTTAATATGAAAGTAGATGGATTTGAGTTGTTTTCTGGCTGCAGGAATTAAAGAGCATAAAAAAAGTTGCAAGGACAAAGAATATGATGATTAGGACATAGAGTGACCCAAAGAAAATGAAGAGAGGGTAGGGAGTGTGAATGATATTTCTCTCTCTCTCTTTTTTTTTTATGTTTTATTTTTTGTTTGTTTGTTTTCTTTGTTTTTATTTAAATTCAAGTTAGTTAACATATAGAGTATAGTATAGGTTTCAGGAGTAGAATGTAGTGATTGATTTATCACTTACATATATGTGAATAATGTGTCTTTTTTAAAAATTTTTAAACAAACGTTTATTTATTTTGAGAGTGAGAGACAGAGCGTAAACAGGGCAGGAGAAGACAGAGGGGGAGACATAGAATCCAAAGCCGGCTCCAGGCTCCCAGCTGTCAGCACAGAGCCCAACGCAGGGCTCGAACTCACCAGCCGTGAGATCATGACCTGAGCCGAAGATAGACGCTTAAGCGGCTGAGCCACCCAGGTGCCCCACATATATGTGAATCTTTCAATGGATGGTAACAGCTATACAATTATATTCACTGTCTGTTGTACAATAGAAGAAGAAATGAATAAGCATTCTGTATATAAATAACCTTGCTAAGCTGTTTTTATTTAGGTACCACATAAATATGTATGTAACTCAAAGTATTACTACTTAAAAATATCTTCCATTTGTCCATTAAGTATTCCAGATTTGTCATGTTATGCCTTTATTTTTCATCTCAAACAAGCACAGTTTGTTTCAAGGAAATTTAGATTTTAAGGCCAATATATAGCAATCGCTAAGCTTTGCCAAATCCTTGGCCCTATAATTATCATAATTCAAAAAAACAGAATTGCATCCAGGTAGAGGTTAGATTTTACAGGAAACCTAGTATATTAAGTGTAATTCATTAACAGTATGAAAAATATTGAAAACTTACTTGAATGTGCCCGTAAGTTCACCCTACATGATTTTGCATAGATAACCCTGTAAAGAAATATATATAAATGTATATTGCACTATAAGCAGTAAGATTATGAAAACTGATGCTAAATACTATATTTACCAGCCTTTTACCAAGCCTGACAAAATTAAATTTTATTTTTCTCAGAGTGCATAATTTTCATCTGCACAGTTTAAAGAGAGTATAACAAAATTTCAAAGTGTTTAAACACTTAGCTTCTCTGTTCTCACTATCTTTTATCTTACATGAGTAGTAGTTTTGGTAAATACTAAATAAAAAAACTATTGTTACAAAATATCAAGCTTAAGAACAAAATAAGTTATATGGTTTCTCTCTAATTTCAAAACAATTATGAACTTATAATGATCCAAGGCACAATCGAAATAGTAATGCATAGTTTGACTGCAAGTATAACTAAGAAATAAATGGAGAAGATGATCAATATTTAAATATATATGGTAGAATGGAAGTGACAATTAGTTCATTCATACACTTATTTAATAAGCAAATTATTTACTATTTTCTGCTATTTGCCAAACTCTGGGGATGGTATAGGAAGTGACAGAAAAATTCAGAGAGCTTGCATCTGAGTAACGAAGTCAGCACTGAATAAGCAAAGATATGACGTACTTTTAACTAGTAAAGATTATTGTAAATAGTATAGTAACGGATATGTACTCAAAAGTGAAAGTGACTATGGGAAAGAAAATGTTTTAGAAAAGACAGGAAAGGAAAAACTTATTAATCTAAAGTTTTGGGCATGCTAAGAGAAAAAATGTTTTGGATCCAAGGAAGACAAACATTCATTAAAACTGCCTTACTTACCAGATAGCGTAAATAATCTTGAACAATGGGAAGATGTGTGGAGAACAGGATGTCTGAATTTGAAATTTTGGGGGCAGTGAAATAATGGATGATGTCCAGTTCTCTGATAGGATGATATATGCTAAGGGGTAAGGACAGATACAGGAAAAGATTATGAAAACGAAGCTGTCAAATAATTGACAGGCAAGAGTCTTAGGTGGATTTCTTGCATGGGTGTTCAATCTGTCACTAACAGCAATGCAGGGAAAGATGCTGAGCTTGATTCTGAAAACATCTGATTGAGATGACCAGGGCGAAGAGTTTTTGAAAGAAAAGTGATCATTCGGAAGCAGCAGTAAAGAGCCAGTAGACCATACCCAACCCAGCAGCAAATCTGTGCTGTTTAGGGTATATTGTTGTAAGAAATCAAAACAAACCCAACCCAAGGAAATCTTCTTGTTTTTTTGTAAGATCATTAAATAAATAATGAAAGCTGTAGAAGGCCAGATTGTGTGAAATGATAAAAAAGCAAAGACACCCTTCAAAATAAAAAATGAGGTAATTTTATGATATCAGTGTATGGATTCCAGAGTGGAGAAGGAAGGTTTGGGAATGTGGAGAGTGAAAAATGGGTGGAGTGAGGGGAGGTGCATGTCCATCATATGGGATAAGATCAGATAACAATGGAATAACTCCAGAGCTGAGGCTTTTGTTTTATCATGCTTTGTTTTTTCACTCCACACATTTCCCATCATAAAGAAGCAACATTCACCCAACCCCATGTTTATTCCTTTGTGTATGTGTATCCCTCTTTTCATTTAAGGCTACCAGAATAGTGAACATCACCAGTATCCACTGCCTGAGTTTATTACACCATTTTTGTCATTGATATTCGCTCCCTCCTAGATCTTGCCAGTTCGATTTTATATATGGCTCTACTTCTCCCCCCTTAAAACATGGAAATGAATGAACAAAACCCTTCCTTGAAACTCTAAATGTCTCTGCAACTACCAGTCAGTATTAATTTGGGTTCCCCTAGAAGCAGGGCCTAAACAGGTGCAGAAGGTTTATTTGAGAGTTGTAGCGGGTGAACAGGAAGGAAATCCAGCAAGGGCGTGGTATCGTGGTCACCACGTGGGACCTTCTGAGAAGCAGAGGGAATACTTGTAAGGATGTGTGAGTCTGAGGAAGGGCATGCTGGACCACTTACCCACCAGCTCCCCCATCTCAGAGGTTAGGGCTCGCCTGAGGGAAGGAACTCCTGTGAACTGCTGAGCCTTGCTTGTTCACTGGGCAGCCCGGTGGGCCCTCACAAGGTGGGAGGGGGCACCAGAACAAAAAGCAGACCGAACAAATCACAAGGCCCTTCAGCTGAGACTCTGCTATGTGTCCTTTCAATCTGCTTCAGTCTGGGCCCCAGGCATGTCACACTGCTGCCATGGTTCTTGCCCCCGATCACTTGTTAGTTGGGGCTCAGATATTGGCCGAAACACAGCAAATGCGGCTAAGTGAGCAAGCAGCATAATAGTCTGAAAGATCATTTGCATGGGTGTGGAAACAGTTCAACTTAGAACTTTCTTTCCCAGGAGAGGTATTCTTTTGGCTTTCTGGACCCAATTTGATGTGTGGAGGGAGGTTCCTACACCACCGAGAAGCAATTCTTGGACACCGGCTGGGTAGCCTCCAATTCAACTCCATTCTGACGCTGTCTACCTGGAGATACTGTCAGATTCCACAAGTTAAAGGCTCAATCCTGCAAGACTGGCCCCCAGCCCCCACGTTGGATGCCAGTCGCAAGCCCAGGCTGTCACTTGTGCTTCTGACTGACAGGCTACAGACTGGAGGCTCCAACAAGCCCCTTGGATTCAGGATGCCAATCCCACACCCAGGTAGTTAATTGTACTTTTGACCAGTTGGCTCTAAATAAGAGGTTCCTACAACTTCCTCCTTGGGTTTGATGAATTTGCTGGAGGTGCTCCCAGAACTTAGGAAACACCTGACTCATGAGATCACTGGTTTATCACAAAGTATATCCAAGGGTACAAAGCAACAGCCAAGTAAGGAGATGTATAGGGTGAGATCTCCCACAAAAAGGAGGTAGGGGCCTTCCTTGCGGAAGGGCTCTGTTCCCCAACCTGGAAACTCCTCAAACCCCATCCTTTGGGGTTTTATTGAGGCTTCATCACGTAGGCATTACTGGCTAAATCATCCCGGGCCATGGGCGACTGAATTCAACCTGCAGGCTCTCTCTTGTTTCCAGAGGACAGGGAAGGGGATTTCAAATTCAAATTCTCTAATCCTAGGGTGGGCTCCAACTGGGAACACCCCATCTGTAAGTGAGTTCTAACAGTCACTCATTAGCATACGAAAGGCATCTTGTTTGGCCCTCACCACCTAGGAAATTCTAAGGGTTTTTGGAATTCTGTGACAGAAACCAAATATAGGCTTTTTACAATAAATCACAATTACAGGTATGAAGGTCTAGATTCCAGTACTTCCTTTATGAGTGATTAACTGTGTGACAAAAATAAATAAATAAATAAATAAATAAATAAATAAATAAATAAATAAAAACAAAAACAAAAACAAAAAAAACTTTTGTAAGTATTACCTTTTATTTTTTATAAAATCAGAGAGCACATATGTGTGTTTCTATTTTGTGTGTGTATATATATGTACATAGATATATATAAACAATAAACTGTATAACTACACATAGATATAAACACACACAGAGGGAAATGCATAGTCAAATGTCATCCATATGTCAGATATGACCGAACATCACAAATAAGGAAGACCATATATGCTTACCACATTTTAACAATCATGGTAATCTTTGTGATCTTATAACATACACTTAAATGTTACAGGAATATTTCCTTCTTTTTGTGAGAAAAATTTATCAAGAACACAGAGTTCTTCCTTTATTTATTTATTTTTAACGTTAATTTTTATTTTTGAGAGACAGAGAAAGACAGACACCGAGTAGGGAGGGGCAGAGAGAGAGAGACCCAGAACCCCAAGCAGGCTCCAGGCTCTGAGCTGTCAGCACAGAGCCCAAATTGGGGCTCGAAACATGAGATTATGACCTGAGCCGAAGTCAGACGCTTAACCAACTGAGCCACCCAGGCACCCTCAGACTGGTTCCTTTAAAAATGAGCAAGTATGATATAAAATTCTCAAAGTTTTAGGGTGCCTTCAGCTCGGGTCATGATCTCATGGTTGGTGGGTTCAGGCCCTGCATCAGACTGTGCCGACAGCTCAGAGCCTGGAGTCTGTTTCGGATTCTGGGTCTCCTTCTCTCTCGCTCTCTCTCTCTCTGCCCCTCGCCCATTCCCACTCCATATCTCTGAAAAATAAACAAACATTAAAAGAAAAAATTTAAAATTCTTGAAGTTTTAAATCATATTTTCGAAACTTGCACACAGTTTGTTATATGCATTTATTGGGCATGATGATCGGGAAATGTTTACATTGTTTACAACTAAGATTTTAACACTTTACTTCATCATAACATAGAAAACTTAGGAGGTTGGATTTGTTTTGAATGTTTATTATTTTTGAGAGAAGGAGAGAGAGAGAGAGAGCGCACGTGTGTGTGCATGTGAGCAGAGAGAGATGACGAGAGAAACCCCAAGCAGGCTCCACGCTGTCAGCACAGACTCCGAAGTCAGGCTGGGTCTCAAGAATCATGAGATCACGACCTGAGTTGAAATCAAGTCCGATGCCTTACCAACTGAGATACCCAGATGCTGCAAGGAGGTATTGCTTTTATGGCTGCTTAAACACATACAATTTCTGTTATACATTAGATCGTTGTATGACATATTCTAGGCTACATATTACCTTTATTAGAGTTAAATATATAGATGCTTTTCCTGGTTATATGCAACTGATAGTTGTTGTCATTTATTTTTTTATCATGGCAATCAGATTTATATCCATTCCCTAAAAACAATGTGAGACGTATGCATTTCTAAACTTATTTTTACATTCCCATTTTTCAGAATAATATTGACATTCAAAATTTCTGTGTAGGTGAATTTACTAAACTCACATTAATCTAAATAAATAAACAGAAAGTTTTGTCACTGTAATTATAACTATCTTGGGTCTTAATGCCTAACTTCGTTCTGAATTATATGCTTTCCATACCTCAAAATAACAGTTAGAAATTAAGAGGGGCTGGCTCAGTTGATTCAGCATCTGACTCTTGATTTCAGCTCAGGTCATGATCCCAGGGTCATGGAATGGAGATCTGTGTGAGTGTGGAGCCTGCTTAAGATTCTCTCTCTTCCTCTGCCCCTCTCCCCCACTCATGCTTGCTCTCTCTCTCTCTTTATGAAAAAAAAATTCTAAAGAGAAAGATTAAGGAAACTAAGAAAAATGTACTTGGAGTAACAAGATAAGAGTCAGTAATAGTGGAGTAGAGACAGAGTGCTTTACTATGCTAAATACAGGTATTTTACAAAAAAAAAAAGATTTCTTTGTAGATAAATGCTTTTAAATCTACATGTAGATGCATCATTAAATATATCCTGAAATGTTTTTATAAAGGTCTAAATGTAGAATTTTAATTTCAACTTCAAGTACATGCTACTTACAAAAATACTGAAAACATTAGCTACATTCTTTTTCCCATTATGACTAATTCTTTTAAACTCTCCTGTGTTTAAAGCAGTACTCACATTATTGATAAGATTATAAGAGGCTGCAGGAAAGAAATTGATGTTTGCTTCTCATTTGACACTAAGTAGAATAGAGACAGGGCCACAAGAACCAAAGTAATAGTTTTCAGGTGCTCTTGGGGTACAAACGAAAGAGATCATCATCTGAAGTTGTATTCGATTTCACAGGTGATTATTCAGCACTTCTGTTTTAGGACATAGGCATCCCCTTAGCAAAGTACTTCATGAATCTGTCTACATAATTCTTGGACCAAGGCTAAAAAGGATGTTTTTCTACTTCTGAATTACTGCTCTATGGAGCGGACAAGGCACTAAATATGATGCAGGTGAGAATCATGTTCACTTGTAATAAAGATTTTTTTTTCTTTTTTTCTGTAAAAGTTTCTATAGAACTTGAAAGGAAAGAGTAAGTCTAAATGCTTGCTTGCCTATAATATAGACAAAAGGAAAACTGCATTATTGACTCCCTAGGATGTTGTGTAGATGATAAGGTATAAGTGATAAAAGGTAGCATTATTTTAAGAGAAATATAAAATATATATTGACCCTTGAAATTATATTTCCAATATAAATACATATACACATATAATTTTCGATGTAAAAATGCCCTTGGAAAGTTGATTATTTTCATTCTCTGTGTGTTGCTTTTCATCTGTTTTTATGCCTAATTTGTTTGACATTTATTTACCTGGTCCTATTCCTCCTCTCCCCCATGCACATCTTTTTGCTAATACATTGTGAGAACATCAAGGAAAAAAAAATATATGTGTAAACTCCTTTGCCTTTTATTTTCCTCTGATTGAAAATTCATCAATGGTTGCCACAGAAGATGCCCAAGGCTTTTAGGAACATAAATGAGTTTCAAAGCTGTTTGTAGAATAATCTAGATAAGAGCAAGGCGATAACACTTCAATTGATTTTCTTTTCTGTAAAATGAGTATTCTGTTAGAAAGACATTTCATATACAACTGAATGAATATTGTCCTCTAACAGCTGGACAAAGATTTCGATTCAAAATATCAACCAGGTGCGTGCCAAAGTCAGAAATGCCTCCCTCTCAGAATGGCTCCTATTCTCATTATTTTTAGAAGATGCCTTCTGACTTCGGTGGTCTGTTGGTGTCTACAGCATTAGCGGTGTTAAAATTCCATTTGTACAACTCTCTGAAATGGATTGGTCAGTTAGGAAAAACAATTTTTGTTAAATCGTAACACTAGTCTGCACGACTTCATAAATGTGCACTAGTGAATTTAGGCAATGGGCACATTATTTTATCCAGCTCTCTAGACATTGGTTTGAAAACAGAAAAGAGAATCACAAGTTATCTGACAGATATGTGATGTTTGTCTGTGAAGACGCAATTTGGAGTGTAGTTTAGAGAGTTTGGTAAAACCACCATCAGGAATGTAAGTGAATTATTGAAAGTCCGGTATTTCTATTTATTATCTTAACGGGGAAGTTGAACTTATACACTAGCATCCTAATGTTTTTAAGATGTCTTAGTTTTGTAACTTTTCCATGCGTCATTCAATTAGCTCCAAAATCACTACTGGAACTGAGCTTTATTTCCTCGTCACGAGGATTGTGAAAAAGGAGGGTTTGGAGAAGATTACTCTTGCTTTGTATTTTCAGTGGCAGGAAAATACAAGGAATAGAACTTGGAAGAGAACAGAAACAGAAAGCAGATTAGCATCTGGTTATTGTTTCAAATAGAGCAGGAAACAGGCTGCAACTCAGTATCAGAAAGATACTTCTGCGTTCAAGTGCTGTCACTAGGTGCTAACACTATTCTATTTCCCCTCATAAAATCAGTCTATCCTTAACTGACTGAGCCACCCCAGCCGCCCTTAAAAGCAGTCTATCTGTAAATGAGGACTTACTGATGCCAAAGGCCGTGATATTGGTGATAGTTTTAGGGATAGTAGTCGCTATGATTTAATTTAGTATTAACTGTGACAATCAATGTCTAAATTTTTACATATAGTAACCATTTCATCCTTTTTTTAAAAGTTTTTTTTTATTTTTTATTTTTGAGAGAGAGAGAAAAGGAGAGAGTGAAAGCAGGGGAGGAGCACAGAGAGGAAGACCAAGGATCTGAAGCAGGATCTGCACTGCCAGCATAGAGCCCAAAGTGGGACTTGAACTCACGAACCGTGAGATCACGACCTAAGCTGAAGTCATAAGCTTAACTGACTGAGCCACCCAGTTGCCACAAACACATTTCATCCTTAAAACAAACTAGAGAAGTAGGTAGGGCAATTTCCACACTTTACAGATAAATAATATTAAGCACAAAAAGGGTTAAGAAAATACGTAAAAGCACAAGCTAGAAATATGGAGAACTTGTTTGGGATATGTCTCTTGTGATTAGGCAGCAAAGTTGACTTCATCATTACTTTGAAATCTGCAGCTCTTTCAAAACATTGCTAAAGTCTGAAGGTTTCAAGAAACTTCACCAATTCCAACTGCTTGTGTATTAATTCAAAAGACCAGGAATTGTCTACAGAGAGAACTCCTTAGATCAGACATCTTTTCAAAAATAGAATATACAGTGGTGAACAACATAGACAGGGGGTCTGACCTTCTGGAGTAGTGCATCTAGCAGATGAATTCTCAGTATTTCCTAGGGCCCAATCACATTTGTGTTTCCCTCTATCCGCACATCCTGCGTGGGTACATGTCCTCCAGTTATTCAAGTTGGAGGATAATACTCCCAAATTTCTTTTTTTTTTTTTAATTTTTTTTTCAACGTTTTTTATTTATTTTTGGGACAGAGAGAGACAAAGCATGAACGGGGGAGGGGCAGAGAGAGAGGGAGACACAGAATCGGAAACAGGCTCCAGGCTCCGAGCCATCAGCCCAGAGCCTGACGCGGGGCTCGAACTCACGGACCGCGAGATCGTGACCTGGCTGAAGTCGGACGCTTAACCGACTGCGCCACCCAGGCGCCCCAATACTCCCAAATTTCAAAAAATTGTTATGCTAGAGTCATCAAAGCAATGTGATCTTGGCATAATGTGATAGGCATATAAATAAGTTGAACACAATATTGAACCTGAGAACGAACCTAAACAGATGAATTTGACCGTGTTTCAGTAAAAGGGCCAAGGCAATGCACTGGAGAAAGAATGGCCTTTCAGAAATGGCACTGAATCTTTGACTGTTTGTTTTGTTGACAAAACAACTCAGACCTAAATGCTACACATAAAAATACCGAGGAAAACATAGAAGGATGGTTTAGGCAAAAAATTCTCAGACGACCCAAAAAAGCCCAATTTATAAAAAAATAAAATGAATTGATAAGTTGTACCTTATAAAATTTAAAATGTCTGCTGTTCAAAAGGGTATTTTTTAAGAACTTAAAAAGATAAGCCACTGGGAGAAATTATGGTCAAGACATATATCTGACAAAAGGCTTCTACTTTGAACATATAAATAACTCTTAAAGCACAATAGGAAGACAGAAAACCTAATTTAAAATGGGTGAATGATTTGAAAGACATTTTCCTGAAGAATACATGGGGGGAGCACAGAAGCATATGAAAAGATGTTCAACATCATTACTTCTTAGTGGAATGCAAATAGTAGTGCCAGGCTGCTTTGCATCTACAGTTGACAAGGAAGAGGAGGAGGAGGAAGAAGAGAAAAGGGATGAAAAAGAAACCACAAAATGCTGGCGAGGATAACAATGAGTAACTGCAATTGCGCACTGCTAGTGAGAATGCAAAAGGGCACAGCTGCTGGTTAAACAGTAAGGTGGTTCCTCACCGTGTTAGGTATTGACTCATCATATGACTCAGCAATTGCACTTTTGGTAATTACCTGATAGAAATTAAATGTACGTCCTCACGAAGACCTGTGCACAAACGTTTATTACCAGCTTTCCTCCAAAGTGTACAAATAGAAGACAACCCCAAATTCTATCAACGAGCGACTGTTAAAACCAACTAGGGTATACTCATACAATGGATACCACTGCCTGTAAGTGCTGATGAAGCAATCACATACGGGACGTGTCTACATTTGTCATCATGCTAAGTGTAAGAGAAGAGACGTAAATATCATAGACTACATGACTCAATTTATATGATGTTCTGAAAAAAGGGGGAAAAACCCCTATGTGGACAGAAATGAAATGATTGGTTGCTGAAAGATGGGGTTGGTGGGAGGAGAGAATACAAAAGACCAGGAGAGCATTAGCTTGGGTCATGCTAAAATCCGTTTCTTGAATGTGCGGGTGAAGTTACCATCTACTGCTCTAAAACCCCATCTCACTATGAATGTAAATACAAGTTTTATTACCTGAAAGCAAATCTGAATTGTAAAAAAAAAAATTAAAATCTAAATATTTAGAAGGTATGGGGAAGTGGTTTAAATCTTACAAATACTATCCAAGTCCCTGTCGTTTTCCAAATTTTAATACTATTTATGTAAACGTATATGTGTATGTGAGACAGACAGAGACAGACAGGAACAGATTGTGAGACAATGGTATAGAATAAGAAGGGAGATTAGAAGAAACAGTCAAGCATGATATGAATAGAGAAGGGTAAAGAAGTTAGAAAAAAAGAGGAGACTAAGTCATAGGGATGAATAAAGGTAGCCACAATAAAAATATGAAAGATCATATTATAATTATTTAGGAGATGGACTGAATAGAATCTGTGAAGCCAATAAATAGTTTCTAAGTGAAAAGCTCAAGATTTCTGCTAGCTTGTCTAATTTTTGGAGTCTATTCCTAAACATCACAGCTACAGGAACACGTGGGAAGAACGGTCAGTTCAATTTGGACATGGTGAAACCCTCCATGGCCTTCTTGGTAGATTCAGCTCTTCTGTGCTTATCCATGTCTTCTAATATTTTGGTCCCATATAAAGAATAATGTGTAGTTTTCGACTGCCAACATATTAGCAGTTGATGATAAATGTTACATGCTTTTGTTACCGTGGTGATATCCTGAGGAATATCCAAAACATCTTTCGTATTCGCTCCCAAGGCATCCCAACTGAAAATCACACAGCAGAAGGAGTGCAATCTCCCTCCATAGTAGGCAATTTGTATTCCCGTCTGACCTCTCCTGATCATAATTCTTCACTCACTTTCTCTCTTCAGCCAGCTGTATATGGCATATTGCGTTTCAGCCTCTTGAAACACTACTACCATTTCCCTCTTTCTGACAGAGTAGCATTTGGGAGCAGTAGCACATTAACATTCAAGTCCAGACAACATCTGCACCCTTCCTGGTGCCTTTCATGTTCTTCTTGCTCTCAACATGCACTGCATGAAAACGAGTTCGCGTCTATAAAGGGTGTCATTTTATTATTTAATGAATAATGAGAACAGAAATCTAATGGGTGTTGAAAACATATTGCCTCCCTGAAATTAATATAGAAAAGATATTTGAAATTATCGAAACGGGTGACTCCAGTTGTAATTGTGATATCATAAGCTTATTTTTAGATTAAAATATACAAGGTACCATGTGATACACTGCTTACAATAACAAGCTTATAAAAGAATCTTGCTTGAGTATGTTCTTTGTTGTCTGTTCCATTGTGTAAGGCTCTCTGTGGCCCTTCCTTCACTTTGTTAAAGGTAACTGAAGCAAATCTCACTTTTGGTATCTTGAACCAACACATCAATATATGCAAATAAAATTCAATTTATGTGGAATAAATTGCTTTTTCTTTTGGCTGCCTAGCAAACTTCTAATTGCACAAAGCTTTCCCTTGTGAGGTAGTCAAAGATATATGTCCCTATTATTTGCTAGATAAATAAAACTACTGCTTAGACATTTCCAAAAAAGACACGCTCCACACTCATATTTGCCTCACATGTCTTAACAACGACCTCTTTCCTTTTGTAGGACTTTTTCCTTCACATACCTCCTAGAGTACACAGAAAGCCTAAGGGAGAATATCCTGGGGTAGATTTCATTCATGACTGAAAAAGGAGTTTGGAATCAGTAGATTCAAAGAAAATGAAATACAAAACTTTTTCTTTAGGACTGAAGATAAATAACAGAAGCGTAGAAAACATAGAACTGAAGAATCCAGCATGGCTAGCATGAGGAGAGCTGACCCCAAGTGTGATATTTTGGTAAGGTCTGGTGTCCCAGGAATCACAAGAAGATCTTGAGGCTACTGGGTCAGCACAGGCAGGTATAGACAATGGTGATCTGGAGGAAGTGCCAGAGGAGGAAACATTTACATTGGAAAGCCACTGGGGCAAGCGCATTGCATTTTAGAAATGAATCAGACTGGGTGGGGGAGAAGAGGAGGCAGAGAAGGAAGAAAGGCTGGTACTTCCTGCCTATCTTGCCCACCTGGTAGTTGTTGAGGGGTACTTACTAGCTCTTCTGGCAGAGGTAATCAGTGTTACAATGAACCAGAGAGGGGCTCCATATTCAAATAAAATTATAATCCCCTACTTCTCTCATTCTCTGCTGGGAATGTGACATCTCCTCAAAACAGAACACTCCCTAATGGAAATACTTTTGCCTAAAGATTTTTCAGTTGTTCTCTGATTTGTTGATGTGTTTAGCACAATTCACTGATTCAGAAAACCTTCTTATTTTCCAGTTCCTCTTATGGGAACTCTGAATCCTCACTGACACATAAAATGTCAGTAGGAATATTTGAATAATAAATGCTGAGTATATTGATAGTGTTGTGAATATTAGGATATGAAAGGAAGAGAACAAATCCCATGGATTAAAAAAAAAATCAGCAGAAACCTCTCCTGGTACTTCTGTTGTTACTGGAGAGAAGATGGGGAATAATGTAATATTGAAGCTGATAAATTTTGTATGATGTTCTTCTTGGAGCCAGGATATAAATTGAGCATGACGTGGAGAATGCTGAATGATGTGTGATCTGAGAAATGTCATTAGATCCTTCCAGTAGGGGGGGACCTCTCTCCTGACCCTGAGAAGCCATGACTGCTATTAAAAAACAACAGTGGGTAAAGTGGGCTATGTATGGTAGCCACAATATAGACCTAAGTGAAACTATAAACAATTTAAATAGCAGGGGGAAACTTCCTTAATTAGAGTGAATCAGTTGATCAATCTGAAAAGAGACCATACATTCAAGCTGTCAGGCACTCATTCTATTATTTGAATAAATAAACAGCATTTGAAAACAGAGTAAGATTCATTTTCCCTTCGTTGTCAAAGTCACACAGTAGTCTATGTGCAGCAATGAGGCACCAGAGGAAATTAGCTGTGAGGAGATCCCTCATTTACTTGTACATTGCTATTTTAGATGTATTAGCTTATAATTTTTTTTTACCAGAAGTACATAGAAAATCCTATCTCATTGAGGAAATATCTGAATTTCTTGTCAACTTGTATTTTCAATAGCATGTTTGTAGGCATAATTTTTAATGAATCTTTCCCATACTCTACAATAAAGACTTCATATTACTTTCTCCCCAAGTGTAGCCTGTTGGGGTTTGAAAGGGGTTGGGGAAAAAAGATTAGGTTTGGTAAAGACTTTTGAGAGCACTTATAATGATTTTTAGACACTAAAATAAATATATTTTAATAGAGAAAAATCTCTAAGATATTTTGATGAGTAGCTACGTTGGGCTTTCGGATAAGAAAAAAATAAACGAAGAATTTTTAGGCTGTTCATTAAAATCTTTCCTTGAAGATAACTTTTTACCCCTTGAAAAGGAGTGAATCCATGCCACAAATAATATTTATAATTTTAAAAAATGAGTACATTATATAGTTAGAACACATTCTGAATCAAACATGACTTTTTTTTTTTTTTTTGAGTGGGGGTAGGTAATATGACCCAGCCATATGGTGTGATTTATTAAAGTAGAATCCCAAAATAAGATAAGTTATTAATGAAATGAAAGTTAGATTTCATTCTCTTTTATTGTGGTTTTTCAAAAGCAGTCTATAAGTTACAGGCTCTACCTCCCCACTGTCTTTCTCAAATGCCACCCTGGTCTTACAAAGATGTATAAGAAACTGAGTTGAAACTAAATTTGCTCCAGTGTTCAGGAATGGGCTCATCATGTGTACTCTTGTACTGGGGACAGCGTTATGAAGTATGGGATTGCTGGTCACAGAATGAAGCTATATGAGTTGGAAGTTATTGCCATCCTGTTAGGATGACACCAGAGGATGCAATCTCCTTTTCTAGTTCTCTGTAGAATTGGAAAAGCAGGGAGTGACTCATACATCTGACTCAAGATTCAGTAGAGCTACTAATGTTTTACAGGCATACCTCAGAGAGAGTGCAAGTTTGGATCCAGACCACCACAATAAAGCCAGTAAAATGAATAAAGCAATAAAGTGAGTGAAATGACATTTTTTGGGTCCCAGTGCATGTAAAAGTTATGCTTACACTATAGTGCAATTCATGAAGTGCGCAACAGCATTATGTCAAAAATGTATATACCTTAATTAAAAAATACTGTATTGCTAAAAAATTCTAACCACCATCTGAGCTTCAGTGTTGATGGCTGCTGGCTGATCAGGGCAGGGGTAGTGGAAGGTTGGGGTGTCCTTGGCAATTTCTTAAAAGAAGACAACAATGAAGTTTGCAGCATTGATTGACTCTTCCTTTTATGAAGTTATTCTCTGTAGCATGTGATGCTGTTTGATAGTATTTCACCCACAGTAGAACTGCTTTCAAATTGAAATCAATCCTCTCAAACCCTGCTGATTTGTTATCAACTAAGTTTATGTAATATTCCAAATTCTTTGTTGTCATTTCAACAATCTTCACAGCATCTTCACCAGAAACAGATTCCTTCTCAAGAGACCACTTTCTTTGCTTAGTCATGAGAAGCAATGCTTCATCCATTCCAGTTTTATCATGAGATTACAGCATTCAGTCCCATCTTAAGGCTCCACTTCTAATTCTTGTTTTCTGGCTCCTTCCACCATATCTACATCTCCTTCCTCCACTGAAATCTTGAACACGTCAAAGTCATCCATGAGGATTGGAAGCTGCTTCTCTTTTCCAAACACCTGCTAATGTTGATAATTTGACCTTTTCCCAAGAATCACGAATGTTCTTAATGGCATCTTGAAAGGTGAGTCCTTTCCTGAAGGTTTTCAATTTGTTTTGCTCTATCCATCAGAGGAATCACTATCTATGGCAGCTACAGCCTTACAAAATGTCTCTTAAATAGCAAGACTTGAAAGTCAAAATGACTCCTTGATCTATGGGCTGCAAATGAATGTTGTGTTAGCAGGCATAAAAACACCATTAATCTCATTGTACAGAGCTCCATCAGAATTCTTGGGGGATTAGGGACATTGTCAATGAGAAGTAATAATTTAAAAGGAATTTTTCCTTAAGCCTAAATAGATGGCTTAGAATACTCAGTAAGCCTTGTTGTAAACAGCTTTTCTGTCATCCAGGTTGTGTTGTTTCATTTATGGAGCATAGACAGAATTAGCATAATTCTGAAGGGCCATAGGATTTTCAGGATGGTAAATGAGTATTGGCTTCCATTTAAAGTCACCAGCTGCATTAGCCCCTAACAAGAGAGTCAGTCTGTCCTTTGAAGCTTTAAAGTCAGGCATTGACTTCTCCTCTCTAGCTATGAGAGTCTAGATGGCATCTTCTTCCAATTAAAAGCCGTTTCATCTACACAGAAAACCTATTGTTTAGTGTAGCCACCTTCCTGAATTATCTTAGTTAGATCTTCTGGATAATCCTGTGCACCTTCTATATCAGTACTTGCTGTTTGACCTTGTACTTTAACAATTATGGATATGGCTTCTTTCCTTAATCCTCACCAACCAACCTCTACTAGCTTCATACTTTTCCTCTGCAGCTTCATAGTTCTTAGCCTTCATAGAATTGAAGAAAGGAGTTAGGGTCTTACTCAGGATCAGGCTTTCATTTAAGGGAATGTTGTGGCTGGTTTGATCTTCTATCCAGACCGCTCAAACCTTTCTCCATATCAGCAATATGGATGGTTTGTGTTTTTATCATTTGTTCACTGGAGAAGCTGCTTCTTCTTCTTCTTCTTCTTCTTCTTCTTCTTCTTCTTCTTCTTCTTCTTCTCCTTCTTCTCCTCCTCCTTCTCCTTTCCTTCTCCTTCTTCTTCTTCTCCTCCTCCTCCTCGTCCTCCTCGTCCTCGTCCTCGTCCTCCTCGTCCTCCTCCTCCTCCTCCTCCCCCTTCTTCTTTTTTAACAATTATTCACTTATGAGAGACTGAGAGCACAAGCAGTGTAGGGACAGAGACAGAGAGGGAGACACAGAATCTGAAGCAGGCTTCAGGCTCCAAGCTGTCAGCACAGAGCCCGATGCGGTGCTCAAACTCATGAGCTGTGAGATCATGACCTGAGCCCAAGTCAGACGCTTAACCGACTGAGCCACCCTGGCACCCTGAGAAGCACTTTCAATTTCCTCCCAGAACTTTTCCTTTGTATTGACAGCTTGGTTAACTGGCACAAGAGGCCTGGCTTTCACCTTATCTTAGCTTTAGACAGGTCTTCCTCACTAAGCTTAATCATTTCTAGCTTTTAATTTAAAGTGAGAAACACACCACTCTTGCTTTCATTTAAACATTTAGAGGCCATTATGGGCCTTAATTTCAATATTGTGTCTCAGGGAAAAAGGAAGCTAGAGGAGAGGAGACATATGGGGGAATGGCTGGTGGAATAATTAGAACACACACAACATTTAGTAAGTTTGTGCCCCAAAGCAATTATAATAGTAACATCAAAGATCACTGATCACCATAACACATATAATAAAAGTGAAAAAGTGAAATATGGTGGTAATTATCAAAATGTGGCACAGAGATACAAAATGAGCAAATGATATTGGGAAAATGGTGTTGATAGACTTGCTGGGCACAGGATTGCCATATCCCTTCAATTTGTAACAACAACAAAAAAAGCCATACCTGTGAAGCACAATAAAATAAAGTGAGTAGGACTATATTTACTTCTTTATAGAACCACTAATTAATGTCATATTTCCAAAGCACATCTATTTCTTTTTAAGTTTATTTAGTTATTTTGACACAGAGAGAGAGACAACAAGTAGGGGAGAGAGAGGGAGACAGAGAATCTCAAGCAAGCACCAGCTGTCAGCACAGAACCTGATGCGGGTCTCAAACTCACAAGCAGAGATCACAACCTGAACCGAAATCAAGAGTCAGATGGTTAACCGACTGAACTACCCAAGTGCCCCTCCAAAGCCACCTCTCTTAATGAGAAGATCAATATATAGGGAAAATTATTCCATCTTGGAGCATAAAGACAAAACAGGCAGACTTAGCTTCATTTGTCTTGTCAAATATGTTCACGTATTCAGCAACTACTATGTTCCATTTTTTAGCCCCTGATGAATTCCATCCATTTTAATCTTGAAGGTGGACTAAGGACAATTGTAGTGAGTACGTAATATTAAGAACAATTCAAACTTCAACTTAGAATATAATGGCAATTTATGCAGGTTAAATTGTACAAATGGTTACTCCATATCCTCTGCCAATCATTTTCCTCAACTTAACTGAAAAGTTTTGAGACTCCTATAAATGCTCAAGTAGAAATGAACCTCATTTAAATTTGTTTTAGATAAAATGTATGCAAAAAAATGTTCCTTTATATCTAATTCTCCTTTGAAACATGTTTTATTCCTTTTTTTTTTTTTTTTTTTTTAATTACCTGGGTAGAAACCATTGAGATTTTCTTCCTGAATCCTGCTTCTACTTATGGCCCTAGGGATGCCGATTAATTTCCTGGTGAACCGTCCCCACCACCACCCCCCCCCCCACACACACATTTTGTCACTTTCCCTTAACCAGCCCAAATACATAGTTACATTGTTAGCCTACCCATAGCACACATATGGCCAGAAATTTCCTTGGACACATATTTCAATTCAGTCCCTCATCCGATGTGTCATCTGAATGGGGGGTGAGGATGTATGTTGCATGTTACTTGGATTTTTCCCCCTTTCAACTATTTTACTGCAAAAACCTTTAATTTCTTTATTTCATGTATTTATTTCCCTTTTTTATAATTGCTAACTGCTTTTTGCCCTAATTATCCTGTGGTGAGGAAAATTAGCCTCTCCAAATCAACTCAATTGTATATCATATTTTCTAAAACATAAAGCACAACGATTCTCAATACTGTTTCCCCAGTTGTTCTTTTTACTCAATTATTTAGACTCACTTTTCCAAAATTTGCTTTCACATATATTATAGTTTATATTGCTTGTGGTAATCTTCTCTGTGTTCAAAATCTATACTTGAATCCCTCCAAATGCGCAGGTTTCAAACACATGCTTCACCTCTATTTTCAAATATGTGCATGACTATTTTTGCAATGAAATCACGAGCCTTTTTTCTAACAAGCGCTTCCCTTTTTTGCATACCTCTGTCCACCTCAAAACAAGTTCTGAAAAGGTGCTGATGTGATCTGTGTAAGCAGAGGACTCTTTGATTTTACTCATGCATTTTTAAAAATTCTGTAAAACCACTGTCTACTGAGGTCTGTCTTGTGTCAATCTCACCCATATTTTTTTTTCCCTTACACAGGTCTTTTAGAAAAATATAAAAGCCACATTAAAAATAATTGAATTATCTCACAATTTACGCACCAAAAATTCTGTTTGCTACAAAGTACACTTAAGTATATTTGTAGATGCTAGAATTTTCACAAAAGCATACATTTGCATAGAGACAGTATTATGCTCTATTTCTTTACTCACATGGGAAAAGACTATTTTTGCTTGTAAGAAATATTAATAAGAAGTTACGTGAGATGTAACTACAGTAACAAATCAACTAGAATGAAATTTTTAAAATCAAGTGGCTTTTCTTCTTCAAAACTATGTACTTGTACACAACTATGTCAAAGCATAATCTCTGTCTTGGAAGAAACTGTACATTATTATAAGCAATATAATACAGTTTGTTCCAGGCAAGTCTCCACATATGTTTATGCAGCAATTCTTGGCAGGAAGGAAAACAAATCTGAACCAAAGAAAAAGCATTAAGATATTTGCATTTTATGCCCCAGTATATCTCATCTATACGTTGATTCGAAAACTGTTTTATATGTCTGTTAAAATAAAATTATCAAAAAGTTTTAAAAAATGATTCCTATACAAATATAAAATGAATATACATTGATGATTTCATTCTATTCACTAATTAATGAGAAAACCAGGATGATGATAAGGCTTGGTCAAAGAGCATTTAAGGAGCTGGATAATTATAGAAAGTTAATAAAATAATGTTAAAATGAATTTGCTGTGTTAGACATAAAAGGAGTTAATAGCCTTTAGGGAAAAGAACCATAACCTTTGGAGCTATCTCTTCTACCAGGAGTCATTCTCTTAGTTCATGAAATATAGGATCTTATCAACAGGCAACAGTAAGTGGAACAAAGAACATTCCTGATACAATCCTTGGGTAGATCTGTTACACAAGACATTCCTATGATATGGAACAATATGCTGCCAGACATTTGTCTTATTTATACCAAAATTTCCTCTGGGGCACCTGGGTGGCTCAGTTGGTTGAGCGATCGACTCTTGATTTTGGCACAGGTCATGATATCACGGTTCATGGGATCAAGCTGCATATCACACAGAGCCTCCTTGGGATTCTCTCTCTCCCCTTCTTTCTGCCCCTCCTCCCCACTCATTCTCAAAATAAATAAATAGACTTAAAAAAATCAAATAAAAAAATAAAAGTTCATCTAGCAGATGGTACATATTGAACTTTAACATTGTATTCATTATATAAATTTAATAAAGGCATATAAATTTATAATAAATTTATAGATACACATGAAACATGAATAAATTATGAAATATTTTATGAAGTTTCAACGAATTGCACAATTTCAGAATCCTCATACTATAAAGGTCCTTGGATCTTCTCTGGTTTCTTTCAATCCTGAAGCTTGATAATTAAAGCATTCCTTGGTTCCCATGAGAGTTCCAGAAATTTCCACTGAACAAACTTAATTTTTGCATTCTTCTTCTTGCTTGTGTTTGAACACATCAAGCATGTTCCTATGTCACAATTTTGTATTTGCAATGTCCTCTGTTTGTGAGTCTTCCTGTGTGTCTTCTGATGTCTTCCTCTTTTTCTTCATTTCTGTCTCGGTTCAAATATCATCTACTTAGGATTTATCTTGTCACTTCCCACCTCCACTTGCTCTCTAGCATTTCCCTACTGTATTTCCTTCAAACCTTTTATCTACATCTAAAATCACTTCATGTTTTTTTTTTAACGTTAAGTTTCCCTCTAGAATACAAATTCCCCGAAGCTTAGGATTTGCTCTTGTTGGCTTATTTTTATAATTCTTGAATGTAGAATAGACACCATGACTTGGTAGGAGCTCAACAATATTTGCTGATTAAATAAAAGCTTTCTTTGTTTGGTATATATTCTTCTCTAATGCATCCGAAGCACCAGATACAGATTGGTGGATAGAAAGAGACTTGTATATCCAATATGATCTCTACAGGAAGGAGGAAAGAACAAAGCAGAGAAATTCAAAAAATTGATATCACCCTTGAAGGCAAACTATGGGTATTGTATGTGACAGTAAAAGCAAGTGACAGAGGTCGGAAATAAAATTGAACATGCAGATATCCAGCCAAGCTATAGATCTGACATGGAAAGATAGATGACATGACAGGTGTAATTCAGAAGTTTAATAACCATTTTCCTGTTTCATTATGTACGACTGACTGCCTAATGCATACATATCATTTTGGACAATAATTTCAATCTCTATGCCCTTGTAATTCTTCTCAGCATGGCTGTAAGTTTGTTTTTCATTGATCTCCTTTTTTGTTTGTTTTCCCTTATAGCAACAGTGAAATACTTGAAATGGTTATATTGGAAAAAAACATAATTTTATTACATTTTCATATCATACATCTGAGAGTGAGTTGAAATTCAAAGCCAATATTTACATTTGGAACCAGATGTTTTGATCAATAAAATATACTGACCAGTAAATATGAGAAGTTTATGATAATCCAATGGACCCATATAGTCCTTATCTCTTTTGCCCCTTGAGCCGCTGTTCACCTTTCCCGTGCTCAGTAACACATCTCCTGGATCCCGTGGTGCCCCTCATCTGGGCAAGAGGTTAGAAAACGAGAAAATGTTCCCTCGTGTGGTGCCAACAGGAGAGCGAAACATTAAGCTCCTACCCTCAGGTGGACTGAACTCTCGCGCCGGTCCCTTCCTGCCCACACTACAACCCCAGGCTACTCTTTCCCCGTGTTGTCTCAGGGCATCTCAACCTCCTTGAGAGGCCTGCCCGGCTCTGCCCGGACACTTCACATGTGTGGGCAATAAGCCTTTTCATACTCCTTTTGTATGTGTGTGAAGCGACTTGTCTCTACATCTGATACACTTGGGGTGACCTCCTTCTGCCTCTGAAGGTGACGATAACAATTACATAAAGCAAAATACACCTTTGGTTGGGTAAAGTTACACAGACTTTGAAGAGTATATAGAGTCATATGTCCACCCTTACAATTCCATATAGAACTGTTCTATCACCACAAAAATAGCCCCTGCTATAGTTTTTTTTTTTTTTTTCATGCTGCACCTTTATAAGTCATACCCCTTTTGACCCCAGGCGACTACTGATCTAATTTCTTAACAGAATATAACATAAATGGAATAGCTAAATATGTAAACCTTTGGAGACTGGCTTCTTTCACTAGAAAATTAATTTTAAGGTTCACTAATATTTTTGCAAGAATCAATAGTCTGTGCTTTTAATTTTAACTTAATCTAGTTAATTTTTAAAATATATTTTTAATTTTTTATTATTATTTGTTTTTATTTGAGAGAGAGAGAGAGAGAGAGAGCATGCACATGTGAGTAGGGGAGAAGTGCAGAGAGAGAGAGAGAAAGAGAGAAAGAGAAAGAATCTTAAGCAGACTCCATGGTCAGTGCTGAGCCTGACACAGGACTCGATCCTGTGACCCTGGGATCATGACCTGATCCCAAATCAAGAGTCGGATGCTCAACAAACCAGTTTCCACCCAGGTGCCCCAATAGTTTGTACTTTTTAGTTACTAAGTACTAGTAGTCATTTTTATGAGTATATCATCGTTGTTTATTAACTTTCCAGTTGAAGTTGCATTTCCAGTTTTTGATAATTATGAGTAAAATGAAACAGCCCCATAAAGATTTTAGTAAATATACATTTTCTCATCGATTGGGCTGATACCTAGCAGTAAGACAGAAGATAGATTGCTTGGTCATACATTAGAAGCATCAAAGGAATAGATAACAAATTGTTCAACTGATTTCCAAAACTCCCCAACATCATACACTCTAGGATATAGAGCTCCAAGTGTTTTTCATTCTTGATCACTTTGTTTCCACATTATTTCCGGAGTTCTTTATAAAATATGAATTCAAGTTATATGTCAGAAACGTGACTTGTTATTTTTTAAAATATTTAAAGTGATTTTCATATAGGCAACATATATTTGGATTTGCTGTTTTATTCAATCTGAAAACTCCTTTAACTGGTGTATTAAGTTATTCACACTGAAGTTGATATGCTGGATTACAATTTACCAACTCACTAGCCTCTTCCATTTTTTTTGTCTGATCTTTGTTTCATTTTTCCTCCCCTTCTGCCTTCTACTTTATTAGCTGAATTTTATCTCCTCTGTTGATATAGTAGTTATATCTTCTTGAAAAAATACTGGCTTACTTAAGTTTTACAATATACCTCTTCAAGTAATCAAAATCTTCCTTCAAATAAGATTATACTGTTCCCTTTGTAGTGTAAGAACTTTTTATTCTATAGTCTCATGTTTTTTCTCCCATCCTTTGGTGTATCTTTTCTATACCATCTACTTTTACATGTATTAACACACAATAAAATATTGTTTCTATAGACACTCCATCATCTTTTAGAACAAGTAAAATGTTTTAAAACAATTTATTTTTAGTTTCCTCCAACATTTTGTTTCTTTTTATAGACATAAGCTTCACTTTCATACCCTATTCCTTCTGTCTGAAGAAATGTATTTAATATTTTTTAAAGAGTGGGTGTGACTGCTGTAAATGTCATCAGATTTTAAGAAAGTGTTCACTTTTTTTTTTAATTTTTTTTCAACGTTTATTTATTTTTTTGGGGGGGGACAGAGAGAGACAGAGCATGAACGGGGGAGGGGCAGAGAGAGAGGGAGACACAGAATCGGAAACAGGCTCCAGGCTCTGAGCCATCAGCCCAGAGCCTGACGCGGGGCTCGAACTCACGGACCGCGAGATCGTGACCTGGCTGAAGTCGGACACTTAACCGACTGCGCCACCCCGGCGCCCCAAGAAAGTGTTCACTTTTTTATTGAGGTATAACTGAACTACAGCAAACATTATATTAATGTCAAGTGCACAGCATAACTTCAATATTTGTATATGTTGCAAAATGATCGCCACCATAACACTGGTTACCATCCATCACCATAAAGTAGTTACCGAATTTTTTTCTTGCGATAAGAACTTTTAAGATCTAGTCTTTCAGCAACTTTCAAATATAAAATTCAACATTATTAACTATTATTCATTATTAACTATTCAACATTTTTAACTATTAACATAGTCACCATTGTATAGATTATATCTCCAGGACTTACTTACAATTGGAAATGTATTACTTTTGACTCCCTTTACCTGTTTTGCCCATCCCCCACCCCACCTCTGGCAACCAAGAATCTGTTCTCTGTATCTATAAGCTTGTTTTTCAGGGGTGGGGGGATCCCACATGTAAGTGATAACATATGGTATTTGTCAAGAAAGCTTTCACTTTTGATGTATATTTTTCACTGAGTATAGCATTTTAGGTTAACATTACTTTTCCTTCAGCATTTAGAAACTATCATCCCCCTGTATTTTTGCTTACATGATTTCTGACAAAGGGTCAGCAATAGTTTTGTACCTTTGTTTCTCTGTGTCACATTTCCTTTTACTCAAGCTACTTTCAAGGCTTTCGCTTTGTACTTTGTTATCAGAAGTTTAAATACAATACGTTCTGTGTTTTTCAAAAGAATTTTTGTGTTGTGCATGATTTTTATGACTGTTTAGATATCTGTCACTTTTCTTTTTGCAAAAACTGCTGCCCATATTTCTTCAAATACTACTTCTGCCCTTGTCTTTTTCATTTCCTTCTGTGATTCTAATTATATACGTCTTTTAGAAGTTTGATATTGACCTACAGACCTTGGAAATTGTATTTGATTTTTTAAAAATATGTTTCCCTTTGTGCTTCAATTAGTGTAACTTCCATTGACCTGCCTTCTAGTCCACTGATTCTTTTCCTGGCTGTGTTGTCTCTACTGTGAAGCCTGGAAAAGGCATTCTATTACACATCTCTGTTAGCATTTCTTTTTCTTTTTTTCTTTTTTTTTAACCTATTATCTGCCTTGAATTTTATTTTGCCTCTTTTTATAAAAAATACCCATCTTATTTTGCATACTGTCCCCCTTTTACGTGAGAGCCTTTTATGTGTTACTCACAATTATGTCAAAACCCTCACAGGTAGATTCAATACGTGTATAATATCTTAGGGTGGTTCTGATGAGTGTTTTGGCTCTTCAGATGAAAATTCTGTTTTTCATAGGTCTTGTAATTTTTAAAATGACAGTGGGACATGCCATGTAGAATTTGTAGAGCCTGGAAGGGTATTTATATCAGGAATAGATCATCCCTTTACTTCCTGCTAGACTTTTAGTGACGGGATTGAGCTAATCTATGTAGGGTTTGGGCTGGGATTGAGATATGTGACTGCTGTCTTTACACATATTGTACCTCAAACTTGACATTCTTACAGAGAGACCCTGGAGTTAAGATGAGAGTTGACTTACCAGAACACATATGCTTGGTTATGAGGTAGAGGTTTTGTGCCATGTGTGAGAGAGGGTATCTCTGTGCACCCTTTCACCTCTTCTGCCTCTTTCTTAGGAATTCTTTGTTGTTTTATCATTCAGTCTTGTTAGTTGGTTGACAAAGGGTTGCAGGATGTGTGTCTTTTTGTTCTCAATCTCCTTGGTCTCAGATGTGTGTATGTCCCTGGGTCTTAGAGGCCTGGCCTTCTTGGTTGTCTTGCCACTCTCCCGGATGTGCCTGTGGGTTCAGAGGGACTTTTTCTACTCTGTTCTATTCCTCCATCTGCCTTTTGTTTTCACCAAAGCACTAAGGACAGCAGTGTTTTCTGCCTTTCCCCTTACAGATTAAAGCTTTTTACCCATTACAGAAAAAGGAGAGGAGGATCTAGGCAGAGTTTCATGCCCTTTTCACGAGCTTGCTGTTCTCCTTCCCAGCAGCATCCACAATGAGTAATTGTTAGCAATCTTTCCAGCATTTCCTGGGAGTACTCAATAGAGTTCCTGGAGAAAGAGCTGCAGGATTCCCCCAAATCCTGTGGTTCCCAGGTTTTTCACACCGCCCTTCATTTTTTCACGGTGACCTCTCGATTTATATCCAGTCGCATCAATTTCAGGTGAGTGTCTACTCTCATTTCCTCCCTCCGTAGCACCATGTACCCCATTTTCTTTAGAATTTAGGCCAACGAATTTCTCTGTGACATCTATCCAATGGATTTGAATAAATACATGAATTAGAAGGTGCTTGAGTTTTTTAACTCAAATTTTAACTTTTAAAGTTTGCTACTCCTGTTCTAAATTAAAGTATACTTTTAAGGACCTCAATTCCCTTGCTTACAACTCTTTAGCAGAAGCCAATTTCTCCCAGCAACAGAGAATATACTTCAGTATGGTGCACACCTTCTTGATCCGACCTGGGTTTGCTTTTCCACTATCATCACTCACACTGCCTTGTCCCATTTACATGTTTAATGGGGCGCCTGGGTGGCGCAGTCGGTTAAGCGTCCGACTTCAGCCAGGTCACGATCTCGCGGTCCGTGAGTTCGAGCCCCGCGTCGGGCTCTGGGCTGATGGCTCAGAGCCTGGAGCCTGTTTCTGATTCTGTGTCTCCCTCTCTCTCTGCCCCTCCCCCGTTCATGCTCTTTCTCTTTCTGTCCCAAAAATAAATAAAACGTTGAAAAAAAAAATAAATAAAACACCGAAATACTTGTTATTTCTTGTGATGCCATGTTCTCACACTCCTGCAGGCCTTGCTCATGTGCCTTAGTCTTCCTGCAAACTTCTTCCCAGGATGCTCTCTTTCCATTCCCCAACATGGGTGCTCTCCTCTGGTCTCACTTGTTTATTTTCAGATCTCTGGTTTAGAGTGACACTCATAAGTTGCCCTGTTTCAGAAGTTATGATACTTCATTGTGTTCTTTTGTTTCTTTTAAATTTGCATTTTCTCCACAAATCTCTAACCTGCTAAAGGGCAGCACTGTATTACCAATTTCTTGCTACTCAATCGATACTACTGGAAGGAACCAATTTTTGCATAGAAGAGGTTAGTGTTGGAAACTTGGAATATATTTCAGCATAGAAAAACCAGTCATTCAGCGAATGACTGATTGATTTATTTGTTTTTGTAGTCTTTAACTGAATGTATTATAATTCTCATTTTGGGATAAAAGCCCAAGTCATATTTGAAATAGCAATCTTCCCAGTCATATGGAACTCTTATCCTAAAAAAAAACCTTCAATTGTTTATGAAGAAAAGTATATGATTTATTCATTAAAAATAATAAAACAACACTTTGCATTCAATAATAATTCATTCCTACAGCATTGAGATATTTAGATTTTGTTATTTATAAATATATTAAATGCTTTAATCACTTCCTCTGTGAATTTTGGCTGAAAAACATAAATCAATTTTTTGGCAAATTTTTATAAATTTGTAATTTTAAGATATGTTTGTATAAAATATTTCCTTTCAAATAATTATTTCTTCCTAAAGTAATTTCTACTGAATAATTTTCACACAAAGAGATCAAAGCTGAACATTTACACATCTGCTGGATATTCTCAGTGAGAATGGTGATCATGTAGTAAGAAAATACAGCATATCTGTCTTGCTGTGTAATCGTTCTGTAGATTGCTCCTTTTCTCCTTAATAATAATAATAATAATAATCAGTGCCAAAATATGATAAGACTCATATATTATATCTTTCATGTAACCAGTAGTATGAAGAAGTAATATCTCTGGATAATTACTTGATCTTTTTCCTTTTTGTTTAGGAATGTAATGAAAAAGCAATTATTTTATGAGTACTCAGTAGAAGGAATCACAAAGTTTTACCTATGTAATATTAAGTTTTATTGTAATATGTGCAACTTCCTTTGGCATCTTGAGTTATACACTGTCTGAGAAATTCATTTATAAGTATTCACATGATTCCTATTATATATTTAAAGTAAGGAACAATGGCACATAAGAGACCAAAGACAAGTTACACAAAAAACAACTGAACTTAAGAAATTAATACAGAGACACAGCAAGGGGGAAAACTCCCTCATCTGGGTTCATCTACAATGTCTTAGTACCAGTATTCTCATTTGGTTATTAAATGATAGCGTACCCTACCAGGGAAACATAAGATCATATTAGAGCAATCTCATTAACAGATCCCTCCTGAGAAAAGAACAGTGTTCCAGCTGATTCTTAAACTTTTCCCAATTAACCTACCGGAGTCCTTATATTATTTTTTTGTTCTATACATTTTTTTGTACATAATACCCAATATATTTTATTTCAAATGCCCAGTTTTTTGGCTTAATGGTTAAAATCTCAACGGTACACATACTCACACATACACGTAACTTACTGTATACATGAAAATATGATAATTATTATATAAATATAGCTATACTTATACTATTGTCTAAAACCTATTTTTTTCTTTAACTTCTAACTTGATTAGTAAATTACTTAGAAAACATGTTTGGCCTCTTCTATGAATACTAAATTTATGATGAGATTCTTCTATCTTTATTGTGAATGAGATTATTTTCTAAGGCAAAACACATAGGGTCAAATATTACCCAAGTTTCAGAGATTACCTCTAAGAAATACTCATATTTATATACTTTTGAGCAGTAACATTTTTATCCTCAATTAATGTGTATGGAAACTCATGTCTTCCCAACAACATGAAGTTCTTAGCTCATGACTACTTTTTTACATGAAGAATTTATATAAAAAACTTATATATTCTTTTTTGATATGGTTCACCATAGCAGCAATACAGAAACAATACTAAAGTTTCTAATTCTGCCAACTAAAAACAATGTGTTCCATGTTAAAAGGCTTTTTAGTTATATATTTTTATTTGACATACCAAGTAAAAGGTGAGAAAAGGGAATTTTGCCAGTATTACCTATTATTTTGCTTTTCCTTAAATAACAATGAAAGACATGAGACTTGTAAAAAAGTTAGTGAATTCAAGGACAATTTCCAGAATTCCATATTGTTTTTATAACATCCTTTTATTTTTATTTTTAAAATATATGGAAGAAGAAGTAAAAATCATCTATAACTTCATTAGCAAGAAATTTAAAAGTTAATGTACTATAAAATTGATTTTCTATAATACTATTATAAAATTCATATCATAAGCACATTGTGTATTATTAACTATTCTTCTGTAATCTTATTTTTAAGAACTGTGTAATAGTATATATTCTTTCTTTTTTTTTTTTTGTAAATTTACTTATTTATTTTGAGAGAGAAAGCCTAAGCATGAGAGGGGAAGGGGCAGAGAGACTGAGAGAGAGAGAGAATCCCAAGCAGACTCCACACTGTCAGTGCATAGCCCAAAGTGGGGGCTTGAACTCATGAACTGTGAGATCATGACCTGACCTGAAACCAGGAGTCGGCCGCTTAACCAACTGAGCCACCCAGGCACCTCAGAACTGCATAATATCCTATTGTACGAATGTTTCCCCTTTTTAACCATTTCCGTTTGATGAACCTAGATGTAGCTTCTGATTTTCATGTTATAATGATACAAAATCACATAATACAGAAATATTTTTTCAACTTACAACAGTTTCCAAATAATAAATCTTGCGAAGTGCTATTCCCGCCTCAATAACTATGAATATTTTAAAGTGTAAAAGTTTTTTTATACTATAGAGAAAATCTGACAGTTCTCTTTCCTTAGATATCTCAAAGTTCCATTTATTGAACATTTTAGAAATGCAGTCAAATTTTCACTGAAATTGAAACTATATAGAGCTGACTAGTGTGTATATGTGCACAGATGTGTGTGCTCATGGGTTACCTTGCATAAGTGGCTATGTTAGAAAATGGAGAACTGTTTGAGCAGTTTTAGATATCTATGAGATACAGACATATACACACACATTGTATGTATGATGATTTTTCATCTCAAATATCTCCCAAATGTGATTGCGTTTAGAAAATAAATATATACCATATTTGTTGGTAAGCAATATTGATAACACCAGCACTTTAATTTGGCTTCATGTAAACAATTTTCTAGTAGTGTGAAAGAGAAAAGAATGCCATTGCAGAATACACTTATGGGTTTACAAAAACATAAGAGACTCAATTTGTAAGTATTATTTAGTCATATTGTAGCGATTTGCATAGAAAGTGTAAGAAGTCTAAGATCAACAGAAAGATTAACAAAAATGTTATCCACTTGAGAGATATGTAAAATGACACAGATAATGGAACAAAATCATTAATGGATACAACTTGGCTATAACCTGGTTGAAGATATTAACATATAAAAAGTGAGACAATCAGATGGAATGTTGGCTAGGGACGTAATTATATAAGAGGAAGTGGTGGAGGCTGTGCCCTTCTGAAGCACTGTCCTGGGATGAATGCAACATGACACACATTTGTGTCTCTAGCTTCCAGCTCTGCTAAAATCAAACCCCAATATCTAATGGCATACCATGAAAATCCATGGGAACGTGAATTTAGACTGACATCTTCCAAAACTGAATTTATTATCCCGTCCATGTTTCAGTCCCAATCTACTTTTCATCTATGTTTTCTTCATTTTGGTTTTAATCTTCATCAGTGTTGTCAACATACATCTATCTGCTTAGGCCACAGTTTGATCACCATCTGAGACAGCTTTTTTCTTTGAGGGGCTGCACCAGTCACATGAAGTTCGAAATTACCTTCAAACATCCCTCACTTTTTCTGGCCTCTGCTATTTCTACAATGATTTAGTTGCTAATCTCATGTCCTTGACCTCTCCTCCTCACAAATGCCGAAAAATTTATTATTCAAATTAACATATGTTCATGTTTTTTCTTAGTTTAAATCGTGTCAGTGTTTACCCCTTTCTCCTTGGTCATGTTCAAGACAGCTATCAAAGCACACGGTGTTATTCATGATGGACTCTGCCTGACTATTAAGTCTCTACTCAGCCACTCCTCCCTTTGTATTCTAAAGTCTAGCAACATTAAATGGTTTATTGTTGCAGGCAAACAGCTTAATGACTCCTAAGCCAGGAGCCCTGCTAGAACCTTCTTCCTCTTTTTGAGAGTCTCTGTTTCATAAGTATGCTTGCCTGTTACATAAAAGCAAACAAACAAAAAAATCCCCACTTATTTATTTTACCTCATACATGATTTTCACTGTGGCACTGTTGAACTGTATATTAATTTATGTCTTTATCTTTTCCCCTTAACATACAGTGATATTTTAGGTAGTGAGAACTCTAATTTACTGTTAAATCTCTAGTAACCATCCCAGTGTCTGTTATGTGACCCAAACTAAATAAATTGGTATTGGTTGAAATATAAAATGTATTATTTTTGTAATTAATAAAAGCCATTCAAATAAGCACCCTAGCATTTAAATTTTTAATAACTCTTTCAAAATCCCAGTCTGTTCAGATTAAGGAACATAATATATAAGAAAACCAAGGTACAGGAAATCATAAAGACTTTGTCAGAAAACAGAATCTATATAAAAATTAAGGTTTGTATGTAGATAACAAACAATTTTAGGTTTTCAGGCATTCACTGATTCAATATAGGAATTTAAGTGCTTACAAAATCGCCGAGAAGGCTGTAAGGGCAGGCTCTAGGCCTGGCTTGGGTGAATTCCATCCTGGACATCACTACTGAATTTGCCCACCAGCGGAACCCTTACCTCCACTGTACTGAGAGCGACATTAGGCAACTGCCGGGTACATGAGTATACCATTTTATCTACACTCTAGGGATAAAAAAATAATTTTCTTCTTGTTTTAAATGTTTTAAATGTTTATTTATTTATTTTGAGAGAGAGATCTCAAGCAGGGGAGGGACAGAGAGAGAGAGGGAGACAGAGAATCCCAAGCCGGCAGTGTGGAGCCTGATGCAGGGCTCAAACCCACCAACAGTGAGATCGCAACCTGAACTGAAACCAAGAGTCCGATGCCTAACAGATTGAACCACTCAGGCAACCCTAAAAAATAACTTTCTTAAATCCTGGCTTCAGGAAAACAATAACTTGGCTTCAATTTGGACACCAGAAAGTGTGCTCCAGACCACTTGGCCCCAGAACTAGGCTGCAGCTGCCCAACGGGAGCCATGGTTCAGCCTGCACAGCAAGAATCCAAGCTGCAAGGTGGTCTGGGAAATATAGTTTATGTCTTGCCCGCAGTTCCAGATGATAGACTGAAATGAGATTGGATTCAATGGCTTATCTAACATTTCTACCACAATCTGTCTGTGCAACAAGAGTAGTATAAAGCACACAATGATGACACGGTGAGAAATTATAGTCATCCTCATTAACGAAAGCCACATAAATTATTAGTTTTATCTATGTCAGGAGACATGGATTTCTATATTGCACAGTGAAAATTAAATAATATTTATTGAACAACTTTTTGTGTGTGTGACATGGTACCACAGGTAAAGAAAATATACTTCACAAATTTCTAGTTGAAAGATAAATTGAGTAAAACCAAATAAATTTCAATTTTACTCAATCTGTCTTATATACAATCTTAACAGTTTTACATGCATAATTTGCAATTGCTATCTTTCCCATTGAATATTTCTTATTTCTGAGATTCATCACTGGCTACAATATTTTTGATTCTGTGGAACATATATATACATATATATATATAATATATATGTATATTTATATAAATATATATGTATACTTGGAACGTTTATATAAATATATAAAATATATATATTTATATGATTCATATAGTTATTTTATTAATAATTTATATATAATTCTATATAATTTATATACTTATAAAATTTCCTTTACCTTTTATCAGTTCACACAAACATAGACACACATATGTACACACACTTATTTATTATATAAAACCTGTAACAGTTCAGTGGAGTTTCCCTAACATTTTCTTTGTGCTAAGCACAGCACCATTTACTTAACAGGAAATGCAATATTAAAAAGAACAGATTCATTAATAATTATGTTAAAATAATTATTAATTTTTTTAGCTTAATATTGTACCCTTTCCTGACATTCCTCTCCCTCCAATTCAAACTCGTTCTCTCATATTTAAATTGCCACTTACTTTAGGGGCACCTAGATGGCTCAGTCAGTTGAGTGTCTGACTCTTGGCTTTGGCTCAGGTCATGATCTGAAGGTTCGTGGGTTCAAGCCCCGTGGTAGACTATGCACTGGCCGTGCAGAGCCTGCTTGGGGTTATCTCTCTCTCTCTCTCTCTCTCTCTCCTTCTCTCTCTGCCCCTCCCTGTCATCTAAAATAAATAATTAACTTTAAAAATAAATAAAGAAATCAAATATCACTTACTTTAACTCTTGTACAGGACTTGAATACATAGTAATGACAATTCTTGCTATACAAAAGTATGATTAATGATATTTGCACCTCTACCTGAGACATGTCTTTACAAGCCTATCTAATCATTCAGCACAGATGGTGGAGATTTGTGACATGGACCACTTACCACAAGCACAGTTGACCTAATCAAAATTAGCATCCACTTTAGAAAAATTTATTACCCATTCATAAAATTCAGTGTCATAACATAAATGTCATGCTATCTTAGGGCTTGCATCAGTAATTGATTTGTTTATGATACAAATGAATTCTCCCCATTCTGTCTCTTTTCCAACAATAACAAGGAGAAGCACGAACAAGGAAGGTTATTATTTCCTAGCCACAGCTCAATGCACCATGTAATCAAATCCTTTGTCAGAGCATCCTGCCACATAATCAGATCGTGTGAATTGTCAGAGGCAATTTTATAAATATATATTCATTTAAAGCCTTAGTACGTGTGTTAGAGTGTAGGATAAGTACATTTCTCTTCTTCATTTATTTTTCTGTCTGTGACAGTTCCATTCTGAATTCTTATGTATGGAGTAATTATATTTCTTAAAATATGGTTCAACTTTGGAAAAATAATAAATTCTCTATTCACCTATCACAAATCTTACCTTTCTAAGCCCAAATACATTAAATTATTAGGATTTTATTTGCTTGTAATTTTCTCCCAGGGTAACTTCTTTACAAGGTATTTTTAAATGTATTTTTCTGAAATTTCAACAAATATTTTTGCTGAGCCATTAGAGTTTAATAACAATTCAGTACACCGTGAAAAGCTTATAAAAATCTGTTTGGATATATACATACAGACACTCATGCCCGCACATAAAACCACACTCCTTTATGAAGGGCTTGTTTCTGCGCAATTTGTGACTTCCCTGACAGACTGTTGAACACACGTGGGGTTTTGTTTACTCTTGGAAACACTGAGCGGTGCTCTTCATAAGGTACACGGTATTGATGAAAATGACTAAGCTTAAAATCAATTTGTACCTCTTTGTAGAGGCCAGGTGAGTCGCCCCTACTAATAAAAAGATATTAGTGGGGAGTGGGGCAGAGAGATATTAGTGGGGAGTGGGGGAGGGGCAAAGAGAGAGTGAGACACAGAATCCGAAGCAGGCTCCAGGCTCTGAGCTGCCAGCATAGAGCCCAACGTGGGGCTCGAACTCACGGACCACGAGAGCATGACCAGAGCCGAAGTCGGATGCTCAACCGACTGAGCCACCCAGTCGCCCCTTATATGATTACTTTTACAGGACAATCACAGAATCTCTAAGGAATAGCAGTGGAGAGACAGGTCCATGTTCTTAAAAATTACTTATGTGCCACAGAAAATCCACTAGGAGACATTTCTTCATTTAATATTTACTTAAAAAGTATTAAATATCCACTGTTGTACTCAGTGTAGTTAGGAAGAACAGAAGATGCGGAGTATTCAACGTCCATCCTTAGGGGGGTGAAGGCTATGGGATTTAATAGAAAGGGAAAAATGTTCTTAGTTGGGAACTTCTTTGTAGTTATGTGTTGCCTCATATGCAATGATATCATTAATTATGTATAATAATAATAATAATAATGAAATAATAAGATAGGCCCCCTAGTAACAGTACTGATCTCTTGCCTCAGCCTCCTAATCTCTCCCCCTGGTGAAGGCAGAGATACATATGGCTGCTGGGTTTGACACAAGGGTCTAGCATGTTTAAGCCCCATCTTCTCTCTAGATGTTCTATCTGAAGACAGCATGTCCCTCTCTGCAGTCAGTAAATGTGGGCGGGCTCCTCCCTGGTGAGCTGCAGATCGTTTTTCACGGTGTGTACCCATGAGGGTGGATAAATTAAATTAAAAGTCCTGTGATAAGTGCGTCTACATCAAGACATGTAGACTTGATGACTACAAGTCTAGGCTGTAGTCTTCAATAAAACAAGCATTAATTTACATCTGCCTCTTGTGCCCATCTGTAAATCCAACCTTTGCTGGGACATGGAACAGGGTATCATTATTTATTGGACCCCTCACATGCCATATTTCAATGTTCATAATTTAACTACATTTAGACATAATGCCAATTCCAATCTGACCCATTACTTACAAGTTGTATAAACCAGGAATGTACATTTATTTTTACATACATACAACAAAAATACAAAATAATATTTGTTTCTAAAGAAAGATGTTTCTGGTTGAACATTTCCCTTTTGTAATTATATATGCACCCATACCCAGAAAATGAGCACAAATCAGCACTGTTTCAAAATTAACAACCTCATCACAAGAAATGATAGCATTTAATTTTGTAACTGCCTTAAAAATACATTTGTTTCCTTTCAAATAAAAACAGGATATTTCTTACTAGTAAAATGTATTTAATTCCCTATAATAATGTTGTGTCCCTCTTTCTTTTTTTAAACTGCAATTTATTACAAATTGTTATTCAGTCATTAGCATTAGGGCAAAGGTTAAAAGCATATGAATGTAGAGATAGATGCATTTTCTTTCATTTGAAGGTGAATTTTCCCATCCAAGATATTTCCAGAGAGGAAGATAAAATCTTTATGTTCTCATTGGACCAAAATGTAAACTTCTTTCCACAGAAGGAGTCAAGAGTAATTCACTCTACAGACTTTGAAAATTTAGATGTACTTCATACTACCGCCCATAATCAGCATAAGTAAAAAGGAAGCATCATGGGTGGTATAAAAACTTACTTCAGCAAAGAAATTTAGAGCAAAAAGCACATTTTTGAAATTTCTGTTTACCATTAACTAAGTAATCCAGCCTACTCTCTAGCTGAAAACAAGTAGAAAATCTGGACAAACATAAAATCCACCTGCATTAAAGAGCTAGAAAATAGAGAATACTATGTTAAAAGGAGGGTAATGTCCTGGGATATAAGCCTGGTCTGGGGCACACTGTGACTCAGGGTGGCTTGCTGATTATGGAGAGAATGACTGAAGGGCAGAGCCAAGGTTTCTACAGACTGTGAAAGTTGGGCACATGGAGTCAGGGGGGCCCAGAAGAAGGCAGTGCTATTTAGATTTTAGGCTATCAACCACAGTTATAGTTACTTTTCTCAATGACAAAAATAGTGCAGTTGGGCCAAATGATGGGCTAACTTCTCCGGGTTTCTTTTCTTTTGTAGCCTTCGTCCAGCACATTGTTGCTGCCTTGGTCGATTTCCTACACTGCCAGAAAATTTTATGTCAGATAAATTCAGATATTCTGTGGAGTATGTGGGTGAAAAACAATTTAGCCTAGAACTGCTGGAAAACGTTAAAATGGATAGATGGATAGATAGAAGCAAAGACAAAATACACATAGTACCAGGTATAGTTAAAAATGAAGAAACAATACTAAGATGTAGAAATATATCTATGGTGGGGTGCCTGTGTGGCTCAGTTGGTTAAGCGTCCAACTCTTCAGCTGACAATGCGGAGTCTGCTTGGGATTCTCTCCCTACCTCTCTCTCTCTCTGCCCTGCCCTTGCCCATGCTCTAAATTTCTCTATCTCTCAAAATAAATAAATACACATTATTTTTTTTAAATAAATATATATTAAAATAAATATTTAATAATATTAAAATAAAATATTTAAATAAATATATATTAAAAGACATATATCTTTTTAACAAATAAAAATATACGGTTAATGTTAAGAGAATTAAGGCATGTATTAACAGATGAGTTTATCCATCTTTCTCTGCCCTTTTTCTGACTTTTTCTACTAACAAGTAGTCTCTCTCTCCCCAGAGTTCAGTTTCATGATGATCTTTTACTAGGAGGAAGTCTCTTAGGTGGCTTTTCTGGTCTCTTCTGAAGCAGGATGAAAAATAAACAATGATGGGAGGACAACAGTCAGTAGTTATGAAATTATTCAGAAGAGGTGGGACTTCAGGAAAACGTCCCAAAGATTTCTGAGGTCTTGGTTTAAGGAGGTCAAACAACGCTCTCTTTCTCTGCAACCAAATGAGCCTATTTGATTAAATATTCAATAAAAAAGCAAATTAGGGTGGCTGTACTCAACTTCTTTGATTTCTACTCCATATAGCTAATGAACCATGTGGGTCTGACATTCATAAGGTTTAAGTGATGAGAATACACAGACCACAAAAGAGTCCCAAGAATGATAATTGAAAATCTCCCAACATTTAATGTCAGCTTTCATCTTCCTTGTGTCATGCATCACTTCATTTCTGTAAAAGTACTCATTTCGTGTGCCAGATTCAGTGAAGGTTCTCTGCTCTTCCCACCTCCTGATATTACCTGTGTCAACTGGCATCATATTGGCCATATCAGGCAGATGGAGAAAAGCAACAAAGGATGGTTCTGGAAGATATCTGCATTTGTCAGTGGTCTCAGTCCAGAAAGAAAAATAAATAAATAAAAGTGAAGAGGTGAGAAGAGTAGATTCTTCTTGTTATCTTATATCCCTCTTATATCTGCTACCAGGAGAGAACAATCACACACACACACACACACACACACACACACACACACGATTTCCAATTTAAATTGGCTGAGGTAGATTTTCTTTTGTGTCATAGCAACATTCTTTGTCTCATTTTAATTGTGAAATATCTTGTTTGAGGGGAAAAAACATATTAAGGGATACAACATGACAAAACACCTTAATGATGAAAAGGCTTAATATGCTAGTGAAATAAGCCAAAATAAACTTTTATCAAAAGTTGTATCTCTGCCCTTCCTCCACTCACACTCTGTCTCTGTCTCCAAATAGACAAAAAAACAAACAAACAAATAAATAAATAAACTTTAAAAAAAGTGGGGGGGCTGCCTGGGTGGCTCAATCAGTTAAGCGTCCAACTCTTGATTCTGGCTCAGGTCATGATCTCACAGTTCATGAGTTTGAGCTCCTTGTCAGGCTTTGTGCTGGTGGCATGGAGCCTGCATGCAATTCTCTCTCTTCCTCTCTCTCTCTGCTCTTCCCCTGCTGGTGCTCTCTGCCTTTGTCTCTCTCTCAGAATAAATAAACATTAGCTAAAAAAAAAACTGTATTATTACAGAGATTCAGTAGTAAAATCAGACACTGCCATGCATGTGGGTAATTTCTTTTCTGAAACCTAAGACAAATGGTCATAGACAGATAATGAAGGGAAAAACAGAACAATGCTTATTGTTAAATGTTACATTTGATCAAGTAACAAATAGATTTCTCTGTTTAATAGAGCAACCTACAAACACTGCTCCATTTTACTCAAAGAGAAAGTTTCATCATGACAGTTTTACTCCCACTTCAGTTAATTTACAAAATGTTTATATAGATGCTTGCCCATACACATAGTGTATAGAACACATATACTTATAATGTCAGAGTGAGAGAGAGGATATATCCTCTATATCAGGCACTCCCAGTCACATGATCTCACTTCTCAATGGCTCCATGAAGCAGACACCAATTGTTGATCCTTGAATGAAGAGAAGATGGCTCAAAATGGGTAAGTAAACCAGTTCAGTAAAGTTGTATTTTAATTTCACTAAACCCACCATTTTTAGTGGTCTGAATTCTCCTAACAATTCCTTCTCACATCAGCATTAATTATTTATGCAATTTCAACATAAGTTTCCATAAATTAAACACAGAAATTCCTAAGTTTCCATGTTTCGCTAGGCTTACTAGAAGAGTATGAATTTATTCCTATTTAGCCCCACAGCTCCCTAGCTACTTTTATAGCTAGCATACTTTCTCTAAGTGAGACAGGAAGTTTTGGAGATGATTCATTTGATATTCAGTCGATAAGTTTTCCTGTTAGTTATCGAGTTTTACCTCTGATTCTGCTAAAAATATAAGTACTTGGATTCCATACCCAGAGATTAGAATTCAAATTTGTGATAGGATCGAGAAGAAAATTGTAACAAATTCCCACATGATTTCAAGGCAAATGTTCCCAGTATCATACTCTGGAAAATACTGCCTAAAAGAGAGGTTTAAGTTTAAAGGATGCCATTTTGGGGGGCACCTGGGTGTCTCGGTTGAGTGTCTGACTCTTGATTTCGGCTAAGGTCATGATTCTGGGGTCATGGGATCGAACCCCATGCCATCCTGCTGAGCGTGGAGCCTGCTTAAGATTCTCTCTCTGTCTCTGTCTCTCTCTCTCTCCCTCTCCAACTCCCTCTCCCTCTCCCTGTCCCTCTTTCACCACTCACCCTCTCCCTCTCAAATAAATAAATAACAATTAAAAAAAAAACTTTAAAAAGTTATGCCATTCATTTTAGCACCTTCTCTTTTGCTCTTATTTGGGACCATTTTGTTTCCGGGGGAGGAAAAAAGGAAAGAAAATATATTCATATATGTATAAATATACTATTGTAGACCAAGTTATCTTTTATCATGAAAGATTGAAGCCAAGATAATAACAAAATTGCATATATAGGACAATTTAACTTAATTTTGGTAGGTATACCTGCCGTGTCTGCAAGTATAATTTAATTAAAAGGGAAAATGTGGTATTTGGGTAATACGTTTTAGAACCTTCTATCTAATTACCAACTCTAAGTGCATTGACCTCATGCTGGTAGTAAACAACACAAAATAATACAAAATATATTTCCCTAAATGTTTCTTACAAAATCATTGCAGTTAGCTAATTTTAAGTAAGTGTTTACTTCCACTTTTCCATTTGAGCTAATACATATGTATTTAAATGTAGAAGCCTAGAAAATCTGAAATTACTCTATTAAATTTCTGTATTAATGGCAAAAGTTTATGAAAGTATTATTTCAGAAAACCTTTCTTCTCTTTCATAAAATTGTTTCCAGAAAATTAGTACTTAAAAGTAAACAACATGTAAGGAAATTATAAATATAAAAAGTAAGTGATGTTTCACATCTTTGTTTCAAAATTTTCACTGCCTTTAAATGTTTGTTCACACAGAAATGATCTGTACTTCAGACTCAAATGCAATCGGCTTGGAGGTAATTAAATTATTTATTGTTAAATGTGGTATCATATTCACTCACGCTTTAGATGGTTAGCTTTCACACAACAAATTCACGTAATGCCTTCTGAGAATCCATTCTCAGGTTACACATGTTGGGAAATTCTGAGGAAGAAATGACCTACAAAAATGACAAGTTCATTTGAACCAATGTGTGGAGATGTTTGAATGAGCTGACTTTAGGCCAAGAGGTGAGGCCATGGAATTGAATCATAGTGACCCTGGCAAGAGGTGATCTGAACTAGGTGGGGCACATCTCCTGACCAACATCGCGCAAATCAGCATCTTCCGTCCCCATTCCTTTGTCCGTAAAATGGAGTTAATATTGTGTCCTCGACCATCTTATCAGGATTCACGTACAGAGCATTTACACATCAGCGTATATGTACACTGATGTGTTTTTTAGACTACTTTATACCTTATAAAACATTAATAATTGTCTAAATTAGAGTTATAATATTTTTGAGCAGTTTTACATAATTCTTCTACCTAATGTCAGAAATAGAAAGATGTTTTGAATATAGAATATAAAATATTTGAATATATACATTTGAATATACATTCTGTATTTTTATTAGCCACTGTGCCCATAAAGTAAATCTATTACGATGAAAATCTAACAGTTCACAAAGCTTTGTAGAAGGGAAAGCCCTACTGTGTTGGGCAAGTAGCATGACATGCTTAAGTTTACCCTTGACCAAACTAATCTCTTTTCTCTTTGCCTGTATTCTTTCTTTCTCTTTTCTTTCTTTTTTTTTCCTTCTCTTACCTTTTTTCTCTGTGTATTCTGTTTCTACTCTTCTCCCTTCATGGTTCATTTAAAAATATATTATTTTCTTGTATCTGCTTTCTTATGAGCTGTTCTACCAGTCATAAATTCAAGCATAAGTTAGGTACAAATTTTGCACTCCTTAACTTACAAAAGGAGAAATTGTGTTCTTCCATTAATATAAATATCTATGGATATATCAATATATATTTTAGATTCCAGCATGTATTCATTTAAGGAATACATTTATATCTCATTATATGCCAGGGATTGAATTTGATGACAGAAATACAAGAATATGAAAATATAAGTTATTTGTCTTCAAAACAAAACTAGTACAAAACTATAGACAGTAAAAGACCAGTGTTTGACCTGGGTTGAGGGAAGAGGGATGAATATGTTGAGCACAGAGGATTTTTAGAGCAGTGAAAATACATGGTATGATATTATAATGGTGGATAAATGTCATTATACATTTGTCCAAACCCACAGAATGTACAAGACCAAGACTGAACTGCAGTGTAACTCCTGAACTCTGGGAGGGTACAAATATGTCCATGTAGTTAGTTTCATCAATTGTAACAAATATCCAACTCTGGTAGGGGATGTAGATAAAGCAGGAGGTAACGCACAAGTGGGGTGAGGGGGTATATGAGAAATCTCTGTCCGTTCTGTTCAATTTTGTTGTGAACTTACAACTGCTCTAAAAAAAAATAAAGTCTTAAAAAATCTAATAGCCTATGGAGGAGAATACATGCCAAAAATTATAATATAAAACTACAGGAATATAGTTTCTACTATAGAATATAATATAAAACTACAGAATATAATATAAAACTACAGGAATGTACTAAATAGTCTAAGAACACACACACACACACACACACACACACACACACACGGAGCTTCTCTACCTTATTAGAGAAGTAGGGATACAAGTAGGTGACAGAGAAGAGAAGAAAATATTTGAGTGAAAATCTGAGTAGTGTTTTTTTCAGGAAGACTCCAAGGGTAGGGAGGATCTCAGGCAAGTGGCTGGAATGTGAAAATAACTAATCCTGAAAGATCACCATGATATGGGAAAGAGGAGGCTAGCAGCATGTCAGGGATTCTAGAGATTGAACTGCACAGCAGAGATAAGCAAGAAATAAGGCAGGAAACCTACCGCTGCAAGCAGTAAGGAGTCTGAATTTTGTTTTCAAAACAAATGAGGAGTCTCAGAGAAAATGAGGAAGGAGGTATATGATTTGTTAAAATTGGATTTTGACATTCATTTGAAGCATTGATGGATTGAGAGGGGAGCCAATTAGAGGCGGGGGCAGGAAGAATCGTAAGTAGGTTGTAACAGACTCATTTACACAAAGGGTTTGATTGTAAATTTACAACCTAAGGTATAAATAACATATGGTCAGTGTTTCCCAGAAAAAAAATATAATTAGAAACATGACACATTAAAAATCTTGGGGCACCTGGGTGGCTTAGTGGGTTAAGCTTCTGACTTCTGCTCAGGTCATGATCTCCTGGTCTGTGAGTTCAAGCCCTGCATCAGGCTCTGTGCTGACAGCTCAGAGCCTGGAGCCTGCTTCAGATTCTGTGTCTCCCTCTCTCTCTCTGCCCCTCCCCTGCTCATGCTCTCTCTGTCTCTCTCTCTTTCTCTCTCTCTCTCTCTCTCTCTCTCACTCTCACTCTCTCTCTCGCTCTCAAAAATAAGTAAACATTAAAAAAATAAAGATCTATGGACACCTGGAGGGCTCAGTCAGTTGAGTGTCGGTTTTGGCTCAGGTCATGATCTCACGGTTGGTGGGTTCGAGCCCCACATCAGGCTCTGTGCTGACAGCTCAGAGCCTGAAGCCTGCTTCAGATTCTGTGTACCCACCTCTCTCTGCCCCTCCCCCACTCATTCTCTGTCTCACTCTGTCTCTCGAAAATAAATAAATGTTAAAAATTTTTTTTAAAAATGAAGATCAACATATTACCTCTCTCTAAACACAAAATAAACGCTTCTGCTAACTGGCATTTTATCTATGTTATTCACTACCACATTTCTAGAGCCTATAATGATGCCTGTCACTATCACATGTTTAGTAAACATTGGTTAAATACGTGAGATAACTTTAGGAACATGGACCCAGGGGATATACAATGGGAAATCTCAAACATGTGCCCTCAGGGAAACAAAACTTAAGGACTAAGAGAACCCGATTTCCCACAAATGCCTGATGTATAGAAATCTGACAGTGTTAGAATTTTCCTAAATGATAGGGAGTTTATCTGCAGTTGCCTCATATCAACCTTGGGAAATTTTTGCTTATGACTTCCAGAGGTATGAATAAGAAATGACTCAGGGAGGTTGATGTCACAGACTAAACTGAATTAAGCTTTATTTGTATGACTGGACTGGTTGAGTCTGCTTGGGGAATTTTCAAAGCTGGTCTCCATCTGGTTTTGGTTTTAAGACTCCAGCTGAAATTTTCCCCCTTTATACTTCCTACCCATAGATATAGATGACCACAAACCCTCAACAGGTGCGCCTGAAGCTTGCTATAGTTTGTGTGCCCATGACTGTAATTTCTCTCCTATTCCTGAATAAACTCATCTTTTTGACAATTTTGAGCTTCTCTCAGTTTATCTTTTTTTTTTTTTCAGGTTGACAAACAGTAAAATTAGTTATCAATAGCTATGTTGTCTTCCTGTGCTAATAGAGAGTTTCAATTTGTTTGTTTGTTTTTTTCTGCTTAGGACCAGTGTAAGTAGCTAGTTTTATGTCAAGATCCATGCACGTATGTGTATGAAAAACACATATTGTCATAGCCCAAGAAGATGTTCAATGAAAAAATATTTATACATAGTGGGATGTATTTGGCACCTAAGACTCAAAGAAAAACCCTCTAAATCTTATTTCATGTTAGCCACTAAATGCAATGGAGGGAGAAATGGTGTGTTTCACTCCTTCCTCTTCCTCTTCCCCCACCCATGTCTCCTTCCACATATGAAGTTTAAGACACTTAATGTTCATCTTTTACGAATCCATTGTTTTGGAACAGTTTTATAAAAAGAATCGTGATGACTTCAACATGGCTGCAACAACAGGGGTATACAGAAGATAATATTTATGGGGAATATTTTAGAGATGGAATAGATAAGACAGTATAGTCATCGATTTGTATGAAGGATTATGAGATTGGGGCTAGTGATAGATGTTCGTGTCATGGAAACAGTCAAAGGTTCAATTCATAAAGGCAGAAACATATGAAGAGGAGTCCTGTCTTTGCTGCAAAGGATTGTTATTTTAGCCTGAACCTAAAGATCTTAAGGTGAATATTTGATTTTTAAATAAAATTTCTGTGCAGAATTTTTTTTAAACTCATGAGAGAGGTCTAGCCTGGAGATAAAAGTGGGACAATCCCTTAGTGTGTCTGTGTATTTGAAGTCATAGATCTGGATATAGTGTCTCAGGGAGTTGGTAATATAAGAATAGAACTCTAAAGACAGAGCCCTGTGGGGCAACAACAAGACAGAGTGGGAAAATTTTTTTTTTTTTTTATAACAAGCACTGGTCAAAAGTCATGGGCATCTAGAAGAGGAACAAAAGAGAATATTTCCATAAGAGAAGAAAGCTTTAAAAAACAGAAGTTGGTCAACAGTAGTATGAAATGTGGAGAAGTAAGGAATGAAAGAATTCAAAGAATCACATGCTCTGATGCCATGAGATTCTTGGCAACCTTGGTGAGAAATTTTCAATTAATGTTGTAAACACCAAGCTAGCCCGTATTCCCCCTTCTCATCAGAACAAATTCCTGGACTTTTCCAAAACTACAAAGACCCAGGACAGAGATTCCCAGCCCGGTGTCCAGAATTGGTGTCATAAAAATCCTGATACTGACCTCCCCTCCTGGTTTGCAGGAATCAGCACGGATCCCAGGCCAGCTGGAATGCAGGTTTGCCATCCTGATACTCTAGTGTGCCTCCATCTCCGTGTGGGTCATTCTGTGAAAGGAGTTGGGAATTAATGTGGTCTGCATGATCTGCAAACCCATGTTCTAACGTTTTTCCTGACACACCTCCCCTTCTTGTGAGCCAAGCTGGTCTCCCTGCTGTTCCTTGAACAGAGAAAGAAGGTGGAGGGACATTCACTCTTCCTGCTCTTTCCTGCCTACATGCATGAATGCAGCCGTCATTTCTTTAGTTCCTTATAAAATCTTCCCTCAACAGCCCTGGCTAAAGTAGATGCCATACTCTCTAATAATAATAATTTTCTCTAAAAATAATAGTAGCTCTTACTACTACTCAATATAGTTTAATTTGTTGGTTTATTGCATACCTGCCTTCGTATACATTATATGCTTAGGGGAGTAATGTCTTATATTGTTCACTATTATATCCTAGCACCTAAAACAATGTCTGACATATATTAAGTACTAAGTATTTGTGGACTAAATGGAAGAATTAAAGAGTATGGAATTCAGACTGTAGTAATTTATCATCAAAACACACCACTGAATGTCCAGGGTTGAGAAACAGGAAGCAAAGCAGAAGATTCTGTATTAGACTTGATTCATGACATTAATATTTTTTCAACATATATGTCTTACATTAATCATGCTATGTGTATTTATGTGTTTCTATGTGTGATTCTGTGTCATACAATCACAGTCCTTTCTGTCATATTGGTAATAATTTGGTTTACAGTAAAAAGAACAGATATGTTTGCATGGACCAGAGTGATAAATTACCTGCTCAATTATATGGTTTATATAAGTGGTAACCAAGTGGAGCTGATCATCAGAAGCACCTGGGGAGTTTGAAACATATCGGCTCTAAACTATGACCCCAATCTGATTGAAATGCATCTGGGATTAATATCTGAGGGTCTGCACTTAATACTTCCCAGGGTGTATCAATGATCCCTTGGTTTTTATTACCACTGCTGCAGATAATCACTATTTCAGGGTCTACCACATGGGGGTGGGTTTCAGATATGGCAGGTGAATTTTAGAAAAAAAAATTAAGACTTTAAAGAAAGGGTACAATCTGGGCAGTATTCAGAAATAAAGACAACTAGCCAGGAAGCAAAAATGTCAGTAAGAAGTGTCTTTTATTTCTTTAAAACAGATGAACTAGCATCAGCCACAGTGCTTTTACTCCAAAAATCAACCTGGAGAAAATACAGAGCAAGAGGAAAACTCAAATTCTGAAAGTACACAAAAAGAGAACCTCACTTTGGAACTTAATCCTATTGCCTCAGGGTGATGTGGGGGGTGAGTGGCTGCAGCGTGGGCAGCCTGTGTTCTAGGAAGTGATAGGAAGACGGGCAAAAGAAAACTTTTTACGTTCTTTTCTTGCTCTTCTCAATGTGGAAGGGATGTGTGGCAAGAGTCAAGCCCATGGTGCTAATGTTTCACAGACAGGGTGTAGACAACCCAAGTTAGGGACAAGAAACAGGAAGGAAATGTTCTTGAAAAGCCATTTCTCTACCTTTCCGGGACCTTTTCCAGGACCTGAGAGAGTTTCAAGGTGATCCCAAGACTTAAGGAAATAAACAAGATGGCTGTACAAGGGAGAGATTAGTAAACTTCTCTGTACCTGGAATATTGTTTTAGGGGTGTTCTTTCCACGTTTCCTCTTAAACACATTTTACCTTTAGCTCAATGTAAATGGTAGCCCTGGTATCAGATCCTCCCAGGAATACAGAAAAGACAGGTGCCTGGCCTAGGAGAGCAAGAGCCTACGGGCTGTAACCAGACCGCTGCCTACAAAAGACAAACCCTCAAAAGACAGAAAATGAACCACAACAGGGTGTACCATTGAAAGCAGAATTATTAAAATGTGTGCACCAGAAATTTACAATAAGCAGTATAAATGTATTGGGAAAGTAAGTAAACATCTTAGTACAATGAAAAAGATCAAGAAGGCATACAGGTGACTTAAGGAAATATTAACAAGGAAATCTAATTGTTGATGTGAAAGACAACACAGATGAGGAAAATTGTGGACTGAATTCTGAAAAACAATGTGGTAAAATGGAGGATGATGGAGAGAAACACTTTTGAAACCAGCTGGAGGGGATAAAGAGAAAGGTAATATAAAATAAATGCAATCAGAGAATAGAAGTTTTGAAGGAAAAATATCACAAATGTATAAGAGGAGTTACTTGAAGAAATATGGTGATGAACTGTCCAGAATTAGAGAGAGAGATTGTTTCCATAAAGTGCCAAAGGAGACATAAGGAAAATCACACAAGCAGACAAAGTTTAGTTGAATGGAAGAACATTGCCACATTTGTAAAACTTCCAGAGAACAATAACAAATATCTAAAACATTACATAATCCCACTCAGCATCAGACTACTCAATAGCAACATGAGATATAATTAGTCAAAAACAAAACAAAACATCCTAAAATAAATTTTTTTTCAGAAGCATGAGCAAGAACATAGAACACTGGTAAAGAACATGGACAGTTCATATAAATGGCCTTTAACACGATTTCACACATGATAAGAAAAATGCAAATTATGCATTAAGATTCAATTTTTTCACCAAGTAGATTATAAAAATGTTTAAGATTTCACACCAAACTGAAGAGGCAAGGCTGTGAGGAATGAGGTTCTCTCATGAACTCTTTATAGGAATGAAAATGGACACCATCCAATGAAGCTACATATACATTTACCCTTGGACCCAGATAACCCACTTCTAGACTTAGTCCAAAAATATCTTTTGAAATTTTTGAAAGAAATAAAAAAATATATTTATAGTGGCTGATTTTGTAATGGCAATGTATTGGGAAACACCTGGATACTCATGCGAGTAAGACACTTGGTTCAGATCCACACAATGGGATTCCGTGCAGTAGTGAAAAGGAATAAGAAAGACTTACAACTGTGTAATCAGCTGATGTGGAGTGAAAACCAGCAAGGTGCTGAATACTATAAAGCAATTAAATGTATTTAAATGTATTTCTTGGCTTTTCAAAAGAAAATATAAAAGACATAGAAAGTATAAATCTAAAATAAAAAAAATGTTTACAAAGAAGGTGCGTGAAAATTGAAAATATGTTAATGATGTTCCTGTTAAAAAAATTCATATTCTAGGGGCGCCTGGGTGGCGCAGTCGGTTAAGCGTCCGACTTCAGCCAGGTCACGATCTCGCGGTCCGTGAGTTCGAGCCCCGCGTCAGGCTCTGGGCTGATGGCTCAGAGCCTGGAGCCTGTTTCCGATTCTGTGTCTCCCTCTCTCTCTGCCCCTCCCCCGTTCATGCTCTGTCTCTCTCTGTCCCAAAAATAAATAAACGTTAAAAAAAATTTAAAAAAAAAAAAAATTCATATTCTAAACTGTAAGATATTTATATATCTTAAATGAGGGTAGAAACTTCACAATGAATCTTTAAAACAGAAACAAAACCTAACTCCATATCAAATTCATAAAATAACTATACATACAAAGAATTAATTTAAGTAACTTTACAACACAACTATCAAAGGGATATTTATTCTAAAGATAAAAATAATTGCAAAGATAATTGGTGTGGCGTATAGAGAGAAGTCAAGGCATTAGGTCAACTGGCTGTTGCACCTGTTGGTTTAAGGGTTATGACACTTAGAAGGAAGTAGTGTGGGTGACTGTTTCACATACTTGTTTTATGCACTTTATTTTATATACTTGTGAGTAGTGGTATTGGTATAGAAATTAAACAATATTTATTTTCATTGTAGGATAGACCAAATGATTAAATGCATTGTCATTGTTAGGAATTATGATTATCATTGCAGGGATTTGGTAAATAGAGTAGAAATAAAATATGGGTCCATAAATAGGGCTATTTGTAAGTATTTAGTAAATGATAAAGACATACTTTAAATCACTGAAAAGAGATGAGTTATTCAACAAATGGTATTTGGACATGTAGCCAGCTCTTTTCACAAAGCATTGGATCACTAATTTAATCTTTACACCAAAATGAATCCCATATTGATTAGCTCATAAATATAAGTACAGTAAACTATTTGGGTTTATTTTTAATCATTGGGTAAAATGACATTTAAGTAAGAAAGAAAACCAAGAAGCAATAAAGTATAATAAAATATGACTAAGTAAAATAAGAAAAAATTTGAAAATATGATACAGCAAAGAACATAAAAATAATATATATATAAGCATATATATTTATATGAAGAACATTTATAACTTATGTGAAGGGCATTAGTCTAAGTTCCTAAGTTTTCCAGAAACTCATAAATTAATTTTATAAATATGAAACATACAAAGTAAAAATGGACAAATGACCTAAATATGGTAGAATTAAAAATAAATAACAAGTTAAACTTTAAAATGTTTCCTTATCCTGGGGCGCCTGAGTGGCGCAGTCGGTTAAGCGTCCGACTTCAGCCAGGTCACGATCTCGCGGTCCGTGAGTTCGAGCCCCGCGTCGGGCTCTGGGCTGATGGCTCAGAGCCTGGAGCCTGTTTCCGATTCTGTGTCTCCCTCTCTCTCTGACCCTCCCCCATTCATGCTCTGTCTCTCTCTGTCCCAAAAATAAATAAACGTTGAAAAAAAAATGTTTCCTTATCCTAACTAAAGGCATGCAAATCAAATAACAATGATATAACATTTTTCCTGTATTAGGTTGGTAACCCATCAGAAAGTCAGATACTATCCCATCTTGACAAATGAGTGAGGGATTTGTTATTTTTATGTCCTACTTGTGCAGGGCTAATCCTCAGGCAGAACACACCAGTATGGCCATATGTTCTAATTGGTGCAAGCGTCTGTTCTAATTGGTCAGTGCTTATATTCTAGTAATTGTGAAATACTTTAAATATCTCTCTTGTGTGAATTGGAGTACAAATTGGCATACCCTTTTTATAGCACCCTTGGTATTATATATCCAGATGATTAAAAAAGACACATGAACTTTGATCCAATCATTCCACTGCTAGGAATTTATCCCCTCTTCTAATATGCAAAAATTATTTACACCTTAATCTTACTATACCTTTTTTAAATGATAGGATAATTTTGCTAAACGATTTTAACTTCTCTTCTTAGAGGATCTCATTCCTAATCATTGCTTCTATGTAAAAGGCAGCTTCACCAGCTAACACTCTTGGACCTTATCAGGATGTTCATATACTCCTCTTTTGTCTCACTGGTGGATTTGGGATGAAGAAATTGGCTAGATTTGTCAATATTATCCATCTAGCATTCTCCTTTGGGATCACCTCTAAGAGAAAGAAAGAAACAAACAAAAACAGAACATTTTCTTCAACGACTCTCTAACATGCTTCCATATTATCGATAAATGCTGTGGCCCTATGGAACTTGTACCTAGTCAATTGAATCTTATTCTGATATCTAAAATATAAGAGTATTCTATGTATATGCCAAACTCTGTTTTTTTTTTTTGGTATAAACCAAATTCCTATCTTTGATCAATATGAGCTTTATTTGTATTCTTTTTTTTTTTAAACATTTATTTATTTTTGAGACAGAGAGAGACAAAGCATGAACAGGGGAAGGTCAGAGAGAGAGGGAGACACAGAATCTGAAACAGGCTCCAGGCTCTGAGCTGTCAGCACAGAGCCCGACGCGGGGCTCGAACTCACGGACCACAAGATCATGACCTGAGCTGAAGTCGGCTGCTTTACCGACTGAGCCACCCAGGGTGCTCCTATATTTGTATTCTTAATCTACTTACTTGTTTACTCTTACCAGTTGATTTTGAAATAAGAAAAAGAGGGTTCTTTTTACTGTGCTTCCAACAAATTCCATCATATATGATAGAATACTGTAACTCAGTGTCCTTACTTGTAGACATAGACGGTAGTAGTATCTACCTCACAGTGTCGGCAAAATCCATGCTATGCACTTGAGATGCAGTTGGCTCCACCTACTTTTATGCATCAGCTACTGTTTTTTAATAAGAGTCCCACGACCAAGGGTGTTACCTCACCTTCTAAGGATGACCGGATGTCCCAGTCTGACCAGGACAATCCCAGTTTATACCTGAGCACTTCGTATAATTACTGTGCTTAGTGTAATTAATAGTAACTCCTTTCAATCTCAGAAGTGCCTACATTCAGATTTATTATATGGTTTCCTATTTAACAGTGCTAGCTATTTTAGTCTTTTCTATGGGATAAAGGCTGGACTTTGGTTCAGCCTCTTTTGTGCCCACTTTGTTTGGTACCTAGACAGAACTAATACTCAGGTCCATAAAGGACAAATGTGATCACAACACTGTTTCTTCTTTACCCCAGAGTTGGCTCAGAGGTGTCTTGTAACTCAATATAGAAGAGAAGGAAAGTTAATGCATGATGGAGTGAACTTTCTCAGTGAAGGAAAGGCACCAGGGAGAATCCAGAATGAAATTCATTCACTTCTTCCCCTTTACAGCCAATTGGAAGACGTAATGATTCTATAAGTCTTCTCTAAGTGTCCCAGCAACTAGCAATATTTTGAGAGGCTGTGACTAGTTTAATAAGACACCTCATTGAATTTGCTTTCCCTTTTTCCATGACACAGTCTCTTTTCTCTCTCCTTTGGTGAACTAGGATTGTATTCAACAACATACAACATGGATTTTTCTCTTGCTCTGTTTTCTAGAGAACCCAAAGGAAGGCAGTACCAGGACTGGTCCTAAAAGCAAACCCCCCATAATGAGCTTTTGAACCTCTCTGCATCCTTGATCAGGTACACTCATCACTCCATGATGAGGTGCTCAATCATATGACTCCATAGATTCAGACTGCATGCGATGATGTGTCACCTCCAAAATTGTCCTCAAGGGTTCTGGCTCTCATGTGTTCCACTGTGTCCTGCCCACCTCGGTTTCATGACCAGTTTTTCTTACTAACTATAGACCCTTATGATAAGAGTGACTCTAAATTCACCACCAGACACAGAGGCAACAGCCTTCCATAGATTGTTCACCAGCTCCTACAAGTGGTCAAGGTCAAATCCCTATAAGAAATCTCTAATGCCATGTCATTCACAGGAGTCTTGCTCTCCTGATCAAACCATAAATGATATATTGTCTATCTCCAGAAAAATAAGCTGCAGTCTGTAACACTGATTATTTCTACAGGACTAGTTTCTGGGATAAAATAAGAAGGTCAAAATTGTGAAAACTTAATTTAAACGGGCCATAATTTGCCAACAGTATAAAATATGAGTACCCAGTGTTTGAAATTTTCCAACTCCTGGATTAAATGGACCCCTATATGAGGCTTATTGAATATTATAGTTTCGTTTTGCTTCTGGAAAATGCTAATTATTTAATTTAATTTAAAGGATATAACAATGAAACTTCTTAAAACATATTTCTATGTTTTACTATGGATTACTTTTTTCAAATGCTCTATCCTAGAAAGTTTTAAATCTTCTAAAATGGTGTTGTACATAGGCAGTATTGATATATGGATAAGAAAAATTCAATCTCTACCTTTATTATACATTAGTATACCTTTATTTTACCTTATATCTGATAAATTAGATACTACAAATTGATTAGCATAATAGATTACTTAAAGACCATATAAAATATATGACATCATATACTACAACTGACTTCAGATGGATCAGTAAGTTGGAGAAAATACAAATAAACTTTTCAACTTATATATTCAAATTTTGCTTTTAATTAAGAAAATTAGTTTAACATTTCCTATTGTAAATACTTTTCACCAGTGGCCTTTATTTCACAGAAATTTGAGGGCAATCATTTTCCTATTTATCGTTTCATATGCTTTTTGTGGCCCAATTTTGTTGCACAATTTCGTTTTGTTATATTCATCCTTGAAATACCTGAGAATTTTCCTAGTTTATAGTTTCTCAAGTAGTGTTTGTGTCTACGGGTTTTGATATCCTTATTTATTCATTGTAAAGCTTTTTAGCTACAGTGATGATTAATATACAAACAATTTTAGCCAGATTTCTGGTTAGAAAGCAAACATTTATCCAATTTTATGTTTCTAAAATGAAAGTGCATGGATACACACAAATATACATAAAAATACATATATATTGCTATTCATGAAGTTGGTTTGAGAAAATTTTATATTACTTTTTTTATTTTACAATCTTCAACTTTTTTTCTAGAAACTCATAAAATGCTACAGTCCTCCCAATGCATGGATCCCAACTCTCTTCCTATCCTTCATTTTTTACTGAATTCATTTCCAAGAATCTAAGGAGTTCTTTCTTTACATGTCAGTCTACATATTATTTTAGATATCTTTTAAAATATCTCAATTATATGTGAGATGATTAAGGGAAAGAATGAGAAAAGACGCTGACAGACATTTATATTTTCAATAAAGGAATCCTAAAATATTAAGTTCTTTCTATTCCATGAGATAGAATCCATTTCTATATGTAACTTTGGGGTGGCTTTCTAAACTCAAAATTAATACTGGCAATGAAATATTTGAAATTTCCAAAAATGTTCCCATTGAAACATTCATTCTTAGAAGCTAATAATTATGATGATGATAATAAATTGTGTAAAATTAACTATTAAAATGATCTTTGCTATATTTTTGGATAAGAATACAGAGATTCAGGTACACTTTTCCAATATTCTTAGAAAATTATTGGGTTTTTCAAATAGGGTTTTTAAAGAGATGGGGAAAGGGAAACTGGAAGTTTTCTAAGTAGAAGGTTTTTAATAGAAGTATGTGGTGGAATAATCTAATTCGTTCTTGAACATCAAATCAACTTTAGAAATGTCTTATGGGTTAGAGAAGAAAGTGTTTGCATTCTATCTTGTTAACAAAAGATTGATTTTTATTATTAATTAATAACACATCTGATATTAAATTCACAGCACTTATGTGAATTATATCCAATGATAAATTTATGAATTTGAACAAAATAAGACAGTTTAATAGGATCTTCCTCGTCATGATAGTATATGAGAGAAGGAAATTTCCAGAGGACCACTAGGCATGCAGAACTTATGTGTATTTGCTTACTAGCACTCTCAGGAGTTCTGCCCACATGCTTTTCGCCCTGCTAAAAAATGACATTTTCAATATTATTTTTTTCCTTTCCAATTTCTTTTTATAAACTGTAAGCATCTTTCTCTCTCTCTCGCTCTCTCTCTCTCTCTCTTTTTTTTTTTTTTTTTTTTTTTTTTTTTTTTTTTGTAAAAGAGAAGACAAAAAGAAGACACCTCTAAGGAGCTGCTAGAAGTTTTTCCTTGACAGAATTAATTTGAAAAGTGACATTTATATTGGTAAAAAAAAAAATTGTGTTTGAGGCTATATATGTCAATTCACATCACTATTGCCAAAAAAGTTAATATTAATCTATATTCACAAAATTTATTAGCAGAATTTTAAGCAGTATGTAATTTAAGGTTAACGTCCCATACAGTGGAGTCAGTTCAGTCAATGCACCAGGAATATTTTTCACTGAAGCAGATATATTGTAGAAGTGTGGGTTTCCAAAAGCATCTGGTCAGACATTTCCTTTACTTTTCTGACTCCGGGCAATCTTTTAAAGTAAGTTGTATATCTGCCATGTCACTGTGACAGACCTAAAAGAGAAGACCACTACTGGATGCTGGAAGGTCTCCATGGACACTACCCTCAATGAATCCTCAGAAATCCATAATATATATCTATGATGATCCTTATTTTTCAAAATATACCTTGCTAATATCCACCACTTTGCAAGTTTCATTAACTATAAATATTGTATGTTATATTAATGGTGGGAAAAATCAATTTGTAGTAAATTGCATTTGAGAGTGTTCTAATTTTCTGTTATTTCGACATTAACTTTGTTTTAGTGTTTATTTTTGAGAAGGAGAGAGAGAGAGACAGAGCACGAGTTGGGGAAGGGCAGAGAGATAGGGAATATGAAGCAGGCTCCAGGCTCTGCGCCGTCAGCATAGAGCTGGATGCGGGGCTTGAACTCATGGACAGTGAGATCATGACCTGAGCCGAAATCAGATGCTTAACTGACTGAGCTACCCAGGTGCCCCTCTGTTATTCCCACTTTAAATGTTCAGAATACATATTTTTTGTGTGTGTGTGTAAACAGAAGAGGAAGCATGACATACTTCATCAGGTAAATGTTCAGTAGGTGGTAGGCATAAGTCATTGCACTGAAAGCTTGAGTAGACCTGACAATTAAGTGAGAAACAATTCTGGAAGTAGCTAAACCATATGCTGATTATGTGCCAGGTAATAGCTCAGAGACACCAAGTCTGATTTGGTATTTTCCCAGTCTAAAATGGAGGAATAGCAAGTGAGTTTAATTCTGTCCCCTTTAAAAGACCAGATCCCTAGGCACATTGAATTTGCTGAGACTAAACAAAGAAATGTGGATGCGTTGGGTTTTGGTGGCATGGTAGTTGAAAAAACTAAACATTGCTCAAGTCCAATCATCAACACAGAAACTAATGTTTGTATCCTGTTTCACAGGAAAAGAGACTTGCCTTACTTAAAAGGAATAATGACATTTAAACTATCTATCAAACAGTAAAAGTAAGCTGAAGGATTTTTAAAAACATTTTTTTAATGTATATTTATTTTTGAGAGAGAGAGAGACAGAGTGTGAGTGGTGGAGGGGGCAGACAGAGAGGGAGATACAGAATCCGAAGCAGGCTCCAGGCTCTGAGCTGTCAGCACAGAGCCCGACGTGGGGCTTGAACTGAGGAACCCTGAGACCACGACCTGAGCTGAAGTCGGACGCTTAACTGACTGAGCCACGCAGGCGCCCGTGAAGGATCTTTAAATGAAACTTTTCAGAATTATTCATATTTTAGGAATTTTAATACTTCAAGTACTAATTATCATGTTTAAAGTCTATGTGTTTGGTTTAGGAATCAAAGTAATGCTGGCTTCATAGAATGAGTCTGGAAGTTTTCCTTCCCTTTTTATTTTTTGGAATAGCTTGAGAAGGATAGGTATTATCTCTGCTTTAAATATCTGGTATAACTCCCCTGGGAAGCCATTTGGTCCCGGACTCTTACTTCTTGGGAGATTTTTGATAACTGATTCAATTTCTTTGCTGGTTATGGGTCTGTTCAAGCTTTCTATTTCTTCCAGTTTGAGTTTTGGAAGTTTGTGGGTGTTGAGGAATTTGTCCATTTCTTCCAGGTTGTCCAGTTTGTTGGCATATAATTTTTCATAGTATTCCCTGATAATTGGTTGTATTTCTGAGGGATTGGTTGTAATAATTCCATTTTCATTCATGATTTTATCTATTTGGGTCATCTCCCTTTTCTTTTTGAGAGGCCTGGCTAGAGGTTTATCAATTTTGTTTATTTTTTCAAAAAACGAACTCTTGGCTTCATTGATCTGCTCTAATTTTTTTTAGATTCTATATTGTTTATCTGCTCTTATCTTTATTATTTATCTTCTTCTGCTGGATTTGGGGTGCTATGCTATTCTGCTTCTATTTCCTTTATGTGTGCTGTTAGATTTTGTATTTGGGACTTTTCTTGTTTCTTGAGATAGGCCTGGATTGCAATGTATTTTCCTCTCAGGACTGCCTTTGCCACATCCCAAAGCATTTGGATTGTTGTATTTTCACTTTCATTTGTTTCCATATATTTTTTAATTTCTTCTCTAATTGCCTGGTTGACCCATTCCTTCTTTAGTAGTCTGTTCTTTAACCTCCATGCTTTTGGAGGTTTTCCAGATGTTTTCTTGTGGTTGATATCAAGCTTCATCACATTGTGATCTGAAAGTATGCATGGTATGATCTCAATTCTTGTATACTTATGAAGGGCTGTTTTGTGACCCAGTATGTGATCTATCTTGGAGAATGTTCCATGTGCACTCGAGCAGAAAGTATATTCTGTTGCTTTGGGATGCAGAGTTCTAAATATATCTGTGAAGTCCATCTGATCCAATGTCTCATTCAGGGCCCTTGTTTCTTTATTGACCGTGTGTCTAGATGATCTATCCATTTCTGTAAGTGGAGTGTTAAAGTCCCCTGCAATTACCACATTCTTCTCAATAAGGTTGCTTATGTTTGTGAGTAATTGTTTTATATATTTGGGGGCTCCTGTATTCGGCGCATAGACATTTATAATTGTTAGCTCTTCCTGATGGATAGACCCTGTAATTATTATATAATGCCCTTCTTCATCTCTTGTTACAGCCCTTAATTTGAAATCTAATTTGTCTGATATAAGTATGGCTACTCCAGCTTTCTTTTGACTTCCAGTAGCATGATAGTTCTCCATCCCCTCACTTTCTTTTTTTTCTTTTTTAAATCTTTTTTTTTTACGTTTATTTATTGAGACAGAGAGAGACAGAGCATGAACGGGGGAGGGGCAGAGAGAGAGGGAGACACAGAATCGGAAGCAGGCTCCAGGCTCTGAGCCATCAGCCCAGAGCCTGACGCAGGGCTCGAACTCGCGGACCGTGAGATCGTGACCTGAGCTGAAGTCGGACGCTCAACCGACTGAGCCACCCAGGCGCCCCTCCATCCCTTCACTTTCAATCTGAAGGTGTCCTCAGGTCTAAAATGAGTCTCTTGTAGACAGCAAATAGATGGGTCTTGTTCTTTTATCCATTCTGATACCCTATGTCTTTTGGTTGGAGCATTTAGTCCATTTACATTCAGTGTTATTATTGAAAGATATGGGTTTAGAGTCATTGTGATGTCTGTAGGTTTCATGCTTGTAGTGATGTCTCTGGTACTTTGTCTCACAGGATCCCCCTTAGGATCTCTTGCAGGGCTGGTTTTGTTTGTTTGGCAAGACCTTTATCTCTCCTTCTATTCTAAATGACAGAGACCGAGTAAAAAAAGAGAACTACAGGCCAATATCTCTGATGAATATGGATGCAAAAATTCTCAATAAGATACTAGCAAATCGAATTCATACGCATATAAAAAGAATTTTTCACCATGATAAAGTGGGATTCATTCCTGGGATGCAGGGCTGGTTCAACATTCGCAAATCAATCAACGTGATACATCACATTACTAAAAGAAAAGATAAGAACCATATGATCCTGTCAATCAATGCAGAAAAAGCATTTGACAAAATTCAGCATCCTTTCTTAATAAAAACCCTCTAGAAAGTTGGGATAGAAGCATACTTAAACATCATAAAAGCATTTATGAAGAGCCCACAGCTAATATCATCCTCATGGGGAAAAACTAAGAGCTTCCTCCCTGAGATCAGGAACACAACAGGGATTTCCACTCTCACTGCTGTTGTTTAACAGAGTGTTGGAAGTTCTAGCATCAGCAATCACACAACAAAAGGAAATCAAAGGCATCAAAATTGGCAAAGATGAAGTCAAGCTTTCACTTTTTGCAGATGACATGATATTGTAAGTGGAAAACCCGACAGACTCCACCAAACGTCTGCTAGAACTGATACATGAATTCGGCAAACTCGCAGGATACAAAATCAATGTACAGAAATCAGTTGCATTCTTATACACTAATAATGAAGCAACAGAAAGACAAATAAAGAAACTGATCCCATTCTTAATTACACCAAGAATCATAAAGTTCCTAGGAATAAACCTGACCAAAGATGTAAAAGATATGTATGCTGAAAAGTATAGAAAGCTTATGAAGAAAATTGAAGAAGATATAAAGAAATGGAAAAACATTCCATGCTCATGGATTGGAAGAATAAATATTGTCAAAATGTCAATACTACCCAAAGCTATCTACACATTCAATGCAATCCCAATCAAAATTGCACCAGCAGTCTTCTCAAAGCTGGAACAAGCAATCCTAAAATTTGTATGGAACCACAAAAGGCCCTGAAGTGCCAAAGTAATTTTGAAGAAGACCAAAGCAGGAGGCATCACAATCCCAGACTTTAGCCTCTAATACAAAACTGTCATCATCAAGACAGCATGGTATTGGCACAAAAACAGACACATAGACCAATGGAATAGAATAGAGACTCCAGAACTAGACCCACAAAAGTATGGCAAACTAATCTTTGACAAAGCAGGAAAGAATATCCAATGGAAAAAAGACAGTCTCTTTAACAAATGGTGCTGGGAGAACTGCACAGCAACATGCAGAAGGATGAAACTAGACCATTTTCTTATACCATTCACAAAAACAAATTCAAAATGGATAAAGGACCTGAATGTGAGACAGGAAACCATCAAAACCCTAGAGGGGAAAGCAGGGAAAAACCTCTCTGACCTCAGCTGCAGCAATTTCTTACTTGACATATCCCCAAAGGCAAGGGAATTAAAAGCAAAAATGAACTATTGGGACCTCATGAAGATAAAAAGCTTCTGCACAGCAAAGGAAACAATCAACAAAGCTAAAAGGCAAACAACGGAATGGGAAAAGATATTTGCAAATGACATATCGGACAAAGGGCTAGTATCCAAAATCTATAAACAACTCACCAAACTCCACACCCGAAAACAAATAACCCAGTGAAGAAATGGGCAGAAAACATGAATAGACACTTCTCTAAAGAAGACATCCGAATGACCAATAGGCACATGAAAAGAACTCAACGTCACTCCTCATCAGGGAAATACAAATCAAAACCACACTCAGATGTCACCTCACGCCAGTCAGAGTGGCCAAAATGAACAAATCAGGAGACTATAGATGCTGGAGAGATTGTGGAGAAATGGGAACCCTCTTGCACTGTTGGTGGGAATGCAAATTGGTGCAGCCACTCTGGAAAACAGTGTGGAGGCTCCTCAAAAAATTAAAAATAGACCTACCCTATGACCCAGCAGTAGTACTGCTAGGAATTTACCCAAGGGACACAGGAGTACTGATGCATAGGGGCACTTGTACCCCAATGTTTATAGCAGCACTCTCAACAATAGCTAAATTATGGAAAGAGCCTAATTGTCCATCAACTGATGAATGGATAAAGAAATGTGTGTATAAATGTGGTTTATATACACAATGGAATACTACGTGGCAATGAGAAAGAATGAAATATGGCCTTTTGTAGCAACATGGATGGAACTGGAGAGTGTTCTGCTAAGTGCAATAAGTCATACAGAGAAGGACAGATTCCATATGTTTTCACTCATTGTGGATCCGGAGAAACTTAAGAGAAGACCATGGGGGAGGGGAAGAAAAAAAATGGTTAGACAGGGAGGGAGCCAAAACATAAGAGACTCCTAAAAACTGAGAACAAAGTGAGGGTTTATGTGGGGTGGGAGGGAAGGGTGGGTGGGTGATGGGTACTGAGGAGGGTACCTGTTGGGATGAGCACTGGGTGTTGTATGGAAACCAATTTGACAATAAATTTCATAATAAAAAAAATAAATAACAAGTTTAATTCTCCTAAAAAATAAAAATAAAGTCTATGTGTTTAATATCTATGGTTTTGTTTTAATGTTCAAATATGCTCACTGTAATCATACTAACTTCCAAGTGCTACCTAAAATTCTCTTTGTAGAAAGTGTGATTTTGTGTTATTTTTGTTTATAGTAACTGACTAGTCCCCAGGTTAATCTGAGTAGATAGACAAAAATTTTAAAACAGAAAGAGGTCTTAGCTCAGTGACTCCTCAGGATAGACACTTAACACAAAATCAAAAAGAAAAAAACAGAAGTAAATTTAGGAGTAAATCATTGTTACCTTGAATTAGTCAATGATTTCCTCTTCATGAGTTTGTGTTAGACAATGATTTTTTACATACTAAATGGAATATTCATAGTAGCATTATTCATCAGAACTTGGAAATGACATAACATAAATGTCTATCAATATATATCCATACAATGGAAAATTATTTACCAATAAAAGTAATGAGATGCTGATATATGAAAGATTCTCAAAAATCATTACGCTAATTAAAAGAAGCCAGTCACAAAGTACTACCTACATATTATATTATTGCATTAAATTGAAATATTTAGAAAAAACTAATTTATAGGGAAATAAAGTATAGTAGTGATTTTCTGTGGCTGGCATGTAGGAGGTATGGAGAGTAACTGATAATGCATCTGGGGTTTCTTTCTTGGGTGATGAAAACATTTCGAAGTTAGATTGGACTCATGATTGTACACTCTATAAATATACCAGAACCATTGAATTGTACACTTTAAATGCATGATATTTGTGGCATATGAATTATATTTCAACAAAACTGTTCTTTAAAAAACGTGTAGAAAGAAAAGAAGCTGTAAAATCTGGAAGGGAAAAAATTAAGAAACCAGTTTAAAATAAAAGGAAATACAGCATTCTGGATAACAGCTTAATTTATATGGATCCTTTCTACTATTTTTCGTTATTTTCACTTTTGGTTATTACTGATAGTGCTTACATAAATAATCTTACATGTCTTTTGGTTAACATGTATACATATTCTGTTAGGGATTAAACTAGGAGTGGAAATGCATATGTTCAGCTCTGGAAGATACTGCCAAACAAATTTTTCAAAGTGATTATATATATGTTCTATCAGCAGTATGTGAAGGTTCTGGTTTTTCAGTATTTTATGTTTTGTCTTTTTCATTTTAGTGAAAATGCAGTAGGAGCGTAGTGTCATTTTGTGATTTTATTTTATTTTTTTTAATTTTTTTTTTCAACGTTTATTTTATTTTTGGGACACAGAGAGACAGAGCATGAATGGGGAGGGGCAGAGAGAGAGGGAGACACAGAATCGGAAACAGCCTCCAGGCTCCGAGCCATCAGCCCAGAGCCTGACGCGGGGCTCAAACTCACAGACCGTGAGATTGGGACCTGGCTGAAGTCGGACGCTTAACCGACTGCGCCATCCAGGCGCCCCGTCATTTTGTGATTTTAAATATCATTTCATTATGACTATTTAATTTAGTTTTGTTGAATAACAAACTACCAGAAAGATACTAAATTGGGCACTCCTGATCCATGTGGATTAGCTGGGATCAGCCCTCAACTGTTCTGGATTAGAAGATCCAAAAGTCTTCACTCGCATGTCTGTGCCAAGAATTGTGAGGGGTCTGAGATTTTACCTTATTTACAGGCCAAAATACTAGACTAGTACTATTTCACTGATGCTAACAAAAATATATAATACATGTGGATCAGAGACAAAGAACTCTGTTATACATAACAAAAGCAATAACCAGAAGGTTAGTATAATATTCCTGTTCCTGGGTACAGTACAGATGGGCCTACGTGAACACCAACAGAAATAGTGGATTAAGGTACAGAAGAGGAGCACTGAGTTTGGGGACTGTACTGCTTTTATTGTGAGTGGAAATAAGCCTTCTCTTTGTCCAAAAGGAAATGTCACATCATCTGTCAAAGCTGTTCCATGCAATCACAACCCTGAGAAATGGTCAGGGTTGAGAAATGGCAGTAAGAGCCTTGAATCTTGGCATGCAGAGGAAGTATCTGGATAGTCACTTGGATCCCATGTAGAAGAGACTGTCCTTTCCCAATTGTGTATTCCAGTCACACTTGTCAAGATCATTTGACTGTACATGAGCATATTTCTGACTTCTGGACTCCATTCTATTCCATTTGTCTATATTTGTTTTTATGCCAGTAGAATACTGTCTTAATTACTGTAGGTTTGTAAAAATATTTTGAAATTAGTGTGATGCCTACAACTTTGTTTTTATTTCTCAAGATTGTTTTGAATACCTGGGATCTTTTGTGGTTCCATATGAATTTTATAATTGATTTTTAGATTTTTGCAAAAAATACTGTTGTGATTTTCATTGGCATTGCTTTGAATCTGGCGATCACTTTGGGTAGTACAGGCATTTAACAATATTAAGTCTTCTAATTTATGAACATGGGCTATCTCCCACTATGTGCCTTTTAAAATTTCTTTAATATAGTCTATGACGTCCTTAGTTAAGTTTGTTTGCATTTTATTCTTTTTTGATCTAATTGTAAGTGGGATTATTTTCTTATTTTCCCTTTTAGATAGTTCACTGTTAAAACATAGAATAGAACTAATTTTGTCCATTGATTTTATATCCTGTATTTTTTACTGAATTTATTAGCTCTAAGAGTTCTTTTTGAAACTTTTACTGTATTCTACATATAATATCATGTCATCCACAAACATAATTTTACCTCTTTCCTTTTTTCACTTATGAATTTTTTTAATTTTTTACATACTTTTAAAGTTTTTATTTCAATTCCACTTAGTTAACATACAATGTAATATTAGTTGCAGGTATATGATTTAGTTACTCAATACTTTCAAACAACACCAAAGGGTTACTATGCAAAATATATAAAGAACTTAAAAAACTTTCTTTTTGATTTGGATGCATTCTGTTTCTTTTTCTTGCCTAACTGCTCTGGCTAGCACTTTGGTACTATGTTGAATACAAGTGACAGTTGTGCGCAACCTTGCCTTGTGCCCGATTTTTTCTTAAAGGTTTAATTTTATTTTTGGGAGAGACAGAACACAAGCAGGGGAGGGAGGAGAGCAATGGAGACACAGAATCCGAAGCAGGCTCCAGGCTCTGAGCTGTCAGCACAGAGCCTGCAGTGGGGCTCAAACCCACCAACCAGCAGATCATGACCAGAGCCAAAGTCGATGCTTAACCGACTGAGCCACCCAGGCTTCCCTTGACTTTGATTTTTTAAAAAAATGTTTATTTAGTTTTTTTTTCTTTTTTTAGAGAGAGAGAGAGAGAGAGAGAGAGGGAGAGGGAGGGACAGAGAGAGACAGAAAGAGAGAGAGAGAGAGAGCACACAATCCCAGGAACTGTGAGATCATGACCTGAGCTGAAATCATGAGTGGGATGCCTAACCAACTGAGCCAGCCATTAAGGTGCCAATATAGGCTTTGATTTCTACACCACTTTTACTTTCACAGCAAAATTGAGTGGAAGGTACAGAGATTTTGCACAAAACCCCTCCCCCATAGACTCATAGACTCCTCCACTATTAACTTGCCCTACCAGAGTTTTTGTTAAATTGATGAACCTACATTAATATATCTTTTTATTACTCAAAGTCCATAGTTTATATCAGGGATCAGTCTGGTGTTATAAACCCTAAGGGTTTAGGCAAATATATAATGATATATAGCCATCATTAGTTTGACTGTCCTAAATGTCTTCTGTGCTGTTACTCAACCTTCCCTCTCCCTTAACTCTTGACTACAACAGATTTTGTTATTTGTTTATTTATTTATTTATTTATTTATTTATTTATTTATTTAAGTTTTTAGTCTAATTTCAGTTAGTTACCATGTAGTGTTATATTAGTTTCAGGTGTACAGTATAACAATTCAATAGCTCCATCCACCACAGATCTTTTTGTTGACTCCACAGTTTTATATTTTACACAGAATGTCACACATTTGGAATTATATGCTCTGTAGCCTTTCAGGCTTTTTTTTTCATTTCTTAATATGCATTCAAGTTTTCCCCATGTCTTTTAATGGCTTGATAGTTAATTTCTTCATATCACTGATTAATATTCCATTGTTTAGATATACTTCAGCTTATTTATACATTCACTTACTGGAGTACATCTTGATTGTGTCCAAGTTTTGGGAATTATTAGTAGAGCTGGAAGAAACATCTGTGTATAGGCTTTTGTATGCACTTAAGTTTTCAACTCCCTTTGATAAATATCAAGAAGTGTGGTTACTGGATCCTATGGTAAGAGTATGTTTAGATTTTTTTTTCTTTAAATGTTCACTTTATGTTTGAAAGAGAGAGAGAGAGAGCACACAAGATTTGGGGGGAGGGGGCAGAGAAAGAGGGGGACAGAGGATCCCAAGCTGGTTCTCTATTGACAGCAGTGAGCATGACACAGGGCTTGAACACACAAACTGTAAGATCTTGACCTGAGACAACACTAGAATATTTGCTAAGAGGTTAGTAGAGGGAAATGTAATAATCACATTTTATACTTAATATTAAAGAGTAAGTCAAAATAAATATACAGGTGGATTTATTATAAAACAAAATGTAGGTTGGCAGATAAGTACCTAAAATATTAATCATTTTTCTAACTGTAAAGGCATGAAATATTTCTAAGAATGTCATTGTGGGAAACATAAAATCCTTCAAAAAGGCAGAGCAAAAATAATAATACCAAAAATTTGAAAGGAAAAACACTGATAAAGGTATACTTTGCTAAGGGTAATTAAAAGAGAGCTGATAAAAGCTATATCACTACCAAAGTAGACCTTGAGGCAAAATTTACTACACAAATAAAGGACATTTAATAACAATAATGGGGACAGTTTATAGGGAGATAGTGCAATACTAATCGTGTAAGCAAGCAGATTATCACTACCGTATACCCTGAAGGAAAACCTCAAAGAAATAAATAAAAGAAGAAATACGAAAACCCACAATAGAGTGGAATATTTAACTGCTCCATTTTCAGTAACTATTAGTAAAGCAGCTGAATATTCAGTAAAGTTATGGGAGATAACATTAATATAATTAATAAAATTCACTTCACTTAGTGTATGTGTTTACACACACACACTCAAACACACACACACACACACACACACACACACACACACACACAGAATTGTGCTCCCACCCTGATTCTTTTTGATTAAACATGAAACATTTGTCAAAGTTGAACATATGTAGCTTAAGTCATAAAGCAATCCTCAAAAATTTCAAGGAACTGAACCTATTCAAATTTTTACCTTAATCATATGGAATTAAAATTAAAAACTAAAAAAAAAAAATGACAATGGTACCAAGAAGATACTCAAATCCCCAATTGCCTAGAAAACAAATAATACATGGCTAAATATTAACTATGTCAAAAAATAATATAAAAACAGATGATAGAAATATTTTAAATTATTTAAAATGAAAATTGGATATCTGAATGCTTTTGAGTAAACAGAAAGGAAAGCCTGTACATGAATGTGTATGAGACAAAGATTTCCCAAACAGAACAAGATAGCAACAACAATGAAACAACTCCTATGATGGAAATAAAAAAAAAAATTGTATTATGTTCTGATCAGAAATTTCTATTTACAGAATAGACTATTATGGGGATAAATGCAACCCAAAGAGTGGAGAAGAGATTCCTAGTATATAATACATGAAGTTATTACCTTCAGAATATATAAGGAAATATTAATCAAAAAGAAGTTGACAAACAACCAAATAGAAAAATGCAGAAAAGATTTGCCGCAAGAATAGCTAAAATGAAAAGGAGAAAAAGGTCTAGCTTTGGAGATTATGGGGAGTATACACTGATGATGGGAATGTACATTGATAAAAATAACTTGGTGAAAACTGTTGGCAATATCTAGTGTAGTAAAAGAAAGATAAGGATGCTCTACTCCAGCAACCCCTCCCATGGATATGCACCCAAAAGAGATCAGTGCATAAGTGCACCAAAAAACATGTACAAGGTTACCCATACCAGCCCTGTTTATAAAAGTCCAATGCATCAGTACACTGGGTGCACATATAACAGTGTATTCATCCAAGGCGATCATATGCAATGTTCAATATGCAATATGAAAAAGGAAAACAACACTCAACAAGAGGAATGAATTTCTCCATCTTAATTTTCAGCAAAAGAGTCCATACAAAAAAGAGAATATTGATGATTCCATTTATATTAAGTTAGAAAAAAAAAAAACAACAACAAAGCTGAACTATGGTGTCAGAAGCCAAGATACTGGTTACCCTTTGTGAGACGTTACTACTTGAGGATATGCAAAAGACTTTAAGGTCCCTGGTGATATTCCGTTTCTTGATCAGTTTCAGGTATACGGCTATGATTCAATTCTTGAAAATTCATCCAGCTAAATGTCTTACTCACACACTTTTATATAGGCATATATACCATAATCAAATAATGTACAATAAATACTGTTTTTTTTAGATAGTTGTTTTTATTCTAGATGATTTTGGTGACTTTTAAAGATCAGTATAATACAAATCAACATTTAAAAAAATTTTAATTTCAAACACAGTCAAATTTACTTAATAGTGACAACCCCTAACAACTTTAGTGCTTGATATAATTAAACAAGAAAAAAATGTATTAAGGTAGTGATATTATAGCTTGTGATAGCAAAGACGTTTCAGTAGTCAATTTTTGGGGTTTTAAATAAGCTTAAGTAGTAATAGGTCATTGGGGTGTAATAGTTCTCATGTCCTAATATCACCCCTGAAGAGAATATCGTCGCCAGAGGCAGCCATGTGCCCTCAAGCACCCAGGAGTGTTGTTATTTGATAATTATACCTTCTGCTTTCACCAAGCATCATATAAACATTTGGTTTTTTAAGTACAGCCATTATACTCATTTTAAGTATATTGCTCTGACCACAAGAAAATACCAGTTAATGTTATGATAGTTTAATAATTAAAATATAATGCTATTGCATGTCTTATATAAAGTAACAAAAATCTCTCAAAAAACCTTCTTCCTTAAAAATATTAATGAAAATAAGAATATTAAAATATTCTTATAATTTAAAACATTAATAAAATAAGAATCTACCTATAGTTACATATTCCTAATTATAACAAAAAGTAGCTGCTTATGAAAATCAATTAATCATGGCAATCACTCATCTCCATTCTCTTTTATCCTATTAAGAAATAAACAGGGTGATCACCTCCTGAAATAATTTATCTCACCCTTAGTCTTTGACAGGATACTTAAAAGTTCACAGGTTTAAAAGACAAGTGAATTTAGCTGTAACGTTTTACACTACAAATTTGTGGCTTATATTTCATTAAATGGTTAATGTTTTAAAGATAAATATTTTTATATAATGTATATATAATACATTTTTATATAATGTATATATAATGTTTAATAGTATGACATAGAAAATAGATTTTTATTATTAAATAAATCATTTAAGGCTCTTGATTGTTATGAACTGTTTTAAGATAAAATAATCACTTACAAATAAATTTAATATCATGATGGATAGTCTTTCATAGATGCTACTGAATTATAAGAAAAAAAATGTTTTCTTTATTCCTCCTAGTCATCTCAAAATCCTCTATGCTTTGTAGTATTTCATCTTAAGATATAGTTCGTTTATTTTTACATTGCCAAGTAAAGACACTAAAATTTAAATTGCCAAAAGAGCTAGCGCATTTAAACACAGGTAGTCAGTCAGAATACAGTTAGGTACAGAGTATAGTTCATATTGTTCTTTGTCTAATGTGCTTTCCATTGGAATTCTATGCCCCATTAGGAGAAACAGGGCAGATACGAAAGAAAGATATCGATCCTTTAATCAAATGGCTTATACGAATAAAAATTTTTGATTAGTGCCCAGCCTTTTATCAACCAGCCACTGAACCCCTTCAATTCCAACAATAATCCCTACTGTTACAGACTATATGGTTGACTGGAAAATGTTCTGTTTATTTTTAAAAATATTGTATGCTTCAAATTTAGTTTATGGAAAAACTAATTATGTTAAGTTTGTCTATAAGTTGAAATACAGTGGGAATAAAGTTTTTAACTTTATTTCTGAGAAGTCCCAAGCTATCAGCTTACAATAGTGAAAATAACCACAAATAAGAAACAGGCATCATTAAATCCAGCCAGCATCTGAGTAAATTAAATGTAGAGAAAAATAGGAAGAAAAGGTTGCTCTGAGAAGAGAGACCGATTATGAAAACCTGCACAAAAATGTGTGCACAGACACACACATGCGTGCACACATACACACATGTGCGCACACAGAAAAAGACACATATATGCACATGGAGAGACACACGTGTGCACACATGTGTACATGTGCACACACACACACACACCTAATAGCTTTAAGTTTGAACACATTTTCGAAAGTAGAAATAACATATTTTTGGCGATGTCATTACATAATCACAATACACAAGGGAGTAAACTACTGTAAAGACAGTAACACTGGAAGTCGCAAGCATACAGTGAGGAAGTTAGAGTAATAGAACTTGAGGCAAACAAAAAAGTCAACAAAGAGAGGAAAAGGTGGAGTATAACTTTCAATACACCATGCGTATCAATTTACTAAAAACTAACTTATATAAAAAAGATAGGAGCCAACTACATATGGGATTTGGCAACACTTGAATTCGGGGGTAAATTTTCATTGAACTGTCAAAGGTTTTATATCCTCTGAACCAGGGTGTTTTACCAGGAGGGTTTTGGTTTTATTTTGACCTCAAAATTTAATCTGGAATAAATTTATACCAAATTTGGTTCTCTCTTAAAAGTCCAAGTTACCATGCTTTTAGTCTCTTAGGACTGGATCATTTAATATGTCTGAGTGAAAAGTATGTAGCTTTGAGAGGTCTTGATCTATGTCCCTACAGTTTGGCAAAGTTTGTAATTAGCCTAAGTATTTAAAAAATAGATATTGTGCATTATTATTCTTTTTAATGTTAAGGGGTTATTTAAACAGTGGTTTATTTTCATTCATTTTCCAGAAAGAGGTGAGTCCACAGAGCCACTTAACTAATTATTATTTACTTTCAACTTTACCTCAGAATATGATGTTGTTTTTCTCACTATGAGTGTGTGTGTGTGTGTGTGTGTGTGTGTCCCTACATACATACCTTAGAGAAAACTTAAAGGCATGGTCTTAACCATTAATACTAGTCTGATTGTAGGGCAATGGCTTTTCCATGGTCCCCTGTGGACTTTGCCTTTAGACAAGGCTTAATGACAGTTGGTCTAGGTTGTGCCCGAATGTCCTGTGATCACACTGTAATGCAAGAATATGGGACGATTCAGAAGGAGGTGCCATCGGCTGTTTGTCAGTTGCCTCTCTGTTTACCACGGAGGCTGTCAAGAGACAATTCCTCATGCCTCTGTGTTCTGACCATCTCTGAGGCTTGCTGTTTCCCCATTCTTTTTTTTTTTTAATTTTTTTTTCAACGTTTATTTATTTTTGGGACAGAGAGAGACAGAGCATGAACGGGGGAGGGGCAGAGAGAGAGGGAGACACAGAATCGGAAACAGGCTCCAGGTTCTGAGCCATCAGCCCAGAGCCCGACGCGGGGCTCGAACTCACGGACCGCGAGATTGTGACCTGGCTGAAGTCGGACGCTCAACCAACTGCGCCACCCAGACGCCCCTCCCCATTCTTAAGGTACATAACTGCAGGCTTTCAAATTGTGATCTGTCATTCTAGATTCGGTCATTTGGACCCTGTCGATTCAGTGTCATCTTGTGAGATAATGGACATTAGGAATAGACACCTATGCTACTCTTGCTTTCGCTGCATAGGTAAATAATACATTTTCTGAATTTAAAAGGAGTTTCTTTTTCTTTACCAGTTGAACACGGTGTTAGCATTACTTGAAACTGCCTTTCCAAGAAACAGTATATTCAAGGCTGCTTCATAAAGTGGCTTTTCTTCACCAAAGTGTTAGCGGCTGTGTCATCTAGACATTTTTAATCACAAGAGGAAGGGAAAAGCTATAGTTGAGAATTTACAGTAAAGCTGTGAAAATTCAGGACCATATGATTTCTTTTATATTGCCATAATTTGCCAGGAGCTATTAGGGAATCTCAATCACCTTAGTTTACTTAAACCAGAATAAATATCTCTTCTCTATATAGTTTAAAACACTTATGAAAGAAGAAATAAATTTTGTGGAGTTTCCGTATCAAATATAAAGACAACGGTTTCATGTGCTATATAATGCCCAGAATGCTGAGAAGACTGAATACCAAATGATATTTCTCAGAATATTTCAAGTCGGTTTTAATGAAAATGAGGAGGTATATCAAGAAAATCATTACTCTTAATATTATTTTCTGCTATAATGACATAACTATTAAAAATAAGGGAAAGCAAGACAAGGCAAAAAGAACTTGTGAACTATTTACTATGCAGAGTCTCATTTAGACATTTATTACATCAGCATTAGCCGAGAGGTCATTGCTGGGATGAAAACTTTATAAATGACAAAATAATTGTGATTGTCACTTACTTTTGAACAGAATATTTAAAATTTTGAGAAGACATGAATTTCTCAGAATTATGTCTAGATATTTGCCCCTATATCCATTTCTGGATTAAATATCCCTAACTTAAGTTTTACGTGTTTTCATCAGTTCCCGAAAAAAACCCATCCTTACAGGTCCATTTGCAAGTGACTATACTGACACTTTTTTAAAGACAGAATTTAAATAGTCAATGTTGTAACTAAAACAAATAATAGAGATTTGCAGTCCCTTCTTGCATAGAGTTGAAATAAACAACTACATATCATTGGCAAACTGATATGATAATTTACAAAACAATGATTCAACTATTCACTGAATATATTTCTTGTGCTGATAAGATATGGTTGAATGGTTTACACACACTTTAAAATTTTCTCAATATTTATTACCAATATGTCCAATTTGAAATAATGGTATTTGGACTTGTGTCAAATAAATGCTACAGAGATTTGAATTAATTACCACCCAGTATGTTTGAATGAGCATATTGGGTCATTTAAAGGCTAGACCCAACCTCTTGTGATATTTAGTAACTACAGCCAGAGAAATAACATGCTCTCTCAATGACATGCTGATCATGTTAAATTACTCTCAATAAAATATTTTGATCCCAAACTGGCTTATTACATTTAAGGAAGTCTTTTAATAATATGTTTACATTTAAATACAACTACTAATTAAAATCCTCTGGACAAAAACTAAATTCCATAATCCCTTTAACCTAATATGTTTCAGTTTTGTTTTAGTATTTTAAGATGTGCTAACCTGAGTGATTTTAGGATTGCAATCATAATGAACTGCACAATGTCATTTTCATGTATTATTAAAATATTCATTTTCACATTTCAACAGTAAAGTTATTTTATAATAAACACAGAAATGTATTCAATGACCATCCCTAGTGTCCAAAAGTAGTGGTAAAGATTTGGATTCATTTTTCAGTACGTTCCTCCAAGGGTGTGTGTGTGTGTGTGTGTGTGTGTGTGTGTGTGTGTGTGTGTGTGTTTTCATGTGCTATTTTAATCAGAAAAAATGTTATTATACTTTATATTATTTCTGCAGCTTGCTTCTTCTCTTTATTGATTAGGCCTAGAAATTGTCTTCAAACCTAAATAAAATATATGAAACTTCATAAACAGAGCCATACAAAACCTGTAAGCACTACATAAAATATATAGGAAGCACATAATCCAGAAATAAATAAAATATTACTTTATTGAAAAAACATATATTTGAAATTTGGTCAAGTTTCGGGCTTGGTTCAAACACTTGCTCCCTACAAATGGGAACTAACAACCATAATTTAAATACTGTGTGAATGCCATAGAACTGCAAAATAAATTTCATATAATGCAAAAATGCAATCATCACTTTTTTGTTAGGCAGTTAGACATTAGCAAAGAGAGATAAAGCAGATGCTGGCCACACCCTAGGACCTATCCATGAGGGTTAACAGCCACATCTTCAGAGCCACCTCTAAGGGCTAACAGAACAGAAAAGGCCTAGCCACAGAGCTGGCTTGAAAGCCACAGGGCACTTCTGAGAGCTGTGCATGCTCACAAAGGGTGCAATTTGCGTTAAGTACCTTTAAGGTCACAACAAAAGCTCATAGACATTCATAAATATGTAATACATAAACAAATACAATTATAACAGAATGCACAATGGCTGGGTGCATGTGCAGAAGCCAAAATGTTATATAACCACCAGCTGTCAATCAAAAATGTCAGTCAAAGCCAAATTTACCTAAGCAGAAAGCAGGCTTAAAAGGATGCAGCTAGGGGTGCCTGGGTGGCGCAGTCGGTTAAGCGTCCGACTTCAGCCAGGTCACGATCTCGCAGTCCGGGAGTTCAAGCCCCGCGTCAGGCTCTGGGCTGATGGCTCAGAGCCTGGAGCCTGTTTCCGATTCTGTGTCTCCCTCTCTCTCTGCCCCTCCCCCGTTCATGCTCTGTTTCTCTCTGTCGCAAAAATAAATAAATGTTGAAAAAAAAAAAAAAAGGATGCAGCTAAATCTTTAGGGGCCATTGCCACTCTTGCTTCAGCGGTGGCCCTTTTTCCTCTTGAAAGTATACTATACTTCCCTACTCAGTAAACTCTATGTCTCCACTCTGGTCTCTGGTCTCCAATTCTTTGGTGCATCTGGGTCAAGAACCAAGTGACCTGGTCACAGTTGTACTTTTTAAAATAATTTACTTAAAAAGAACTATAGTCAAATATCACTTATATAAATAATGCAACATATGATAAATAGATGATTAGAAAATAATATAGCAGCATACTAAATAGAATTCAAGAGAAAGAGGGTTCTGTTATAGGA
>NW_024412412.1:9680479-9711243 GCF_014898765.1 Herpailurus yagouaroundi
AGAATAGGAACAGCTGGCCACATCTTTACTAGGAATTCACATAAAGGCAGCTACACACACATACACATTTACTTTTAGTGTGTGTGTGTGTGTGTGTGTGTGTGTGTGTGTGTGTGTGTGTATGTGTGTGTATAATGGTTAGGAGTTAGGGCTCTTGCCCACGTTCAGAAGAAATCTATCCTGGCTGGGGTGCCTAGGTGGCTCAGTCAGTTAAGCGTCTGACTTTGGCTCAGGTCATGATCTCATGGTTCGTGAGTTCAGTCGTGAGTTCAAGCCCCGCATCAGGCTCTGTGCTAACAGTTTAGAGCCTGGAGCCTGGAACCTGCTTCGCATTCTGTCTCCCTCTCTCTCTGCCCCTCCCTGCTCATCCTCACTCTCTTTCTCACTCTCTCAAAAATAAAAATTTAAAAAGAAACCTGTCCTCCCTAACTTAAACAGAAAAGAAAGTTTTGGGGAAGATATTTTGTAGTCCACACATCAATAAGGAGCCTGCCATGCCAGCTCTGGAAAACAGACTGGAATCAAAGAAAGCCTTCCCACAAAGAACAGTGTGGTCGGGACACTGACTCTGGCACAACCATTGATAAAAATAATGCAGCTGCTCCTGGATTTCTCAATGTTATCGTGTGAATGAGTTCTAACCTTTTTGGTTTAATAATAAAGTCCCTGAGGAAATGTGTCCAATTCACCTAAATTATCTCTGGTGATGGTGTACCGGTTAAGAGGAAGGTAGTAGTGAATAGAATCATACATATTTTATATATACTTAGCCTCTGCATCGGAGCTGGGGACCTGTATCTCACAAAGAATGTACTACACAATATGAAAGAGAGCCTTATGCCATTACCATTTCTAACTCATTACAATAATTGAAGATATCAATTGTTAACTGATTATTTATTTTGCAATAAGCAATTTGCCGATCCACTTAATTTCGATGAGTTGCTGGCTGATTCTTCTGGATTTTTAAGTCATTCATCTTGTCACCTGCCTATGATGGTACTTTTCCTAATCTTTTAAAATATATTTGCACATTTATGCTATTCATTATTTTCTGATTACATCAACTAACAATTCCATAAGGAAATTACATGATTGGTATATTTCATTGTTTGTAGGGAATGTAACAGCTTTCTCATGGCTGGTCTCTCCTGAGATTCCTAGTTAATCTGTCAGAATATCTTTGCAATTTCAGTAAAAATACTTTAAATTTCTTTAACATTTATTCACTTTTGAGAGACAGAAAGAGACACAGCCTCAGGGGGGAAGGGGCAGAGGAAGACACACACACACACACACACAAAATCTGAAGCAGGCTCCAGGCTCTGAGCTGTCAGCACAGAGCCTGACATGGGGCTTGAACTCAGGAACCAATTGTGAGATCATGAGCTGAGCTGAAGTCCGACACTTAACTGACTGAGTCACTCAGGCGCCCCATTCAGTAAAAATATTTTAGCATTATCTCACAGATAGAGATTACGAGAGAAACTTTGCTGCCATCCTTCATTCTGATTCCATATGGCTTCTAACTCTTCTTACCAATTGTGTGTGTTTATTAGGCCATATACTGCAGAAATGCTTATTTAAAATTGCATGCATGAATGAATGAAATGTTATATTTCATTACAGGAAATACTGTGTCACCAGACTGAAGCAATGGGAAACATTTAACAAAGTAAACTTATTTAATTTAAATAATGAAATTAAAGCAGGTCCACATAAGGCAGCTTGATTGGCGAGCCGAAGGCCTTAATTACCTTCCTTTAAATATACATGTGTATAGCTTATGTATAAGTGTTCTGTCAGCAGTCCGGTTAAAAGAAATCTGACTAGAATCAACTGCTTTTTCTACTTTTACATATTTATTTATTTATTTGGGAGAGACCGAAATGAGAGTAGGGGAGGGGCAGAGAGAAGGAGAGAGAGAATCCCAAGCAGGCTCCATACGGCCAGTGCAGAGGCTGATGTGGGGCTGGAATTCAGGGAACCCTGAGATCATGACCTGAGCTGAAACCAAGGGTCAGATGCTTAATAGATTGAGCCACCCAGGCACCCCTCAACTACTTTTTCAAGCTAGAAATTTACTGCATTTTACAGGGCAAGCTTTCCCATAGCAAGTAGAAGCTGAGTTTAAAAGATTCTATGATATTATATGGCCTAGCAGCTCAGCCAAGCTCATAGTCTACAAAGATAATTGTTAATGTTGAATCCATTGGCTTTGTTCAGAAATATTCTAACATATGCTTTACATATTATTTTTCAATATTAAAATAATTGATTAACCCACCATTATCTGAAAAATGACAGATAGCTATTTGACACAGAAACATATCCTGAGGGTAATGGAAAAAACAAATGTTCATGTCTACAAGACCTTATATAAATGATAAAGGAGGTGACATTTTAACTGAATACTGAAGGGAACAATGTTTCCTGTTAAATTTTCACGGAATTTTCCCACTGAAAAAAAATTGTGTCCTACTTCTACAGATACTATTATTCAAACAAACCAAACAAAAGTGTACTTTAAATAAGTAGGACATTTGAGTGATGGGGTAACATTTAATTCATTTTATCACTTTGTATCCTGTACAGAGATTTAAATAATACAACAATTTCATTTACCTAAAAGTAAACTGTTGCCAAAATGTCTTTCCAACCTCATGAGGTTTGACCAGTCAACTTATAAGAGCAATTTGGAAATTATGCCTCTGATTAACTAAGCTTCCAGGAAATTTTAAAATATGTTAAGAATCAGCTGACCTGTCAGTTCCATATGGTTACTTTCAGAATGAGATCATAGGGTTATTTTGTTACAGTGAGGACATCAGTCAGGTTCACAACTGTGTTTCAATTGTACCAATTAATCCCCCCTTATACTTCTCACTTACATTGATAAACTGTAAGTTTTGAAAATGTTTATTCTATGTCATTTACATATCTTTGTGTCTCATATATATTGTAAATATCAATACTGAATATTTAAAGATATGCAAACATACTATATTGCAGAAATCTTTGAAATTTATTTTAGATCAAGTCAATCTGTTTACCTTGAATACATGGTAAAAATTATGGATATCTAAAATTATATCACATCGTAGCATAGGATTCCACAACAAATTAAGTATGACAAAGTTTGTCACGAGACTAAAAAAATATATTTCCACACCCTCTACCCTAAACAAAAGAATCATGGGATTTGGTACACTAAGAAACACCCTCTCTATCACTCTCTCCTAGTCGTGAGCAGATCCTTTGACAAGATTGCAGAAATACAAAGAAAATGCTTGGCAATAATAGTTCTAGAACAAAATGGCCCAGGCTATATTCCATGGGACATTCATGTATAGAGTGGTAATAATTATTCTTGGAAAGAAGAGCCACGAGGTCAAATAATTTTGGGTAAATATGCATATTACTTATACTCGGAAATTAACAATTTATACTTGACTATTAAATGTTGTGAGAAATCTTGATACAAAAAAAGGTTTAAAATTTGTTTAGGGGTGCCTAAGTGACTTGGTGGGTTAGGCTTCCAACTTTTGGTTTCGGCTCAGGTCATAATCTCATAGTTCAAGTTGGAGCCCTGGGTTGGGCCCTGTGCTGACAGTGCAGAGCCTTCCTGGGATTCTCTCTCTCTCTCTCTCTCTCTCTCTCTCTCTCTCTCTCTCTCTCTGTCTCTCCCTGTCTCTCTCTGTCTCTCTCTCTCTCTCTCTGACCCCACACCCACTCTGCTCTTTTGTACTGTCTCTTTCTCTTAAAATAAATAAAATTTAAAACAAATTGTTTAACATTTATATCCCAAACTTGATTAGCAGAACTCTTACTTTATTGTACTATATATTTCATCCACATTTTATTCAATCAGTAATATTTTCTTGAACATGAACAGTTTTAGTAAAACTTGTTTTTTCTGGGGTGTGTGAGGAGCTCTGTTGCTTGAGCATCTGGCTCTTGGTTCCAGCTCAGGTTATGATCTCGTGGTTATTGAGTCTGAGCTCTGCATCACGCTCTGTGCTGCAGCACAGAGCCGTCTTGAGATTCTCTCTTCCCCTCTCTCTGCCCCTATCCCATTCATGCTGTCTTTGTCTCTCTCAGAATAAATAAGTAAAATAAAAGAAGACTTATTTATTCTGTCTTCTTGCTTATACAAGTATTTTATGTTTTCTTGAAAGTAATACAAATTCTGTACTGAGAATTAGAAAAGAATATCCTTGAAACCTATGTGAACACAGATATATCTGAATTTCAGTTATACCTCAAAGTAGGTTTTACCTAGACTTTTCTAAACATCTACCTCAATTACATCTACCAACCCCCTCTGCCAAGTTTTGTTTTCTTTCAGTTAGCATGAGTTGAGTTTTTGTCACTTAGGTTATCGAAAAAGCTTTGAAAAATGTAATAATGACATCTTGCTAAGTAATTTCTGTGATAAACATAAGTTCTTTAGTTTCCTGACTTCTCATTATTGAATTCTTATTTCTAATAACATATTTGATATACAAATACACATATGCATACATACAAATACATACACACACACACACACACACATATATATATATATATATATATTTTTTTTTTTCCTGGAAGGTGTCTTAATGGTATGGTTTTTAGGACTTATATATTATAAATGTCATAACTAAATGGCAACTGATGGGTTTTGCTTCCTTTTTTGATTACAGTATCTCCTATTCAGTATTCCATGGAGAATACTTCATTATTTGCTCAAATTTCATTTTGCAGTAAATTTGAGGCCAGACTGACTTATGTACATTGTAGATAATGTATTTTTCCAGTAATAAGTCTTTAGAAATATTTATCTCCTCAATTCAAAATTCCCCAAGTTTACTTATCACTATGTAGATAAATTGCTAAATATATTCCCTTATCTCCTTATCATGAAATCTAACTTTTCAGTTATGCAGATAGTTCGACACAAGAGTAGTTAGTATTACTGAGGGGATGAGATGAGTTAAGGGAGAAAGAATCACATTTGATTTTCTTATACATTTACTTAAATGTTGGATGAGTTTAAATAATAATAGTGGGTTTGGTTAGATGTAAGGTCAAGTCCAGTTGTGAACACAATAAAATGATATTAACTTTAAAGTCTTAATAAATGATTGACAAAAGCTTAACTTTTTAAAATTTTACTTTTATTAAGCGTGTACCACTGAGCATATGAGTCTTAAGGAAACCACATTCTCATTTAATATTCTTAGTTTTAAAACTTAATACTTATAATGGCTTTTGCATCTTCTAAAATACTATGACACCCATGGATTCAGGGGATCTTCTGGTCCTTACTCTTTGTGATTTGCTCAGATCATGGAATAATATATTTCTTCTATCTATACATAGCAGACTAGAGACCAAACCACCATTTATAGAAACGTATCCACTTAATTAAAAAAATTGTTATACCTAATGAAATACCACAGTTGGACCAGATTCTCCATATAGAAAAAAAGACATAATTTCTACTCTCATGGATCTTACAGTTTGGTCAAGATTAAAAATAATTCAAAGCAAATAAACTTATAATTAAAAATGTGAAAAGATACATAAAGGAATGAACAGGATGCTCTTAAAGAGATGAGTGGAGTGGAAGACATATTCTGTATAGCGTGCCAAAGTTTTTCTGGGAAAAGAAGAACAAGAAGCAATGCATGTGAGGGGAGAGCGTCCTAGGGAAAGAAGTAACTTTTGCTCTGGGCCTCAGGCAAGGAAGAACTCCATGTGTTCTAGTGCACAAAAGAGGAACAGAGTGTCTGCAACCTGGTTTTCAAGGTGCAGTGGACAGTGCAGGAGACAATGTGGAAGAGACGGGCTAGGAACATATCTTTCAGACATTTATGACAGATAAGACTGAGTCCATATCCACACACCATAGATTCTGAGGTAAGGATTAATACCCTGACAGCCTACTGGGAGAAGCGTTTCCACTGTCGTGAGGCTGAAGAATAAAGAGAAGTGAATAGAAAGGAAAAATGCAAAGAAATGGAATGCAATCACTTACCTTTTGGCTCATGTTTCACAAAGAGCTGAGGACTCTCCGTAAATGTGTCTTTTCAGAAACTGAGACTTCCTCAGGATGGTTTTAAGAACGAAACTAAACAGGATAGTCCTGTGGAGAGAAAAAAAAGGGGTGACAGTTAACATGTTTAAAGTTCTTCTGTTTTTTTTTTCCCATTAGTCAAGAATGTCACTCACAATCTTCCACTTTCAGGTTTGTTATTACGCTCTGAAATTTCCATAGTTTGCAGTTTTATCCCAGGACAGAAGTAAAGGCATAATATCAAAATGGTAGGGTAACTAGTAATAGAAGAAAGAGAAAGACCGATACAAAGAGGGAAGTAACATTTAGGGTTTCTTAGAACACTCACAAAATTTGTATCTAGTAAACACACCATGGTAAAATATTTTGGGATTATGCTCAGTGTAATGGTAAAATATATTGAATAAAATTTAACTTGTGATATGATCAAATTTGTATTTCCAAATGATACTCTTGGATACTGCGGCAGAAATGTAGAGGGACAGGGAAACATCTGGCAGAGGGAATGGTCAGAAAGCTTTTAAGACTGTGCACTTGAATTATAACAACAGCATGGATTAGCATGTGAGCAGTGAAAGGGGACAAAGTTGAGAGCTCCAAGAAGTGTTTTGAAGATAGATACATGAAATACACTGATGATTGTGGAAAATGCAGGATGGAGAAAATTTAAGATTGATTTTAGCACAAAAACTAGAACACTTAGATGTTAAAATCTGATGAAATAAAGATAATTTGGGAGTAGAATTTGAATAGAGATGATGAGTTTGACTTCCTCAAATTTATGTCGCTAAAGTGTTTTGTTTGTTTGTTTGTTTTTAAGAATATTGGATTGGCCTGAAATGGCCTGAAACATCAAATCTGATTTCTGATTTCCAGGTATGTTATAAACATTCTAAAAACATGGCATCATTGGGGTGCCTGGGTGGCTCAGTCAGTTCAGCATCGACCTTGGCGCAAGTCATGATCTCGCAGTTCATGAGTTCAAGCCCCACATCTGCTTCTGAGCTGACAGCTCAGAGCCTGGAGGCTACTTCAGAATCTGTCTCCCTCTGTCTCTCTCTTTCCTCTCCCTCTTGCTCTCTCTCTCTCTCTCTCATAAATAAGTAAACAAACAAACATGGCATCATCAAAATGTTTGTGTATCTTTCTCTTACCGACATCTACTAGAAAAGACATTTTAATGGAATTGCATACCATTGAATCTGCATAGTTTTAATGAATGGCACTTGAATTCTGACCCCAGAATTAGAATGCATTAACACTATGCTGTATGATTTCATATGTCTTTCCAGAGTTATACTGTGGATTTGGAACCTAACAGACTTAGATGGAGATTTTGTCCCACCACTCAAACAGATGTAATATCTCAAATGAGGGACTCCAATCAATCATACAGTCCTTCAATTTTCTCATCTGTAAAAATAAATAATTACATCTACTTCATATGCTGCTTTGAGATTTACATGAGGAAGTAGCTGATCAAAGTAATTATTCATCACATGACATTCTTTTCCCTCTCCCAGTGTCCAGGCTGAATATCTCAATGCTAATTTGGGTGTACTTTAAAGATATTTTGTGATGAACTCAACAGGCACACTGCAATAGTTTTAAAAAATGTCAGCCTCCTATAAAATGATTTGATACATGTGCTATTTTAAGTTTTGTGTTTTGAAAAGCAAAACAAAAATCATTTGGTGTGTTTACAGTTTAGACAGGGAATGAGTTTCAGCATAAAACACATTATGAAGCCTTGGGTAATTGTGTACTGATTACCATAACTTAGCGTGAAGAATGTTTGATTTATTATACCTGTCTCCCTAAGTAAGATAAAATGTTTGAACAAAAAATATTTTTTTCAAATGTCTATTTATTTATTTTGAGATAGAGAGAGAGCAGCAGAGGGGCTGAGAGAGAGGGAGACAGAGAAGCCCAGGCAGTCTCTACACAGTCAGCACAGAGACCAACACAGGGCTCGATCCCAAGAACCATGAGATCACGACCTGAGCAGAAAGCAAGAGTTGGAGGCTTCACCGACTGAGCCACCCTGGTGCCCCTGACCAAAAATTACTTTTAATCCTCAAACCTAGGATTGGGTTTAAGGGGGAAACAGCCAATCAGAGAAGAGCCTCCTGTGACATATCAAGCTGAGGGGAAAAGAACTGTCCTTATTCTGACAAAGTGCTGATGAACTTGCAAAAGTGGGCCAGGGTCAGTTCTGTAAAAGGTTTTTAACCCTTGTCAGGGACTGTATTGAGTATCAAATCTTTCCATTTAAGTTGAAATCAAGCCCTACTCCTTTAAGTCTACTTGGGAGCATAAGAGAAATTTATGTCTCTGATATAATATAGAGTAACTACCACAGCACCCACAAAAGTCAAATCCAACCTGAAGGAAAGAATTGTTTCTACAAAATCTGTTTTTCAGGATCCATGAATGAAAGAGAAATATGGGCGGACAGTAGGAGGCACTGCCTTCTCTTTTCATCTTAAGTTATATGAGATCCCACTTCCTATGTTTACATCTATGCTGTAAAGACATTTTTTTTTAGGTTTATTTATTTTTGAGAGACAGAGCAAATGGGGGAGTGGCAGAGAGAGAGAGAGAGGGAGAGAGAGTCCCAAGCAGGCTCCGCACTGTCAGCATGGAGCCCGATGTGGGGCTGGAACTCACAAACCATGAGATCATGACATGAGCTGAAACCAGGAGTCAGACACTTAACCACCTAAGCCACCCAGGCATTCTGTAAAGACTTATTTAATTGATATATGACATTAGACTGATAAGAACGTTTCTACATGATGTAAGTTGGTTTAGAAAACTAGTCTAGAAGAGAAAACTTTCTGAATATAAAGATCCAATCTTTTCTTCAGATTTATTGAGGTATAACTAACAAATAAAAATTATATATATTTATTATGTTTTGATATGCATATATGCTGTTAAATGATTACCACATTCAATCTAGTTAATACATCTATCACTTCACGTAATCATTATTTTTAAACTTATGGTGAGAATGTTTAAAATATATACTTTTAGCAAATTTCAAGTATATAACACATTATTATCAGCTATAGCCAACCTAGTATACATTAGATATTCAGAAATTATTAACTATTCCTAACTGAGACCGTGTAATCTTTGATCAACCTCTCTCCATTCCCCCTGTCTCCGAGAGCCCCAGGGAACCACCATTTTACTCTCTGCTTCTACTAACTCAACTTTATCAAATTTCACATATGAGTGAGACAATGCAGTATTTGTCTTTCTAGATCTGACTTAAGTCACTTGGCATAATGCGTTCTGAGTTTTTATACTGTCACACATGACAGATTTCCTTTTTTAAGGTTGAATATCATCCCATTGTATGTATACACACACACACACACAAACACACATGCAAAGACACACACACACACACACACACACACACACACACCATTTTATTCATTCATCCTTCAGTGCACACTTAGGTTAATTCCATATGTTGGTTATTACAAATGATACTGCAATGAACATGGGGAGGAGATACTCTTCTACAAGATCCTGTTTTTATTTCTTTTAGGTATATAACCAGAAGTGAGATTGCTGGATCATAGAGCAGTTCTATTTTTAGTTTTCTGAGGAACCTCCATAATATTTCCCATAATGGTCGTACTGATATACATTCCCTTCAACAGGGCACAGGGTTTTTTTTTGTCTCCACACCCATGTCAATACTTCTCATCATTTGTCTTCTTGATTACAGCCATTCAAACACATGTGAGGTAATAGCACATTGTGGCTTTGATTTGCATTTAATGATTAGTGATATTAAATACTTCTTCATATACCTGTTGGCCATCTGTGTGTCTTCTTTTGAGAAATGTTTGCAAAATATTTGCAAATATTTTCTCAGATTCCAGGGATTGTTTCTTCCCGTTGTTGATTGCTTCCTTTGCTGTGCAGAAGTTTTTAGGTTGAAGCAATCCCAGTTGTCTATATTTGCTTTTACTGCCTATGCTTTTGGAATGATAGCTAAAAAAATTCATTGCTCTCACCAATGTCAGGAAGCTTTTCCCCTAGGTTTTCATCTAGTAGTTTTACAGTTTCTGGTCTTACACTTAAGTTTTTAATAAATTTTGAGTTGATTTTTGTATATTTTGTGAGATGGGGGTCTAATTTCATTCTGCATGTGGATATCCAGATTTCTCAATAACATTTATTGAAAAGACTGTCTTTTCTCCATTCTGCGTTCATGGCATCTTTGCTGAAGATCAATTGATTGTAAATGCATGGACTTATTTCTGGGCTTTCTGTTCTGTGCCTTTGCTCTATATGTCTGCTTTTATAGGCCGTGACATGCTATTTTGATTATTATAGTTTTGTATTACATTTTAAAATGTCTTCAGTTTTATTATTTTTAAGATTGCTTTGGTTATTTGGAGTCTTTTGTGACATCAGATGAATTTCAGGACATTCTATTTCTTTGAAAAATGTGCCTGGTTTTGTTTGGAGGTTAACGCTGGCCTCATGAAACGAGTCTGAAAGTGTTCCTTATTTTTCAGCTTTTAGGAAGAGTTTGAGAAGACCTTTTTAATGAGTGGTATAATTCACCAGTGAAGCTATCTGGTCCTGGACTTTTCTTCGTTGGGAGATTTTTTATTACTGACTCAATCCCTTTCTTCTTTATTGATCTGTGTAGATTTTCAATTTCTTTATGATTCAGTGTTGGTGCGTCCTATGTTTCTAGGAATTTATCCTTTTCTTCTAGGGTATCCAATCTGTTGGCATGTAAGTGTATATAATTGTATCTAATGAACCAGTTTGTTTCTGAGATATGGGTTTCAAAGTCTTCTTTTCTGATTTTGTTAATTTGAGTCTTCTTTTTTTCTTAGTCTACCTAAGGATTTGAAGATTTTGTTTATCTTTTCAAAAACCCAACCCCAACTTTTTGTTTTCCTATTGTTTCCGAAGTCTCAATTTCATTATTTCCGCTTTAATCATTATTATTTCCTTCCTTCTTCTGCTTTTAGGCTTTCTTTTCTTTTTCTAGTTTCTTGAAGCATAAAGTTAGTTTTTTTGTTTGAGATTTGTAATACTTATATCAATAAATTTCTTTCACAGAATTGTTTTTGTTACATTCCTTAAGATTTGGCATGTTGCATTTCTATTATTTATCTTAAGATATATGTGTATTTCCCCTTTATTTCCTCTTTGACCCACTGGTTGTTCAGAATGTGTTATTTAGAGGTGGCTGCGTGGCTCAGTAACCTCAGCATCCGACTTCAGCTCATGTCATGATCTCACAGTTCGTGGGTTCTGGCTCTGCATCAGGCTGTGCACTGATGGTGTGGAGCCTGCTTGGATTCTCTCTCTCTCCCTCTCTCTTTGCCCCATCCCCACTTGTATACTCTCTCTCTCTCTCTCTCTCAAAATAAATAAGTGAACTTAAAAAAATAGTAATAATAAAAAAGAAATGTGTTAATTTCTACGTGTTAGAGTTACATCTACATATTAATTCTACATATTAAGCTACATATTAACTTCTACATATTTCTTTTTTCCTCTTTTGCTGATTACTAGTTTCATACCATTGTGGTGGAAAAAGATATTTATGATTTTAATCTTAAATTTGTAAGGACTTGTTTGGTGGCCTAACATATGATATACTTGGAAAATATCTTTGTACTTGAAAAAAAAATGTGTGTTTTGCTCTTGTTGGATAGAATGTTTTGTATACATTAGGACCATTTGGTCTATAATGTCAGGTTCACTATTTCATTATTGATTCTCTGGATGCTCTCTGCCCATTGTTGTGAATGGGATATTAAAGTCTCTCACTATTAACTGCTGTTTGTTTTTCCCTTTACTTCTGTTAATATCTGTTTTACATATTAAGGTTTTCCAGTGTGTGCATGTATGTTTATAATTGTTTTTCCTCTTGATGAATTGACCCTGTTATCATGATATAATGACCTTATTCTCTAGTGACAGTTTTGGACTTAGAGTATATTCTGTCTGGTAAAAATATAACCATTTCTGGTCTCCTCTGATTATCATTTTCACGGAATATTGTTTTCCATGCTTCACTTTCAGTGTATGGATGCCCTTAAATCTAAAGTGAGTCTCTTATAGGTGGTATACAGTTGGATTTTTTTTTTAATCTACTCAGCCATTCATTGCTTTTGATTGTAAAATTTAATCTATTTACATTTAAAATAATTAGTGATAGTTAAGAGTTTAGCACTGTCATTTTGTTAATTGTTTTCTGACTGTTTTGTAGTTCTTTTATTTCTTTTCTCCTCTTTTGCTGCCTTCCTCTGTGATTAGATGATACTCTTTAGTGGTATACTTTGATTCTTTGTTTTGTATTGTTTGTGTATCTCTACAGGTTTTTTCTTCATCATTACCATGACACTTCCATAAACATGTTATAGTTGCAACTGTTCACTTTAAACAGATAACTTCAACTTCATACAAAAACTACACTTTACCTTCTCCACACATATTTTATGTTATTGCTGTCATAATTTATATGTTGTATATACTTTGTATCCATTAATAAATTATGATAGCTACATATATTTTTAGTACTTTTATATTAGAATTAAAAGTGATTTTTTTCACCACCATTGCAGTATTCGAGTTTTGACTATATTCTTAGCTTCACAGCAAATTTTATACTTTCACATGTTTTGTGTTTTTATTTCAACTTGAAAAACTCCCTTAGCAATTCTTTTTTTTTTTTTTAATGTTTTTTATTTATTTATTTTTGAGAAAGAGAGAGAGGGTGAGTAGGGGAGGGGCAGAGAGAGAGGGAGACACAGAATCAGAAGCACAGCACGCTCTGTGCCTACAGCAGAGGGCCCCACAGGGAGCTTGAACTCTAGAAACTGTGAGATCATGACATGAGCCAAAGTTGTATGCTCAACTGACTGAGCCACCCAGGCACCCCACTCCCTTAGCAATCTTATAATGTAGGTCTACTGATGACGAACTCTTACAATTTTTGTTTAGGAAAGTCTTTACCCATCCTTAGTTTCTGAACTAAAATTATGAAATTGCCAGGTATAGTATTGCCAGGTAAAGTATTGTTGGCATGTTTTCTTTCAGCATTTTGCAGAAATGCAGAAATATTGGTCAGTTTCTAGACAGCTCTAGGCTGAAAAATAATCTATTTTTTTCCCTACAGTTGAAAAGCATGTCAGTTACACTTGGAGGAACAGATTATAATGTTGGACAAACCATTCAGGTAATCTCCATTCAGAGCAGTCAAACTCACTGTGGTTTAATGAAAGTAGCACCATTTTAGAATCTTTAGGCCAGATACAGTGAGAGGGCAAATACACTTCCTTGTTTACTCCTTTCCACAGTAACAGCAAGTACTATGTTCACTCTGACCAAAGTAGGAAGCTGAGGTCAGAGAGGTCAGCCAGTGCCTCCTCTTTATTTACCAGATGACAAAAATCAGGATCTAGATTTAAACAATTTGATGTAACAGACAAGTATTATTATCATGACACTGTGGTCAGCTTTGAATACAAAGCCAATTTGAAACATGGTTACTAAAATGGACTTAATAAAGTCCCCAAAGATGTTCACACCCTAATCCCTGGAACCAGGAATGTATTATTTACATAACAAAAGGGACTTTACATATAGTTAACAGGACCAACCTAAAAATAAAAAGATTATCTTGGTTTATCTGGCTTAACTCTAACTTCTTGATTCCTTAAGTATATAGAACTTTCTTCTGCTGGAGTCATAGACATGAGGCAGAAGTCAAAGAGATCTATAGCATGAAAGGGACTTAATGCACCCTTGTTGGTTGGCTTAGTGACCCTGGGGGCCCACATGCATGAACCAGAGAGAGGCCTCTAAGAGATCATGGAAATCACCAGCTGAAAATTGGCAGCCTATAACCACAGATTAATCACCACTGACATCCAGCAAGGACATGAAGACCTCTGTCCAACCACAAAGAACTGAAATCAGTTCTTTGTTTTTTCACTTTTTTCAAGTCTTATTTTTATTTATTTTGAGAAAGAGAAAGAGAGAGAGAGAGAGAGAGAGAGAGAGAGAGAGAGAGAGAGAACAGGGGAGGGCCAGAGAGAGAGAGTGAGAGAGAGAGAATCCCAAGCACAGAGCCTGACATGGGGCTCAAACTACAAGATCATGACCTGAACCAAAGTCAAAGGCTTAACCGACTGAGTCGCCCAGGTGCCCTAAATTCAGTTCTCTATAAAGAATAAAAGCAGCCTTGCCAACTAACATTTTTACCCAGTGAGACCAGTGTCAGACTTGAAACCTACAGACCTGTGAGATAACGAATTTGTGCTGTTTTAAACAACTGAGTTTAACAGTGTGTTACAGGAGTAACAGAAAACAAGTAGAGCTACTGTTGAGCTTTTATTTCAGCAACTTGTCTGTCTTAGTCCATTTGGGCTGCTGTCACAAAAATACCACAGGCTGTGTGGCTTAAACACCAAGCATCTATTTTTTGTAGTTCTGGAGGCTAGGAAGGCCAATGTGAAGGCACAGCGGATTCAATATCTGATGATAGACCACGTCTTGGTTCATGGACATCCATATTCTTGCTGTGTTCTCACATGATGTGAAAAAAAAGGGGCAAGAGGTCTCTCTAGGATTCCTCTTATAAAGGCATTAATCCCATGCATGAGGGTGCCACCCTCATGACCTAAGTACTTCCCAAAGGCCCCATCTCTTAATACCATCACATTAGGGGTTAGGATTTAAACATATGAATTTGGAGGGGAGACATTCAGTGCACTGCACATCTTCTTTATTTAAGATTTTTAAAGTGGAGGTATAACTGTACTTGCTTTGATTCTGGTATCACCTGTTCACAACTCTGGAATCCTTCTCAAATATAAACCCCAAAGGCAGAAATTATTAAGAGCATAAGCAAACCAATACTTACGTTTTCATTTTTTGTTGGGAGACAGTGGTTGTGTTGTATTTCTGACCTAACACAAGTAAAGAAATGACTGACTGAAGTTGTTTTCATGGGACCTTGTATGACCCTGACAAATTCCCTGAGATTCCTGTCCACTCAATGCTTATCATAAAAGAGCTATGATTCTGTCAATTACTTGAGCAAACAACTATGGTGGGATGAGGATATACACAAAAAATATTTTATTGTATTTTGTGCAAAATATTTCATAACAGCTCATCTTTAACCTTGGAAACAACCATAAGAGGTACGTATAAGCATCAACACTTAACAGTTGAACAACCTGTGACTAGCACCAGTCCCATGACATGGCTAACATCAGTCCCACGACAATGGTTAACAGCTACATTGCGTCCAAATTCCAAATCCTTTGCCTTTTATGCTCTCTTGTCTACTACCCCACAATATCAGTGATTTTATATCTATGATGTATCAAACCCAAGCCTCATCTGAAATCAACCTAATTATTTTTCACAGCAACAAAAGATTAAATACAGTTAAACTGTTGGGTTGATTGAATATTTTTTTTCTAGGCATAATATTCCAAACTTAAATAATACCGTTTCACTATAAGAACACAAAACACAGCACTGATAAAGAAACAAACAAACAAAAACACTAAAAGGAAGAAGGAATTCAATTGGGTAATTTCCTTAATATAACATGCAAGTAGGAGATTTAGTAATTAACTGTTCTTGCATATTCTAGTTTTTGCCGATGTCAGTTACCGAATCACTCCTTTATTAGCTGGCATAGATTGGATGCCTTCTAATGGCATCTGTACATTTTGTGCTTCACTGGCATTATAGGACTCATCACTATGGTCTAGATAAGAAAACTCTTTTGCTTTGTGTTTCAATGATAGAAGAAAATTACACACTAAGCGTTTAACAGAACTCTCTTTGAGTTTAACATCAAAACTACAAGTGGTTAGTGAAGTGTGAGGCTGAAGCTGTTATTCATTGTATTCGTCTTCATGCCATAAAAGGGGGGGGGGGAAGCCAAGCTAACAAGCCTGCATGGGTTTTCCGGTGATACAAATCAATTAAAATTCAGGAGGAGAGAAAACAAAAGTCCACAGCAATTTATTAATTTGTTTACAGCTGTTTGAATATATAATATGAAAGACTAGTTTGGGGAATAGCTGTAGATTGGGGGATATATTGATTTTGATGATATTGCTCAAAGAAATAGACAAGTGGTTTTGATGTATAAACGGCTACAGTGTAACTTGTTTAGTCTATTGATTCATGTGCTTTGATGGAGTTGTATATGCCTGCTGTTCTGGGACTCACTGAAAAATGAGATGCCATTTCAATGTGTGGAATAAAGAATATACTTAAATGTGAAAAGCCGCTGGTTCCTTCTGTTGGATTACTGTATTTTATTATTCATCTGGCCCAAGTTTTTGTGGTAGCAAACATTACATTTGCTTTTCTAAAGGGAGTGAAAACAATGCATCAAAAATAATAAGAATTTGAATCTGCTCTATTTAAATAAAACAAACAACATTTCTAGGCTTCATGAGAAGGTAAGGATTTTTGTCGATGATGATAAAATCTGAGATAAAGCAACAGCTTACAGATAACAGGGCAAAAACAACTGAGGTATTATTCAGAGTAAATTCAATGTTAACATCTTTACACTTCATTTTTGACAATATACAATAAGATTTAAGAAACCACTTTACAATGAGCGGAGGATATTTCTGTTCTTAGGTTGCACAGATTAGAAATTACTTACTTTTGATTTCACATCTTAGATGAGATACTATCTAATAATAAGCATGAGGGTATCTTTATTGATAATTTTTAAAGATTATATATATATGCACAGATATATATATAAGCATACATAGATTAAAAGTATATATTTAAATAAATATATTTTACTCGATGCTTTATAACTAAATCAGAGAAATGGAAGTTCTCTTATATATTATAAAATACCTTTCCAGTAGAATAAATGATGATTTGAAGATTTAGTAATTTTCCAGAAGAGTTCACTGATGATTTGAAGACTTAATAATTACCCAGGTCAAAATTCTTGGCAAATTCAAATATCCTGAGTTTTGGTTGAAGTTAATGTACACCATGCCCTTGTTTTCATTGCCACATAGTGAAAACTGCAATATGTGATCCATTCTTAGCATTCATATATAGAATGTAGCTAGAGATAGTCCAATATATAGTGTCTAATATACATACTGAACTACAAATTATGATTTTAAAGAAATGGCAGTTGTCTACTTCTAAGTGAATCTATATTTTATCAAAGAGACAACACTTCCTCCACTTAAAGTTGCATTTATATTTGAAGTTTTGAAAAATCTGGTTTTTATTCATATAGAGAATTCTTAAAATAAGAACATCAATGGTGGGAGGCATATCCTTCCTAAATTTAGGGTGTTTTTGTATGATCTGGACATTCTGAGCCAAAGACCTTTGGATAGCAGACATGTCTTAGAAGCGAGTGTTAGTGTATCCCACTCCCGGAAAGATTTAGAGATCAAGTCCTTCCTTCCTACTCTTCAGACACATGTGCTTACAGTCCTTAGTAATAAATCTAAGACACCTGCCTTCTTTTCTCCCAGAGGAGATTTACCTATATTTAAGAGTACTGTGTAATCTATCTCCCTGGAGGGGAGAATGGGGAGATATGCCAGCAGCCCCATAAAAGCTCAACAACTCCTAATTTTGTGGTTACTTTACTGTGGTACATACTCCACTGTGCGTAAAGGTTATGTCCAACCGTCATCACAACAAGATAGTCTCTGGCTGTTGTTTTGTTGTGATTAATAAAAGGACTGATTTTTTTCTCCAACAGTTTTGTGTCTTTCTGTAACACATCCACATTTATATCTGTTTATGTGTGTTGACAGGATATACATATATATACATATAATATATTATAACTAAATACTTATAAATCATAAACTTATTTATACATTTAGAATATATATTTATTATATACATTTAACATATATAATGTATATAACAAATATCAATATATTTATTACTATAAATGTATATATTATAAATATATATAATTAGTGTTGTGACAAGGAAATTATTAGCTTGCAAGTAGTAAAATCTTCACAGTTTATGACTTACCAATAAAGCCAGAATTTACGTATAGAGTTAACAAAAATAATATTGAAAAATGAAGCACGGAAATTCAATTTATAACAACATTCAATGTGTGGTAGATTGCATGATGATCCACCTTCACCAAAAAAAAAAAAAAAGGCTGAATTTCCCAAACTTGTGAATATGTTATATTGCAGGGGAAAAGAACTTTGCAGATGTGATTAAAGTAGATATCATAAGATGGGGACTTATCTAGCTCATCTGATGAGTCTTTAAAGGCAGAGAAATCTTTCCTGGGTAAAGTTAGGGAGAGAAAAGACAGGATAAAACTTAGGCGAGGTACAAAGCATGAGGGAGATTCAACTCTGTTGTTGGCTTGGAAGGTACAGAAAGGGGAGAAAGTGAGCCATAAACCAAGGAACAAGGGTTGCTTCAAGAAACTGGGAACGTCCCTTAGTTGAAGGCCAGCCAGGAAATGCGGACTTCAGTCTTACAGCAAAAAAGAAGTGAATTCTGTCACAACAGAAGACACAAGGAAACCCCTGACCCAAAGCTTTCAGAGAAAAATCTCAACACATTCATTTTAGCTCAGTGAGACCCATGTCAGACCTCTGATCTGCACAACAGTGAGATAACACATTTGTGTTGATTTAAGACTCTACGTTTGTGGTAATTTTTACTGTCATCAAAAGAAATACATCACATTACACTCTATCAGGTTGACTTTGTTCACAAAATCCATTTCCCCATTCATTTAAGAAAAGTCTTTTGATTTTCATTTGAGATATCACACCTCCCCCACTCCAATCTGTGAGGGCAGAGTAAATTGACAATATCCTTGGCTCTGATTGGTCATTCCATAGATTTCACTCTTCCAGCAAATACTTTGGGATCAGGGATAAGTGCATTGCCTGCCTAATAAGAATCAAAGAGACATTGAATACACTTGTTGGAGTTGCTGCTTTCATTTTTCTCCTCTTTTCCATACATTTGGTGGTATGAGATTGTAAATTCAGAGACTATAGTCATTTCATGGCTGAGAGTAGGGAGTCTAAAGCAGTGAGAGTCCACAAACTCTGCCTGAAGATACTGATCCTACTAAGCTTATTTTAATCCTCCCCCCATAAACCTAAAAATTCCTTTTCTTGTTCTATGAATTTGCTTTCACTCTCGTACAACAAAATCAGTCTAACATGTACACCATGTTACTCTGTCTGAATTTTACATTTAAAATCTGAACTTAAAGATGAATTTTGAATGAAGACCATTCTCAGCACTGTATGTTATGGGGCTTGATTGAATGAGAGAGTTATTTGCAGTGTTTGTTAAAAATAAAGAAATGAAGAACCACTATATTCTTTGTGAGTAAGAATATTTGGGGGTAGAAACCAAAAATCTGCATATTTATAAAATTTTAAGGTTCTTCATAAAACTTGCTGAAGTTTGAGAATCACTCCCCTAATGATGACTAATTAAATGGAATATATCAGTGCACCTGTGTGGCTCAGTTGGTTGAGCCTCTGACTTCGGCTCAGGCCATGAGGTCATGATCTCATAGTTCATGAAATCAAGCCCTGCCTCAGGCTCTGTGCTGACAGCTCAGAGTCTGGGGCCTGCTTTGGATTCTGTGTCTCCCTCTCTCTCTGTCCCTCCCCCAGTCATGCTCTGTCTCTGTTTCTGTCTCTCTCTCTCTCTCTCAAAAACAAATAAACATTAAAAAATTAATGGAATATAATTGCAAGTTTAACTGATCAACTTGTTTTTCCCTCCTTTTGATGTATATGTGTTAAAATGTATTTGCTCATGTATAGGATTACAACTATCTAATCATAAAGATGATATAACTGATATTAATTAACTAGCATGGTTAAGACATCAGCTTCTTTCCTCTTCAATCTAGTCAGGAGTGACACCTCTTTTGATAAACTGGTATCTCAATTTTCTTCTAGAGGAAGCAATCCTCTGACTCTTGACGCATTATGGTTGAGGAGAGTTTTTCCCACCTTTGGCTACAGAAGTGGTCTTTGATTTCCTCATGTGAATCAGTGTATTGCATCCTCATAGCCTAGGGGGATGGACTGGATAACCAAGCAGGACCAGTGAAGCATGAACAAATATGGCAAATAAGATACATGCTCTATTCTCCTGCATGCTCTGGTTAAGGAGAGGTTGTGACTTCCACTACCTTTTGGAATCACTGGGGGAGTGTCTGGAGACACTCATGTTAGTTAGATGAATGCAAAGGAAAGGCATTCATCATAATCTGAGAATGAAATCTGCAAAAGAGAAGTATAGAAAAAGAAACCTCCAACCTTGGTGACATTATTTGAGTCTTGATGGAAGCCAACACCATCCCTGGATATTTTTAACACTTGAATCAGTAAAATCAGTTTTTGTCAAAGTCAACTTTATTTGGATTTTATATTACTTATTGCACCTTGACCTAACAACCCTCAATATTTCATGAATCCTTTGTAATCATCTATAAGATTTTACCACTATTTATTCATCATAATTATTTTAACATATTTCCTGATAATCATGATGTTATAAGGTTGAATCAACTTATGAAAGGAAACATTTCTTAACATATTGATATAGATTGCAGAGATAGGGGCAGTAGGTATTAAACTGTGACCTCCAGACCGGCATCTTCATCAACATTTGCAAACTTGTTAGAAGCAAGTTTGAAAAGTACTGATTTAAGGGAAAAGAAGAATTATTATTATCTGACTAACTCATCAGTAGTTTCTATTTGGTACCTCACAATATAAAATAAATTTAATACTGTGTAGTGCTCAACATTGCTGAGCCTTTAGGGGAAATACAGATTTATTGTTTATAGTAACATAATTCAAAAAGGAAGAAATGGGCATTGATTTTTTCAAGATGGGTTATTGATAAAATGGAGAGATGGTTAACTCAATACTTATACTATTTTCTTAATCATTGCAGAGTGAACTGTGGCAGTTTATTTTTTGCTCTGCATATAAATTTTCCCAACCTCTGTATTCTAGTTACAGAAAACATAGCAATGGCCATGTGGTATAGGTCTATCTATATATGAAACAAATCTTTAGGGATAGACGGATGACCAACTCGTAGCAGGAAAAAAAAATTTTCCAGAACTACTATATAAACACTGGGAGAAAGAATTTTTTTTTTCTGATATTGCAAAACTACACTTGGAATCATTTAGCAAGAACTTCTTGGCAAAATGAAGGCAAAAATAAGAGAATGGCATGCAACCACTACCCACCACTCCCTCAATGGGACCCCCGATGACAAAGATTGCTTCTCAGTTCTTTGATCTTGTAACTATGTGGGTATTCAGTGTTTACAATAAAATTCCATTTGGCTAGAGCTATTTGAGTTGGGTTTCTGTCATTTGCTAAGAAAATAATCTTTAATAGTATGTACAAAAGAGTGGCTACTAAATGCATGTATTCAATAAGGAGGAACATAAACCAGAATAACAGTATTTATCCTATCCCCCAATGCATTTTATTAATACTTTTATTTTCCCCATAATCAGTATATTTTCCCCATAATCAGTAACTTTATTAAAGTTTGCCACTTTTTAAAATTTTTTTCAACGTTTTTTATTTATTTTTGGGACAGAGAGAGACAGAGCATGAACGGGGGAGGGGCAGAGAGAGAGGGAGACACAGAATCGGAAACAGGCTCCAGGCTCTGAGCCATCAGCCCAGAGCCTGACGCGGGGCTCGAACCCACGGACCGCGAGATCGTGACCTGGCTGAAGTCGGACGCTTAACCGACTGCACCACCCAGGCGCCCCTAAAGTTTGCCACTTTTGACCTGATAACCAATATCAAAATGATGAAGATGTCCCAAAAGACCCCAATTTTTTTCTTTCTAGTCATTAAGGAATTATAATATTTAAATTAATCTGAAAATGTTTTGAATGAATTGGCTTAAACAAAGGTTCACTGCTGAGTGGCCAATATTTTAGTATCAATTCTGGAAAAATCACTTCTTAGATTTCTGAGTATTACTGCTATTGATTTCATTGTACCTACCAAATAAACAACATATTTTGAATACTTTAAAAAAGTTACACAAGGGTGCCTGTGGGCTTGATCAGTTAAGTGTCCGACTCTTGATTTTGGCTCAAGTCATGATTTCATGATTCATGAGACGGAGCTCCATGTTAGCCTCTGGGCTGACAATGCAGAGTCTACTTGGGATTCTCTCTTCCTCTCTCTCTGCCTCTCTCTCACCTGTGGTCTCTCTCTCTCTCAAAATAAAGAAATGAACTTAAAAAAAAAAAGATGCACTGAATATTTATCCACTTATTTACATTCATTCCAATTCTGAAATATTATTTTATGGACTATATAAGTCATCATCACTTCCACTTTTACCAATTTTTGTTAACTAACCTTTGTATAATCCTTTTATCATTGGGGTTACTTAAATCAGTACTTCTCAATACTCAAACACCTGTTGTATTTGAATCATTTGGAGAACTTAAAAAAAAACTTTAAAAACCTAAAAAATAAAATGCCTATATCGACAACCAACATTCAGAAATTCGGATTTAATAAATTTGGCATGGTTATATGCTTTTGAAAGTGCCGGAAATGATTTGTTATTTAGTCACTTTTTGATAGCATCGATTTAAGCCATCATCTCAACTTTAAGCATAATCTAAAGGCTCTTCTAGTGAATTCTTAAGGACCTATTTTACAGTTCCATAAAAAGATGTAAGATACCTAATCAATATGAATATATTTACTTTCCAGAAGTAAACATACAATACACATATATGCATTTGCTCAACACTTTTTTTTAAACGTTAGAACTGGCTTCTTCTTCTTATAAAACATTTTATATATCCTCTCAACTCAGATTTTTTTTATATCATATGGTTGATGACCCCATTTTCCATACCTTATTTGATATTTCAAATAGCACTTTCAGCAAATCTCAATGGCAGAAAATATTTCTCTGAAGTATGTTCCTTCTCAGGTAATTTTCAGATAAAATTTAAAGTCTATATGGCCGACTCTTTGGTCCCTGAACTTCTACCTAGAGTCATTCCAATCCACTTTCCCACTTATCTTTTGTTTTTGTGTGTTTCATTCATACTAATGCTACTTATAGTTATTTTAAATCCCTGTGTAGCAGTTCCAAAATCTGTGTCTTATCTGAGTTTTGTTCTGATGCATAGTTTGGCTCTTCACACTACATTTTTATTTGTTTATTTTTTTATTTGGTCACTTAGTATGCTTTGTAATTGTGTTTTGCTGTTGTTGTTTTCTTTTCCTTTGAAAGGCAGACATGATATTCTGGGTTAAAGGAACTGAGGTAAATAGGGCTGCAGTGTGATGTTCTGTGTTAGTCTGGCTACTGGCTGGGCTCTAATGAATTTGCTGAGACTGTGAGGGTCAAGGCTTCAAATTCCTCTAGTATTCTTGTTTTTGTCTTGGAATTTCCTTAAGATAACTACCTCAGATGAAATCTGCATTCTATAGCGCTTTACCCTGTAATTCATTGTCAATATACTGGAACCCTGTTGGTATGGTAATAAGGTGTGTTGGGAGGGGAGTTTTGTATAGTTTTGTGATTAAATTGCAGTCTTTTGGGGAGACTGTGTCTCTTGGCTGTGATCCTCACAAGTATTTCTCCAGTGGTACAGCTTTCCCCCCTTCTCCTTACTCCCTTTCCTGACTACCTCATTTTCAATACACCTCCTTGAAGTCCTGACCCCTATTGATTACCTTCTTAGCATCGTTTAGAGGAGATCTGAAGATGACAGGGAATTTGAGAGTAAGAGTGTCCTTCCTCTACCTGGGACTAGGGTTGTGAAACTCTTTTCTCCTGGAGACTAGCCCCTTATTATTGGAAAGGTGGTGGATATTTCAAAATGATTGTTTTCCCTTTCCCAAACCAGCTCTACAAGGGAATCGTTCTGAATTTTCACTGTTAAGAACCTGGTGGGGCTTCTGGAAGTAATGCCGATGAAAGTGTGGGTCCGTCTCCCAAGACTGTGGCCCCTAGACTATCACTGTTAAGCCAGTCCATGCTCAACCAGTTCACCAATAATACTACATGAATGTTCCTACAGTTGTGATGGCCCAATCTGACCAGAATTGGGTTTTAAATTGCTGAATAAAGTAAAAGAAGTCTTCTTTTTGTTCTAAAACAAATAGTATTTAACAGAATGACTTCAGTTTTATGTTATATTAGGAATAAACATGTATTTTAAAAAGAATACTTATATATATCCTTTGGTGAAAACTAAATTTATATCTTCATCTGAGTCCTCTCTCTAGTGTAACAAAATATTATCACTATGAAACAATAGGATGTCCTAGGAGCAAAAGACTCAACACAGTCCAAATTTATCTCATGCTCACTATCAAAACTTCTCTTCTGCTATCTTGTTTCAAATCTCAGTTTTGAGAACAACTATCACCCTAGTCAGTAATCAAACAATTTACACCAGCCTGCTTTCCACTTGCACTTTCTTGGGAAGAAATTTATCACCAATACACTCAATTCCATTTTCTCCCCCTCAGATTATGTTCTCCACAGAGTAGCCAGAGGTTCATTTAAAAAAAATGTAAATCACATTATGTCCTTATGCTCTTCAAGCCTCTCAATAAAACCTCATTAATAAATGGTTTATCATCTTCTCAAAGGTCTACATGATGTAGTCACTCGAACTGTGGGGAAATTAATAAAGACTGTATACGAAAGTGATACCCAGAGAAACTGAGATTTTCCTAGGCTCAGAGCTCTCATTTGGATGAATATTCACAGGTGAACTTTTCTGTGTGGGTGTGGCATGTCTGATGCAGTAAGACCTTGCTACAATTGTCACAAGTTACTGTTCTGTGGGTTGATATCTAAGTCAAAGCAAGAATCTGTAGAGGAGGCCTTGATAAGGACCTGCACACATTGATGTGGTTTGAGACCTCTCATTGTAGATGTTTCCTTAAATGTTAATGAGGTATCCCCAATGGGTATGTCTTTCTTGAAAAGTTTGACATTGAGGTACAAAGGGGGAAAAGCAAAAGAGAGGAATTTAAACAGAATCTAAATGGATAATAAGTTAATAAGTAAACTGTGTTACTACCTCTTCTCTTGTGTCTTGGATAATGATGAGTCATTTATGGAGTTGAGCATGAATTCTGCTACATACTGAAGTTTTGGAAGTCTGAATATTAGAAGAATCTAGAAGGTTAAGGGAAAGTCTAAAGTTCTAAACACTTCAAACAGAAAAGTTGTATTTACTCAACGCAACTAGAGTGAGGTAAAAGACCAGGTAAAAAGAAAGAGGTATGAGGAAAAGAAAGACAAATGAGCTGTTTCTTTGGTTTTAATTTATAACTTTTTTTTTTAATTTTTTTTTAACGTTTTTATTTATTTTTGGGACAGAGAGAGACAGAGCATGAACGGGGGAGGGGCAGAGAGAGAGGGAGACACAGAATCGGAAACAGGCTCCAGGCTCCGAGCCATCAGCCCAGAGCCTGACGCGGGGCTTGAACTCGCGGACCGCGAGATCGTGACCTGGCTGAAGTCGGACGCTTAACCGACTGCGCCACCCAGGCGCCCCTTAATTTATAACTTTTATGTTTATTTACTTCTTGAGAGAGAGAGAGAGAGTGAGAGAGCAAGCCAGGGAGGGGCAGGGAGAGAGAGACAGAGAGGCTCTGTCAACACAGAGCCTGATGCAGGGCTTGAACCCACAAACTGTGAGATGTGACCTGAGCCAAAACCAAGGGTCAAACATTTAACAGACTGAGCCACCCAGATGCTCCTCATTTTAATTTATAACTTTTTTTTTTAATTTTTTTTTCAACGTTTATTTATTTTTGGGACACAGAGAGACAGAGCATGAATGGGGGAGGGGCAGAGAGAGAGGGAGACACAGAATCGGAAACAGGCTCCAGGCTCTGAGCCATCAGCCCAGAGCCGGACGCGGGGCTCGAACTCACGGACCGCGAGATCGTGACCTGGCTGAAGTCGGACGCTTAACCGACTGCGCCACCCAGGTGCCCCTTAATTTATAACTTTTGAATGAATTCAAGTACTTCACAATTATTCACACTGAAACATTATAGCTGAAAAAAACAAAACAAAACAAAACAAACAAACAAAACTTCGTTCTTGTCCACCTTAAAACAAATTATCATTTCTCCCCATGCAGAAGAGCTCCTGCCTTCTGAAGGTTTTTAATATCAAAGAAGTTAAAATATGAGCATGTGTCCATATCTATATCTATAATCTATCTCTATCTCTATTTTTATCATCTATCTATATCTCCCTTATAATACAAAAAAAAAAAAAAAAAAAACACAAAAAACCCTGCACTCTACTTTTTCTTTCCACTTAATACTATACTTAGTTTCGTTGTTATTATCTTAAGGCATAGTTTTAATATCATAATTTATTGGACAATTTCCCCTGCTATTACAGCAATGCTGGAATGAATACAAATTAACATTCAAAGGCACTACCTCTGTATCAATTTTGTTTTGAAAGAAACTGGACCGTCAAGGTTTGAAACATATGAACTTGCTGGTATTTGATCATTTTGATGTATAAAATGGTAATTTCAGATTGTTCAATTTATTATTAATCCCTTTTTTTAACAGACAAGGGAACTTCCCTAGTGTAGAGATGGTGATATGCTTGTGAACTTTAATTAGTTAACTAGTGTTCACAATACACAGCATTTGAATCAAATTTGAGGTTGTAATTTCTCATATATAGCAGTGTTCTTTTTTTTTTTTTTTTTTTTGACGTTTATTTATTTTTGGGACAGAGAGAGACAGAGCATGAACGGGGGAGGGGCAGAGAGAGAGACACACACACAGAATCGGAAACAGGCTCCAGGCTCTGAGCGATCAGCCCAGAGCCTGACGTGGGGCTCGAACTCACGGACCACGAGATTGTGACCTGGCTGAAGTCGGACGCTTAACCGACTGCGCCACCCAGGCGCCCCATCATATATAGCAGTGTTCTATCTAGTTCTGATATCTCATTAAGCTAGTTTTGATTAGACGTAGATATTTACAAAGTCCTGCTGTATTAAGTATTAAACTAAAAATACAAAGTTATATTCACAAGTATATACAAGTACTTTGTAACTTCCGTAACATATCACTGGTAGGGAATAATGCCCATTAAATACCATTTTTCTTGATATTTAATAATTTTTAAAATATACATATATTACATATTAGACTTCTTTAAGAAATTAACACAAATGAAGAATAATTCAACTACTTTAGAATAGGTAGTTACACATTCCAGTTTTATCAAAATAGGGTCTATAATGTATTCTAAATTTAGACAGAGGGCATTATATATTATCTAAAATTATACTATCATTCTACAGAATCTGGAAAAATCATTATTCCCCAGTCACAATATTTTTCCCTTTTTTTTTGGTTTCAGCCAAACACAAAGCTGTGTTTCACCTATTTCTATCAATTATTTGGGCTGCTCAAACAATCATACTGCCCAGTATATCCCTTATGTATTGATTAGCACCTCTTCCCATGTTGCATCATTATTTGTTTTTCTGATAATATATAGCTGAGTCATACATAGTTATTTTTTTTTAAGTATCTTTTCTCCTCCTTCGGCTAAGGGAATTCTAGTTTGGAAAACAACAAGGAAACAGACAAACCCACTGGATTAAAATATGCTATAATTTCAGAAATTCTGCATGTAATACCAACCAACTGCACATTTCCTTCGAATAGTCTAACTTTAAGTTTATAATATACTTACCCAGATCATATATTTAATAAGGCACAAAGAGACTGCACATTTCCACACCAACACCTGTTATATTCTGCACTGCTGGCTCTGTAGATGGGTGTGCAAATCTAAAGCCAAAGGTACAAGAGCTTTCCTAAGTGTGAGTTCAGATGTGAGTACCTCGGTAACTCTTATCTGAGACCACAATCAATTTGCCTTTAATTATCCCATGGGTGATGAAAGTTTATGTCAATAATTATCCTATCCCCGAGAGCACTGCTGAAACACTGACTCATTGAACTTTTTTTTTTTTTCAGTTCTGTGTTGTAGAAGGGCAATCTGGCAACAGGACAATGATGTGAAGGGGCAAGATACTAGCCCTAACCGTTGTATACGAATGACAGAGAATGAGTTCATAGAATCCAAATAAAACTGATACTGTCCAAGATAAAGAGGACTTACTGAGGAAATCAATTTTGGTTATTTTTAAGTGAAGTGAATCTGAGCCAAATGTTAGGGAAATTATTTGGGTCTTTTATCACTTGCTATTTAGAACAAAATTATTATTCAGATAGTTGCAGTTAATATCTCAGAATCTGAAAGATAAATCACTTAGTGACTGCATATACAAAGTAAGCAACATCATGAGAAGATCATCAACACAAATGTAACTGTTGAATAATAATAGCTACCATTTAAAGATTATTTATTATTTTTGGCACTGGCATAAATTCTTGAATGTATTAGATTATTTACAACCACAAGAAACCTAAAAGGAAAGACTACTCTCATTTGTACTAATAAAGAAACTAACCACAGAGTGGTGGAGTTTAAGGCCAAGAGCATGATAAAGTTTGAATGCAAACCCAGGCAATTTGGCTGCTGAGTCACTGCTCTCAGCCACTTAACTAAAGTATCCATTATTATTTTATTTATACCCAGTATGTGCCCACCTCTGTGCCTACATTCATTTCTCTATGCTAGGAGTTTTTGAAAAACAACATAAAAACCAATTATAAGAAGTAAGTTAACACATAATTTTAGACAACATTTATTATAAGAGGGTATACTGATTGTAACATTTAACCAAAGATATAGTGTTTTAATATTTATCAGACTCCTTGGAGAAAACAGTGACACTTTAGTTATCATGAATAAGATAAAGCATTTGAATAATCAAAAACGCAAAGCAGTTCATGGCGATGGATTCTACAATATTAAAAAACCAGCATGGATAATAATAAGCATGGGTTATATTAGATGCACCCATCCTTTTATTATGGACTCTAGTCATCTTAATTATCTCAGCTGGCAAATTTTTCTTGGTTAGATTCCTGTTTCTTACTCATAAAATCTTGAATTCTGACATGAACGTTTGAGATGTGCCTCCGGATTTTGAGCTTCACCAAATCTCTTAGACTTAGGACTTGATACTTTTAGTTTAATGCTTGTATATAGATAGGTATAGGAAAGTAAACACTCATTGTTATTATTTCTTTTAGAATATGGGGGTTAATAGGACGAGTGAGTTATGTCAAAATATCTTAAGTCAGAATGGAGTTGAAACTATAAATTAATGAGACTAACTGTACTATGTTGTTTCTCAATGGTCTTGAAATCATTTCCTAAAGAAAATCTTCACAAATACTAAGAAAAATGGAATTTCTTTAATAAGAAACTACTAGTGTCTTTATTGTTTGAAACTGCAACAAAATTCTAATGCCCATTAAGGTACCATTATATAGTAAGAGATAGAAAACTGATAATGTTATTCTTGACTATTTATGTTATACTTGAACAACCTTTTTTAAAGTTTATTTATTTATTTATTTACTTAGAGAGAGAGGGAGACCAAGCAGGGGAGGGGCAGAGAGAGAGAGAGAGAGAGAGAGAGAGAGAGAATCTTAAGCAGCCTCTGCAATAGCAGCACAGAGCCTAATGTGGGGCTTGATCTCACAAAACTGTGAGATTGTGACCTGAGCTGAAACTGAATCTGATACTTAACAGACTGAGCCAACCAGTTGCCCTGCTTGAACAATTTTTAAGGAGATAACTGTACTTGAAGATCTGAATGAACTAAGAAAACTGTATTTACACTAAAGTTGTATCTCTGACCCTTGTGGTAACAAAAGGAAATAAAAGACAATGGATTGAAAAGTTTTATATGATATTAATGGATAGCTTCCCAAAGTGCACTATTTAAGTGTATCTCTTTAAAAATTTACTACTGTGTAACTGCATTTCATAAATCAACCACCCTGGGGGGTGTTAGGAGTAGAATTACGAGAGGTAAAATATTAGTAAAACTTTGGTGCCTGGTTGATACTGAAAGTGGCTAGTATAGAAACAAAAATTCAACTAAGAAAGGCACAAGCTATCTGAGAATCACATGTACAAAATTTTAGACTTTGGGATTAATTTCAGTTTCTTCTTAGAAGCTAAATTCTTATATAATTTGTATCTTGCAAAAGACTTTAAATACATATTTTTTAATGAGGCTGTATCTGTTTCCACTTCCACAAGATGCAGAACTATTTAGTATAAAGAATAATTTTCTCCTTCGGATCAATAGACTACAAAGGAATATTCAATATGTTTTATTAGTATTTCTAAGTGGCCTTGTCATTTTTGAAGTACAATTAAGGCTACAGTGCTATTAGGAAATCAAATTTGCTTAAAAAAACTTTATACAGATAATTATAATTTTGCAATGCAATTAAATATTATAAGAAAATTATAGAAATTATTAAAATAGTGATAAATGATCTAAAATAATAGGTCATCACATAAGTAAGAATATGAATATGCGAATGGTTTGAAGAAAATTGAATTTCAATAATTTATCTTAACACAAAATAATCTGGTCTTTTTTTTTTTTTAATTTTTTTTTCAACTTTTTTTTTTTTTTTTT
>NW_024412412.1:9711343-9738111 GCF_014898765.1 Herpailurus yagouaroundi
GGGACAGAGAGAGACAGAGCATGAACGGGGAGGGGCAGAGAGAGAGGGAGACACAGAATCGGAAACAGGCTCCAGGCCCTGAGCCATCAGCCCAGAGCCTGATGCGGGGCTCGAACTCACGGACCGCGAGATCGTGACCTGGCTGAAGTCGGACGCTTAACCGACTGTGCCACCCAGGCGCCCCTCTGGTCTTTTTTTTTTAAGTTAACACACATAAAATATTTACAGTAAATGAGAATTTATCTATACCCATATCTTTGTTAATATTTATTTTTTTATTGAAAACAATTTTAAACGTTTATTCATTTTTGAGAGAGAAAGAGACAGTGTGAGTGGGGGAGGGACAGAGATAGAGGAGACACAGAATTCAAAGCAGGCTCTAGGCTCTGAGCTGACAGCACAGAGCTTGATGCGGGGCTTGAGCTCGTGAACTGCGAGATCATGACCTGACCCAAAGTCAGACACTTAACCAACTGAGCCATCCAGGCGCCCCATTATTTAAGTAATATATATCAGACAAATCCTTCAAGAGATTACTTAAACAATCAAACTGTTGCATTAGTCATTTTTAAACAGACAAATCTGAAGAAGACAAAATGATGAATTCTTAATTCAAGCTGTGTGGAATTAATTTAAAGGTAAAATAAAAGGAATAATGGTAGTGATACCATTGAAAACAGAATAAACATTCATTTATTTTTACCCAGAGGGAACTCTTCTTCCAGGATTGTGCTTTACTTGTCCTATATTATTTTCAAGGGTTGTTATTAAAATAATCAGATATCAAAAAAAATGACAACATAGATTGCCCGAAGATGATATATTCAGTTGAAATTACCTAGGACCTTGCCACTCAGATTGTATCATTCTGACTGGTTTCCAGGAAATGGCAAGTCTGAGGCCCTATGTCATACCTATAAAATGGTTTGGATTTAACAACATCCCCATATTAAATTTTGAAAAGCACTGTTTGAGGATGTATTCATCGGGTCAAATTCTATCTGATATATCAAGTGCCTACAAGTGTGCAAATTATTATTTTCTTTTTCATTACTAATGAAAAGGCATCAGCACTCATTTTCAGACATTTGGTAATGTGTAATGCTTTCACTGGAGGAACTATTTTTAAAATGAATGAATGGATGAATGTAGTAATATGAATTACTTACTGGATTAAAATTGAGGAATATTTTAAGAAAAGTTAAATGTGCAAACTAAACTCAGAGGAAGGAAAGAGTTGGGAGTGACAGGGAAAAAAGATTTATTTCTTTGAAGCATAAGGATTCACAAAAAATGGTTTCAGTTCTTTTAACTTACGTGTATCAGCTCTCAACCTACGTGACTTGATGAAGTATTTATAGCAAGAAAAGCAAAGAATTAACTTCACTTTTTTTTTTCTTTTTTGACTGTAGCTAGGAAGTTAAAGTGAAAGAATCCCCAAAATGGCACAGGGCTGAAGTGGGCTTTGGTCTGACAGGGACAAGTGCTCGGACTTGAACTAATGGGAGAATTTTCTGCCACAAAGTAATAACAAGTGGAAGGGCTATGGCTATAAAACTGAGCTGTAATGAACGGGGACAAGTCAATCTGGTGTGGCCATCTCAGCCATGGGCACGCAGCTAGGTGGCACAATGAAGAACAGCCAGTGTGCACATTTTAGAACAGATTAGTGGCAAGGGCAGCAATGATAGGAAACTAGTTTTTCAGATTTCTTGGTAGTGAACAGATGTCATTTAGATGACATTGTGTGGCCATGGGTAGGTTTACAGATTTATAAATCACTCTAGTAAAATATTTCTCTTTTTTGTAAAACCCTTTCCATCTAAAAGACTATCTTAATTCAAAGATTCCCTAAGATATTGTGGAGCAACAGATGAGCACCATGGTAAGTACACAGAACGTACACAGAAAGTGAAGTACAAGTATTCCAAATAAATTAGAATTTAGACTTGTTAAATACTGACGCTTACAATGGTAGTTACTTTTATACAATTTTTGAAATTATTAAGAGTCCATGGACTTGCAATGATTCTTGTTCCACATAAATTTCACTGTATTTGGCATTCTAACATTTAGACTCTAAAGTCTCCCATTAATACATATATATATATATATATATATATATATATATACACACATATATATGTCTATCTATCTATCTATCTATCCATCTATCTATCTATAGAAATATCTAGAGCAACCATTAGAAAAATCTATGAAAAGAGACACAAAAACACCATAAATAAATAAAAATGGATTTCTAAAAAATAATCAAGTAACCCCAGGAAATAAGGGAAGAGAAAGCAGAAACAAAGTACAGAGAGGGTGCCTGGGTGGCTCAGTCTGTTGAGCATCCGAATTCGGCTCAGGTCATGATTTCGCGGTTTGTGAGTTTGAGTCCCGAGTAGGGCTCTGTGCTGACACATCGACGCTTGGAGCCTGTTTTGGATTCTTTGTCTCCCTCTCTGCCCCTCCCCTTCTCATGCTCTGTCTCTCTCTGTCCCTCAAAAACAAATAAATAATTGTTGAAAAAAATAAAAAAAATAACTATTCAACTATTAAAAAATGATCAATTAAAAATGGACAAAAGACATGAAGAGATATTTTACCTAAGAAGGTATATTGATAACCAATAAATACATGAAAAGATGCTAAAACATCATTAGCAGTAGGAAAATGCCAATTGAGACTACGATGAGAGATCACTACACCTCTATTAGAACAAGTACACAAAATAGTGACACCATGTAATGCTGGTAAAGATGCAGGAAAATAGATCACTTGTACATTGCTGATGAAAATGTAAAGTGATACAGCCACAGCCACTCTGGAAAATGGCTTGGCAGTCTGCAAAATAAACTACACATAGATTTACTATATGACCCTGTAATTGTACTCCTGACCATTTCTCTCAGAAATGAAAACTATGTCCAGACGAAAGTGTGCACACAAGTATTTATAGCAGCTATCTTTGTAATAGACCCTAACACTGAAACAACCACAATGCCTCAAATGGGCAAAAGGATAAAACAAAACAAAAGAAACAAAAAGCAAAGTTGTGGTACATCCCTAACATGGAACACTACCCAAAATATAAAACAAGCAAAAACAATTGATGGCATATGATGAGGAAAAATCTCCAGAGAATTATTCTGAATGAAATAAGCTAATCCTCAAAGGTAACATCGAGAGATTCATTTATATACCATTCTTGAAATGACAAAGTTATAGAGATAGATAACATGTTAGCAGCCGTCAGGGGTTAGGGATGGTGGAGGGAGGGATTGGGTTGTACTGTAAAGGGAGAGCAGGAAGAATATCTTTGTGGTGAAGTAATAGCTCTGTAACATGACTGCACTGGTTGTTACATGAATCTGCACACGTGTTGAAACATGACCTATAACTACATATTTATACATTGTACCAATGTCAAGTTTCTGGTTGGCCCTTATACTATAATTAAGTAAAATGCAGCCATTGGGAGAAACTGGTGGAAATGTACATGAGTCTTCTCTGCACTACTTTTGTAAGGACCTATGTATCTACATTTCAAAACAAAAAGAAAAAAAACATTAATTATCAGAGAACGCCGATGCGACAAGACCAAAGTTTTAAACGAAAGTAAGCTCCAAGCACATATAGGGAGCTCTATAATTTACCTAATATTTGCATCTCTCTCACTTCCAGTAAAGCCTTTCTACCCAATAGAAACTGGACTGAATAGTATCAGCATCACCCAGGGGCTTGTTAGAAATGCAAAACTGAAGATCACATCGAATATCTACTGAATCAGGAGCTCCTCCTTGACAAGAACCCAAAGGTCTGAATGCACATTAAAGCTGGAGTAGCTCTGATCTTAAAGAGGGACATGGTATTACTTCAAAGCTGACTCAAAATTTCAGTGAGATTTGAAAAGCTCTAGTACTTTCCTGAGAATCTCGATGGATGCTGGAGACCAGACTAGGTAAACCTGAGTGACTTAATCTGTGCAGTGTATATTCATTATACCAATGGAATATATATTTTATTAATTCTCCCTTCCTGTCCAGGAGGGAAGAAGGCCATCTGGTCTTTACCCTAATTGAAGTAGCTTTCTGTAGTTCTTTATATTAAGTGTAAAGGAAGGAATGGACCATAATCTATGAAGGAATTTAGGATCTTTTGATTGAGATTACGTTTAGTGGAGAGTCACCCATAAAATCTATCATTTTAGGGGCACCTGGGTGACTCAGCTGGTTAAGCATCTGACTTTTGATTTAGGCTCAGGTCATGATCTCATGGTTTGTGAGCTCAAGCCCACTGTCAGCGTGGAGCCTTCTGGGGATTTTCTCTCTCTCTCTCTCTCTCTCTCTTTCTGTCTCTCTCTCTCTCTCTCTCTCTCTCTCTCTCTGCTTCTTTCCTGCTTTCTCTCTCTCAAACTAAATAAACAAAATTAAAAAAACAATCTATCATTTGTTTCCCAAATCTACTCATAGGATATAACAAAATGAATATTTCTATTGCAACTTGTCCCTTAAAAGTAATTCCTTAATAGGTTACATTTTAAATTAATACCACAAAATTTTAATTCTGTAGAATGAAGTAAACTTTAAATCAGACGGTTTTAGGGTTTTGAGTTATAGCCTCTTTATATTAATTATAGTAACTATATCTTTAAGTCCTTAGAGAACTTCCCAGTAAGCAATAGAAGAATGCTTTTTATGAAATAACCTCAAAATAGTAAAATTTGTATTTTCTTGATAGGAATTTAAAAAGTTTTCTCCTGTAGGCAGGAGGAAAAAGAAAGCATTTGCTGACCCCATATCTAGCAAAAGGAATTCCTTTCCTTTGGTAAAGTACTAGATAAACTCCGTCAGAAGACGAGAGACCAAGGAGCTATTAAAAAATTAAAAAGAAAAAAACAAGAGAATTGATAAAGCTATTCCTAACAGGAAATTTGGAGAGATTTCAATGAGCTGTAGTGCAAGAGACAATATACAAAGAGACAAAAAAGAAAGGATTGGGCAGAAGGGGGTGGATATGAGACCAGGGATCACATGGGTTGGTACGGTTCCAGTGAATCGCTCCTGAGGTGGCCTTGTGATTTGATAAGCGTGAGAAACCTAATTTCTCTTTCACCTTCCACTTCCCCGTCTCTGTCTCCATCTCTGTCTCTGTCTTTCTGCTTCAACTGCTTTCCTGTCCTATCTGTGTGGGGCCCTTCATTAGGAGGTTGCTCCCAAATCTGGTCTACCAGTTACTGTTTCACCAGGGATGTGTTCCCGAATTTCCAAATCCTTCACAGTGTTTGGCATAATTCAGGTGTCAGCGCTTTGTTATTCTAATAGCTGTGAAGTGAAAACACATTTAAATCCAATAAACATGGTAAACAAAAGAACCAATATCTTTGAGTATCTGCAGAAATGATGATGGATGTGGACTTCCACTTGAAATGGAATTTGAAGGTTTGAGCCAATCCCACTTGAACATAAAAGAGAATGAATTCACCAGAAAATAAATGGTTGGCACCATTTTTTTTTAAAAGATATGTAGGGGTGCCTGGGTGGCTTGGTCGGTTAAGCGTCCGACTTCGGCTCAGGTCATGATCTCACGGTCCGTGAGTTCGAGCTCAGTGCTGACAGCTCAGAGCCTGAAGCCTGTTTCAGATTCTGTGTCTCCCTCTCTCTCTGCCCCTCCCCTGTTCATGCTCTGTCTCTCTCTGTCTCAAAAATAAAAATTAAAAAAAATTAAAAAATAAAAAAAAAAGATATGTAATAACTTTTGAAACGTATGCAAGGATAATTTTATGCAATAAAACAGTTTGTTCATGTAGTACTGAGGACTATACATTTAACACAAAGATTAAAGAAAAATTAGTGCAATTCTAACTTTTGATTATAATGACTTTTCTTGTGGGTCATAGTCTAATCTTACACGAACAGATATTTTCCTAACACTGATATACTTGTACAATTTAATATGTTCTAAAGTAATATGTGCATGAAAAATTAAGGGTCACTAATAAGGCTTACAAAGCAGAAATTACTATTGTAGTTGACTTAATCATGGAAATGCATTTCCACTGATTTAGAACTTATAATTCTATTAAATACAATATCTATTTTTCTCATTATAAGAAGGAAAGGTGAAGGAATTCTATGAGCGATTTGGGATTTGGGAGTTGTTTTATAGCACTTTACTTCCTTTACTTATCATCATATTGACTCTCCCATGCTAAGATTCTGGAAACTTCTTTCAGATGTAATTGTCATTATAAAGATCATACCACATGCATTAAGAAGATCCCAATAGAAAGACACAGAATCCCATTCAAAAGTAGTCTTGAATTCATGCAATTTCAGAAAATTTGCTTTTTCACTGGAGTGCCTGTATCCAACTTCTTTCCCTTTGGACCAGCCTATGTGTTATAGATCAGACCAGTCTCTGATAATGTAAGCAATCTCTGAATGTAAACAATGTTGAATAAATAACAAAGACATATAACACATAATTTCAGGTTGACTATTTAAAATACAAAGTGTAATGTGAATTCTTGTTATAGCCTTCATTAATCAATACAGTATGGCACTGTATCCATCATGCAAGATAACTGGGGATAAAGAAAAAAACTCCTTTTCTACTTTTTAATTCCTTAATATATGAAGACCTTGAAACATAATCGATATTATGAATGAATGTTTGGGAGAAATGTGTTACTACATTGGTCTTCATTTTAACTTTGATTGCTTTTTTATATAGTGAAACAAAAGGGAGCAGAAAAGAACAAATAATAAGGAGGACAATAAAACAAACAGACATGAACCGAAACTTTATGACATCATATAATCTCTGTGTATATAAAATCTATTTCTTTTCCAAATACTCAATAATTATCATTAAAAGCAGTAAAGGATATCGAAAATAAATTGTGGAAACTTGGGTGCTGCTTCTGTTACTGTCACACATAAACCTTGAACCAGTCAGCAAATTCTTTCAAAGCTTAGGGCTTTATTTACTTCATTACTCCACTGAAAACATAGGACATATAAAGAAAATCATTAAGAACGCATTAATATTTAAAATTCTACAACTGATAATAAAATTTTATTTAGGACAAGTTCCTGTTTATTACATCATTTAATTTGTAACTAATTGGAGTTTATCGTATGTCATCATGTTTAAGTTTCATTTCTGTATTTCCTCCTTCAATCATTCATACATTCTTCATACATTTATTCACCGCTCTGTGCTAAGCTCTAGTAACACAGCAGTGACCAAAACATGTGGTTCACCAACTTTTGACTTATGAAAGCTTCAGCGTCTCATTAAGATGTCAAAAGGGGTTATTTTGCTAAAGGTAAAAATGGCCTAGGTTTCAAATTTCTATTTCCTTAGCGACATGGTAATCTGCAAATCTTTAAAAATGGAACTATTTAAGAATTTCTGAGCATGTACTAAGTGAGCTCATGTAAAGATTAGTTAGGATCAGATGAGTTTTCTTAGGATTAAATTAGTTGATATATCTAGGTCTTATCAGCTAACTGGTGTTTGCTTCTATATTAGAAGATCATTGATTTCTCTGTAGTTTTTTACAAGCTCTTAACTGAATTCACTCAATGTGTGAAACATATTTTTCTCTTAATTTTCACTTAAATGTCTCTTAATTTTACCATGGTAGTTTTAACTAGTAGACTCTTGTAACTTGTTTTAATTTTTATTGTATATTCTTTAAATATGTCCCCAACTGAACATATAGACCAACCAGAAAACATTAAGTGACACTACGACAAAGCAGAAGTTAATGAGGAAAACCGGTATTATAAGGATTCCATAGATTGTTTTACGATCTGAAGGCATATAACTCCAATTTGTCAGATCAATACATTTATGTAGCAAAATTAAATGTTTAAAAACTTTAAAGATCAGTACTGGAAACAATAGGGGCTAGCATATTGAGTAGGACTATTTATTGCTAATAAATTCTCATCATCGAACTGAATTTCTGAAAAACACCTTCTAAGTTGAAGTCATATATCCCTTCCCACACTGCATCATTTATACCTAAAATGGAAATTATACAAGCAACTTGACTGATGAATTTATGGACTGGAAAGTGCAAAAACTATCGAAATATCAGATCATGTGAGAAGTCTGCTCATTTTCCAACACTGCAATATCAGGTTACATTTCTGTCTGAACTTTACAATATATCTAGCTCGTAAGCCAAATAAAATGAAATACGGTGTTTTCAATATACATAAATTTGGAAATTCTTTGAACTTATATAAATTAAATATAAATTACAATGTTTATAAGTATAAATATATGTTTTACTTTATCAATTGTACATGTTGAATATTTTTGTCAGGAAAAAAGCTGAAAATTGTCTCTGTCTTTAAAAAAAGGGACTTCCTTCCCATCTGATGGTCTAGTTGCACCGTCATAATTTATGAAATCATCTATCTCTTCTTCCCCTAGATTTTAAATGTACGTACTAAATCCTAGAATTGTGTGGAGGTATTGCTAGAATTTAGACTTTGATCTATGCATCTTTATATTATGCTTTACTATCTGGTAGGGTTACTCCCCTCTGCACTTCTACTATTACTGTTTTTTATAAGGTTTCTGGCTGCTCATGCTGATTTATTTTTTCTTATGACCTTTAACACCAGATCTGCTGCTTCATCTCCTTCCCACAACATGCCATTTTTTTTCCATTGGGATTTTATTATATTTATGGATGAACATATGGAGAAATGGCATTGTTATTATTTTGAGTATTACTATGCAGAACACGATATGCATTGTATTTGTTTATGCCATCTTTGGATCTTTAAGTAATATTTTAAATATTCCTTGACATAGATCAAGCTCATTTCATGTCATGATTGTATCTAGAGACATTAACAGTTTCGGCAATTGTTAGTGGACCTTTTATTCTGATATATTTTCTATCTGTGGCTTTTATATGAGAAAACTACTTATTTCTGTAGGTTAATACTGTGAATGGTAAATGAAATTATTTCCTTAATTTCCTTTTTTTTTTTTTTTGGTGGAATTTGCTTCTTTGTCAATTATCAGTTGACTGTATTTTTCATACACCTATTTCTAGGCTTTCTATTCTGTTGCATTGATCTGCACATCTTGCCTTTTGCCAATGCCACAGTGGTGCATTATTGTGGCTTATAGTAAGGCTTGAAATCAGGTAACGTGAGTTCTCCAGTGCCCTACTTCTTCAGATTTGTGTTGGTATTCTAGTATTTTTTTTTAATAATCTATGTAAAATTTAGAATCAGTTTATTGATATCCAGAGAATAATTTGGTGGGATTTTTATTTGCATTATGTAGATTCTGTAGATAAAATTGGGAAGAATTAACATTTTAATCCTATGGTGGCTTCCAATCCACATACATGAATTATTTTTTCATGTATATAGATCTTCATGAATTTTTTTATCATTGTTTCATGGTTTTTCTGCACATAGTTCCTTTATTCATATAGTTTATATTATTTCTGTATATGCAGATTTCATATCATTAATACTCTTGTTTGAGACCATATTTATATTGGTATTATTCCTGCAGAAACAGATTCAGCGATCACCTCCAGGATTTTTGGCAAAATCACTTCATTAATTTCTTGCTTGTTTTAATGGCAGTATTTAGTACTTTCTAAAAAAGTACTGATGGGAAGTAATTCTAATATAATCCAGTATGCTTTCCACCACGATTTTTTTATCTTGAATAATAGTTTATTTACTACAAAATGTCTTGGAGAAATCTCATTGTGTCACTATTTTCTGTCATTGGATGTAGCAATGGAGAAGTAGGATACAAGACTGACATTTCTTAGTATAGATTACTATAATTATTTGCCTCTCTGTTTTAAGAATTATTTATTGATACTAGAAAATTCTACTACCTTCAACCAGCTATATCTCTGATTATTCTATGCCAAATCTTTATTGTTAGAAAAGATATGCCCCTTAAATTTGCATGTGTAAACATTATTTTTATTTTCTATAATTTTTGCTGTATAAAATATTCTATTTTTTAAATCTATTCTTTTAATTCTTTCCTCAAGGATACCAATGAGATAGAGTGGTTGGATCTTCTTTTCTGCCTTCTATTTTAACTATTTCATTCAGAATTTATTTAACACTTTATTAATTTTTATTTCCTTTCTCTCACTATTCTTTTTTTTTTTTTTCAACGTTTATTTATTTTTGGGACAGAGAGAGACAGAGCATGAACGGGGGAGGGGCAGAAAGAGAGGGAGACACAGAATCGGAAACAGGCTCCAGGCTCTGAGCCATCAGCCCAGAGCCCGACACAGGACTCCCGGACCGCGAGATCGTGACCTGGCTGAAGTCGGACGCTTAACCAACTGTGCCACTATTCTTGATCATGTCTTTTAAGTTTCTTGTTATATTAGCAGTGCTATCTGTGTCTGGACTGCTTTCATGTTCACCCAGATTCTATAGTGGGTTTTTTGTTTTTGTTTTTGCTTTTTTTTTAATGTCCTCTTTCATGTCTTTCCTGGGATCTACCAGTTTATTTTTCACGTCCCATTTGTGTTTGTATTTATTTATTTAATTTTATAGCAAGAGAGAGTGTATAAACAGGGGGAGGGGCAGAGGGAGAGATAGCGAATCCCAAGCAGCCTCCATGCTCAGTGTGGAGCCAGATGTGGAGGCTGACATGGGGCTCAAACCCATGACCCTGGGATCATGACCTGAGCTGAAAACAAGAGTTAAACAATCAACCGATTGAGCCACCCAGGCTACCCTCATGTCCCATTTTTAATATTTCCCTAAATTCTTAGAGTTCCCCTTTATGCTATTGTGTATAACAGTGATTGCATAATTGCTTTTTGTAAGTTAAAAATCTGGCATCTGTAGAGAGTACAGCCTTTCAGAAGGCTGATGAAGTGAATGTTCTGGATTGCCTCTTGTCTGTGTTCCAGTCTCAGCCTCTTCCACTATGTTCTTTCCTCACCAAAATGTCTGGAAACTTTAGAACAATATTCTCTAACTTTGTTTATAGCAAGACTCTGGATTAGATTTTACCAGTGAGAATCACTTCCTTGATATTTACAAACCAAAACAGGAGTAGAAGCTGTTATTCCTTCTCAGTGATAGAAAGTGTGTGGCTTTCCATCCCATTTTTAACTAGGTCTGATGCTTAAAGTTTCAGTTATGCTAGTTAGTGAGTTCTAGAGATCTGCTCTAGCACATGATGCCTATGGTTAATGTCATTGAGTACTTCCAATGCATCAAGACAGTAAATCTCACGGTACATATTCTTATCACAAATATAGACAAAAAATCCCATGCTCCACACAAATATACCCACAAAGAGACACAGGAAACTTTGGGAAATGTTGGATATATCTATTATCTTGATTGCAGTGATAGTATCAAAAGTGTTTGCATATGTCCAAACTCACCCATTGGACACAAAATAGATGTTGTTCTTTGCATATCAATTATACCTGAATAAAGTGGTTAAAAGCAAAACAAAATGAACAACCAAACAAAAAAACTTGTGACCTATTGTAGATAGCCAGTGAGATATTTTTACATAAGCATTACAGGTCTTCCTTGTGAATGAGAAATGTTATTGCATCTGGTAACTGAGACCATTAGCATTCATGTCCTACCATTCCTGCATTTCTAGTGCATTTCTTTCTTTGCATTCATTCTCCACTTCAAACAATTTGGTGAGCCTCTAATTCCCTATATTTATAATTTTCAGATGGAAATATTTAGGTTGGTTCTATCCTCTCATCAAACCTTGACCAATCGAGTCAGCAATTTTCAGCTTCCTTGAAGCTAGGTCACAGTTGGGTCATAATGTGAATAAATAAGATAAACACATCCCACACATGCAAACAGAATCCAACGATTTAAGTTTTTACAAGGGCTGTGATAGTGGCAATATTTAGAGGTAGAACTAGTAACAGTTTTGGTAGCAGTATCTAGCATCCAACCACTGTGGAGATTTGGTAGAAACTGCACTGTATCTTTGCCATGAAAGACTGGCAATGGACTAATTTTATGTTACTATTTTGAGTATCATCCCTGGCTGTGTAATTACATTCTTATTTCTCTAACAACTTTGGGCTTTCATCTATCTACCTAATACTTTCTAATAGCTTTCTTTTCCTTGAATTTGACAGTTTGCTTTTTCCTTTATATTCCACACTAAGACATGAATGAATGACAGAGCAAATGGTGCATAAAGTGACTGCAGGCAAAAAAAAAAAAAAAAGTATCTGGGAATATCTGGGAGGTTTCAGGACTAGATATAAAAAATAGTGAATACCCAGGGGTGTCCGGGTGGCTCAGTTGATTAAGCATCCGACTCTTAATTTTGGCTCAGGTCATGATCTCACGGTTCATGAGATGGAGCCCCACATCAGTCTCCATGCTTTTAGCATGAATCCTGCTTGGGATTCTGTCTCTTTCTCTCTCTCTGCCCCTCACCTCACGTACTTCCTCTTTCTCTCCACATAAATAAATAGATAAATAGATAGATATATAGGTAGATAGATAGATAAATAGTGAAGGTCCAGTTAGGAAGAAGGAATGGCCTTATGGCAGTTTAAGGAGCACAGTGAGAAAATAATTCCTCAAATGATCCCTTATCATCATTTGGAAAAAGGACCCTATGTAGCAGCTCACACTCCTTGGCAACACTCTATCCAATTTAATCTACCTTCTTTCTTCATATAGCATACATCAACATTGGATAAGTCATACATTGAATCAATTTGTTCATTACTTGTTTATTAGCACCACCGCACAGAGAGATCTTTTATTCACTGCTGTATCCCACTAGCCTAGAACAGGGCATGGAAGAGAATGGATATTCAACACTTATTTTGTACTGAATGGATAAATGACTTAAAGATGTGGAGAATAAGTATTCCTACTTGATAATTTCAAAGAATATAAAGGAAGGATGGTTCCTTCAAATACTTTGCTTAAATAAAAAGGATATAAAATTCATTTCTAAATTTCTAAATTTCTGAGGGGGCCAAGATGGCAGAACAGCATGGAAGTTTTTTTGTGCATCTTGCGTCTATGAAATACAGCCAGACCAAAACTAAACCATCCTGCACACCTACAAAGCTGATCTGAGGATTAACACAACAATCTGCACAACATGAACCACCAAACTCAACAGGTACACAGTGAGGAGAGGTGAACTTGGGGAGAGAGAAGCCACAGAGGGCAGGGAGCTGTTTTTGCACGCAAAGAGAGGACCGAGATGGGGGGGGTAGGAGGGGATACAGGAAAAGCACCCCTCGACAAAAGCAGCTGGAGAGGAAGTAGAAAATTGGAAACAGCCACCGGGACTAAACTAAAAGGGAGAAAGGAGAAAAGAGAGGGTTTAAATTTCAATAAGACTGTAAACAGGGAGCACGGAGTCTGAAACTCCGCAGCTGATACCTGGCAGTACTCTGGTGGGAAGGGCGAATCCCCAGGAGCAGAGTGGGGTCCAGGAGGTTCTTGGCCCACATGGGGAGAAGCAGTTCACTGCTGGAAGAACATTTGGTAGAGGCTGTGAGGCCACCTGGGCCCAGCAGACCCCAGAAAATGGCCACATTCCCTGGTGCTGGAACAAGGTCGTTGAGGGTGAAGCCTGGTGCCAGATGTGTGTTGTGATTTTCCATAATCACTGAGATGCTGCTGCTACATTGTCTCGCGAACTTTTTCTTGGGCAGGCTGGCACCTAGCTGCAGTCTCTGGGCCTCGGCAGCAGCACAGTCCCGTGAACTTTCCTGGGTGCAGCCGGCACCCAGCCTTGCTCAGTAAGACCTTCCCACATGGGGGTGGAACAGGTCAAAGCTGCAGTCCTTCAGAAGCAAGGGGCCAGGAAAAACAGCCGCATCTGAAACAAAACTCGGGAAAGAGGTACTTCCCGGGGCTCGGTCACAGACAGTGAAAAAGCAGGGAGTGGATGAAATCTGAAGACAGAGGACTGGTGCGCAATTGCTGACCAGGGAGAACAGAGTTCTGATACTAGAGACTGGGTAGCTGGGTGATGCCGTCTTCACCTCTCCCACGCATGTGCATACACATCTATGAGCGCGGAAAAATCCACCCCAGTAGGCTAGCAGTGCCATCTAGTGGAGAGCGGAGCTGTTACACTGAGCCCCGCCCAACTGGGCCAACCTCACTCTTCAAGAACAAAAGTCTCACCGCCTACTTAGTTTATGGACTATAAAGTTCTACATAGTCTGACTTCTAGGGGAAAACAAAGTAATTTCAGTCCTGTTTCAGTGTTAGCCAGACCATCTATTCAATTTTCTTTTTTTTCTTTTTCATTTATTTTTCTTGAATACAGAAAGAGAAAAACTTCATTTTTATTTTCAATTTTTATTAAAAAATTTTTTCTTTAATTTTTACTATATTTTTTACTTGTCTGTAATTTTTTTCAAATTCAATTTTACTTCCATAATTTTATTTTAGTCTACTTCAGTGTATTCACTTTTTCAAATTTTCAAACAATTTCCTTTTTTTTCTTTTTTCTCTATTTTGTTTCTTTTTTTTCTTGAATACAGAAAAAGAAAATTTCACTTTTATTTTTAATTATTATTAAAAATATTTTTCTTTAATTTTTTTCTACTATATTCTTTACTTTTGTGTAAATTTTTTCAAATTCTATTTTACTTCCATCATTTCATTTTAGTCTACCTCATTGTATTTATTTTCAAATTTTCAAACAATTTCCTTTTTTAAATTTTTCCCCATTTTTCTCTAATTGATCAAGCCACTTTCAACACCCAGATCAAAACACACCAAAGTTCTAGCATCATTTATTCATTTTTGTGTGTGTTTTTAATTTTTTAATTTTAATACTTTTTTAATTTTAATATTTTTTAATTTTAATTTTTTCTACCTCATTAATTCCTTTTCTCCCTTCAAAATACAATCAAAGGAATTCAGTCCAAAAGAAAGAGCAGGAAGAAACAACAGCCAGGGACTTTACCAACCCAGATACATAAAAGATGTCTGAAGCAGAATTGAGAATCACGATAATAAGAATATTGGCTGGAGTCAAGAATACACCAGAATTCTTTTCTGTGAAGATAAAAGAGGTAAAAGCTAGTCAGGATGAAATAAAAAACATTATAACTGAGCTGCAATCATGGGTAGATGCCATGGAGGCAAGGATGGATGAGGCAGAACAGAGAATCAGCGATATAGACTACAAACTTATGGAGAATAATGAAGCAGGAAAAAAAGAGGGAGATTAAGGCAGAACAGCACAATTTCATAATTAGAGAAATCAGTGACTCATTAAAAAGGAACAATATCAGAATCATAGGGGTCCCAGAGGAGGAACAGAGAGAAATAGGGGTAGAAGGGTTATGTGAGCAAATCATAGCAGAAAACTTTCCTAACCTGGGGAAAGACACAGACATCAAAATCCAGGAAGCACAGAGGACTCCCATTAGACTAAAAAAAAAACTGACCATCAACAAGGCATACCATAGTCAAATTCACAAAATACTCAGGCAAGGAAAGAATCATGAAAGCAGCAAGGGAAAAAAAGTCCCTAACCTACAAGAGAAGACAGATCAGGTTGGTAGCGGCCCTATCCACAGAAACTTGGCAGGCCAGAAAGGAGTGGCAGGATGTATTCAATGTACTGAGTCAGAAATATACAGCCAAGAATTCTTTATCCAGCAAGGCTGCCATTCAAAATAGAAGGAGAGAAAAAAGGTTTCCCAGACAAACAAAAATTAAAGGAGTTTGTGCCACCAAACCAGACCTGCAAGAAATTTTAAGGGGTACTCTCTACGGGGAGAAAAGATGAAAGAATAAATAAATAAATAAATAAATAAATAAATAAATAAATACCAAAAGCAACAACAATTAGAAAGGACCAGAGAACACAACCAGAAACTCCAACTTGACAAGCAACATAATGGCAATAAATTCATATCTTACAGTACTCACTCTAAACATCAATGGACTCAATGCTCCAATCAAAAGACATAGGGTAACACAATGGATAAGAAAACAAGATCCATCTATATGCTTTTTACAAGAGACCCACTTTAGACCTAAAGACACCTTCAGATTAAGAGTAAGGGGATAAAAAGCCATCTATCATGCTAATGGTCAACAAAAGAAAGCCAGAGTAGCCATACTTATATCAGACAATCTAGACTTTAACATAGAGACTGTATGAAGAAATGCAGAAGGGCATTATATCATAATCAAGGGGTCTATCCACCAAGAAGACCTAACAATTGTAAACATTTATGCACCAAATGTGGTGGTATTCAAATATATAAATCAATTAATCACAAACATAAAGAAACTCATTGATAGTGATACCATAATAGTAGGAGACTTTAACACCCCACTTACAACAATGTACAGATCATCTAATCCAAAAATTAACAAGGAAACAATAGACCAGATGGACTTAACAGACTGGAACAGATGGACTTAAGACATATGGACCAGATGGACTTAACAGATATATTCAGAACATTTCATCTTAAAGCAGCAGAATATACATTCTTCTCCAGTGCTCATGGTACATTCTCCAGAATAGACCACATACTGGGACACAAATCAGCCCTCAGCAAGTACAAAAAGATTGAGATCATACTGTGCATATTTTTAGACCACAACGCTATGAAACTCGAAATTAACCACAAGAAAAAAATTGGAAAGTTAACAAATACTTGCAGACTGAAGAACATCCTAGTAAAGAATGAATGGGTTAACCAAGAAATTAAAGAGGAAATTATTCACCATGACCTGGGATGCAGGGCTGGTTTGATATCCACAAAACAATCAATGTGATTCACCACATCAATAAAAGAAAGGACAAGAAACATATGATCCTCTCAATAGATGCAGAGAAAGCATTTGGCAAAATACAGCATCTCTTGAAAGGAACCCTCAAGATAGTAGGGATAGAAGGATCATACCTCGAGATCATAAAAGCCATATATGAACGTCCCAATGCTAATATCATCCTCAATGGAGAAAAACTGAGAACCTTCCCCGTAAGGTCAGGAACAAGACAGGGATGTTGACTCTCACCACTCTTATTCAACATAGTATTGGAAGTCTTAGCCTCTGCCATCAGACAACACAAAGAAATAAAAGGCATCCACATCAGCCAGGAGGAGGTCAAATTTTCGCTCTTTGCAGATGACATGATACTGTATACTGAAAACCCAAAAGATTCCACCAGAAAAACTGCTAGAACTGATTCATGAATTCAGCAAAGTTGTAGGATATAATATCAATGCACAGAAATTGGTTGCATTCCTATACACCAACAATGAAGTGACAGAAAGAGGAATCAAGGAATTGATCCCATTTATAGTTGCACAAAAACCCATAAAATACCTAGGAATAAATCTAACCAAAGAGGTGAAAAATCTATACACTGAAAACTATAGAAATCTTATGAAAGAAATTGAAGAAGACACAAAATATGGAAAAAGATTCCATGCTCCTGGATAGGAAGAACAAATATTGTTAAAATGTCGATACAACCCAAAGCAATCTACATATTCAATGCAATTCCTATCAAAGTAACACCAGCATTCTTCACAGAGCTATAACAAATAATCCTAAAATTGGTATGGAACCAGAAAAGGCCCCGATTAGCCAAAGCAATCTTGAAAAAGAAAACCAAAGCAGGAGGCATTACAATCCCAGATTTCAAGCTATACTACAAAGCTGTAATCATCAAGACAGTATGGTACTGGCACAAGAACAGACACTCAGATCGATGGAACAGAATAGAGAACCCAGAAATGGACCCACAAACATATGGACAACTAATCTTTGACAAAGGAGGAAAGAATCCAGTGGAATAAAGGCAGTCTCTTCAGCAAGTGGTGCTGGGAAAAGTAGACAGCGACATGCAGAAGAATGAACCTGGGCCACTTTCTGACACCATACACAAAAATAAACTCAAAATGTATGAAAGACCTCAATGTAAGACAGGAAGCCATCAAAATCTTCAAGGAGAAAGCAGGCAAAAACCTCTTTGATCTTGGCCGCAGCAACTTCTTACTCAACACGTCTCTGGAGGCAAGGAAAACCAAAGCAAAAATGAACTACTGGGACCTCATCAAACCAAAAGCTTCTGCACAGCAAAGGAAATAATCAGCAAAACTAAAAGGCAACTGACAGAATGCGATAAGATATTTGCAAACAACATATCAGGTAAAGGGTTAGTATCCAAAATCTATACAGAACTTATAAACCTCAACACCCAAAAAACAAATAATCCAGTGAAGAAATGGGAAAAGACATGAATAGATACTTCTCCAAAGAAGACATCCAGATGGCCAACAGACACATGAAAAAATTCTCAGTATCACTCATCATCAGGGAAATACAAGTCAAAACCACAATGAGATACCACCTCACACCTGTCAGGATAGCTAACATTAACAACTGAGGCACCAACAAATGTTGGCGTGGATACGGAGAAAGAGGATCTCTTTTGCATTGTTGTGGGAATGCAAGCTGGTGCAGCCACTCTGGAAAATAATATGGAGTTTCCTCAAAAAACTAAAAATAGAACTACCCCAGACCCAACTACTAGGTATTTATCCAAGGGATACAGACAGGTGTGCTGTTTCGAAGGAGGACATGCACCCCAATGTTTATAGCAGCACTATCAACAGTAGCCAAAGTACGGAAAGAGCCCAAATGTCCCTCGATGGATGAATGGATAAAGAAGATGTGGTGTATATATATACAATGGAATACTACTCAGCAATCAAAAAGAATAAAATCTTGCCATTTGCAACTACATGGATGAAACTGGAGGGTATTATGCCAAGTGAAATTAGTCAGTCAGAGAAAGACAAAAATCATATGACATCACTCACATGAGGAACTTAAGGGAAGTTCCCTTAAGGGAAGGGAAGCAAAAAAAAAAAAAAAACCCATAAAAACAGGGAGGGGGACAAAACAGAAGAGACTCATAAATATGGAGAACAAACAGAGGGTTACTGGAGGGTGTGTGTGCAGTGGACGGGCACTAAGGAATCTACTCCTGAAATCATTGTTGCACTATTTGCTAATTTGGATGTAAATTAATTTTTTTTTTTAATTTCTAAATTTCTAAACATGTCTAAATTCTCTGGGATAAATTCCAAAAACATTCTATGATAATTCTAAAAGAATGTCTTTTATATTTTAACCACAAAATAAGATAACAGAACAAAAATTCAAATTTTGAATCCTCTGTGTCTAACTTGCATTCATATCCTTTTAATTTTCAATGTAACATCTGGAAGATGATTAAATAATAGTGGGTGGGGGGACAAATTTGAAAGTTTAGATTCATTCATTCATTCAACCATATCATCTATCTATCTATCTATCTATCTATCTATCTATCTATCTATCTATTTATCTATCATCTTTCTATTTATTGATGTTTTTACATTTATTTATTTTTGAGAGACAGAGAGAGAGGGAGCGTTGAGCGGGGGAGTTAGAGACAGCGGGAGACAGAATCTGAAGCTCACTCCAGGCGCTGAGCTGTCATCACAAAGTCTGATGCAGGGATTGAAGTCATGAACAGTGAGATCACAACCTGAGCTGAAGTCAGACGCTTGACAGACTCAGCCACTCAGGCGTCCCAACAAGTCATTTTTGAGAGTTTATTATGTGCTACACTCTACTCTAGACACTGAAGGAAACAACACTACTCTGTCATAAAAGTTATCTCATAATCAAGAGTCTCCCTTGCCAGCAGAATCACTTCTTCCTCTATCTGCTTTCTGCACATTCTTTAGCAACCTCTCCTACAAGATGAACTTGCAAGGAGAAAGAAATATTCAATCCTCATTCTCACTGTCTCTCATTTCTCCAGGACTAGATTAGATCATGTTCTTTGGATCAGTTACAAAGTCAACCTGGGAGCAAAAGACTTACATGTCAGAACTGTAAATGTGTTTTAAATTACATTCTATAGGATAAAATCATGGTAAGTATATCTGTGCATAGTTTCTGAAAACTACAAAATTAGGATGGAACATCATTATAGTCTGATTTGAATTGATGAATGAGTGCATTTGCCATTCAATATGCACCCAATGTGCTAGATCAGGCAGATAGGAATGTTTATAATCACTCTTTTTGTTTAGTTATTTAGTATGGGGCCATGAAATTAGATTGGATTTAGTAGGGGGCCATCAAAATAAAATTTGAGATGGTAGAAATTCCTGATTACAATGTACAGAACAGACTTCAAGAACATAGAGAGATATTTCTTGAGTAGATTTGTCAGGTGTAAGAAACTCAGCTCCGCCAAACTATGCCCTCTGAATGGACCCAGAAGTGAATGCACTCAACAAGTTATTATAAAAAAACAATGAAGAGAGATCATTATGGTCTCTAAAGAGTGGTGGTAGATTAAAAGTTCGCTGTAGAGAGATACTTCAATTAAATGACTTTCTGATTTCAGTTGGAATCTCAGGATTCCAAGGATAGCAAAGTCAGAAAAGACATTTCATAAAACCTCCCAGCCATGTTCCATAAATCTTGTTCCTAGAATTCCTCAAAATGTAATCGGTCCTATTTTTTTTTCAGAATAAATATGTACAAGGAAACAAAAATACATAGACATTATCTTTACAGAAAATCTTGTAACCTGGCTCTACAACTATCATGAGAATGCAGCTTACTTTGGCAAGTGATAAATAGTTTACTTAGCAGGTCTTTTCATCTCACCTAAAATTATTTTCCGTTTTTTTAAACATATATTTGTAATAGCACTTGACAGAATTCTAGTCCTTATATGACCATTTGAACATGAGGGAGGCATCTTTTTCCCAGAATAATAAACCAAAGGTGATACTATTTCACCTGGGGAATTATGGAGATTAGTTTCACTATCAAAACATAAAATATGATTCCCTGTTTATTCTTAAAAGAAGTCAGGTGGTTTGGGGAGGCAGATAGCAGTACAACCTAAAATTATTAATTGGCAATTTCAACTTCAGAGATTTTATCTGATAGGTACTCTTTACCTCAGCAAAACAATTCAATCTTAGGATCTCATAAACGACAATTAAACTTCCAATTTATTTTTACCCTCTTACGTTAATAGTTAGAAAATATCAGAAGCATAAAGCAGAGATAACAGTATATGTTAATTCTATTGTACTGAGTTGTAGTCATCATTTGGCTCATTATATAACACAAATTAGAATAAAAGAGCTTTAATAGTCTAACATCCTTTATGGCATTATGGCATTAATTCCTTATATCTCCCTGCTGTTAGTACATAGAGAACATAGGATATTAGGTATAATGTATGCTGTTAAGAATTATTAGGGGCATAATGTAGAAGATTAATTGCATAGAAATTACATATCTGTCATTTCAGTAAAATTCCTTTTGGTCCAGTGTTCTACTCCATGTAAAATAACCCTATCCAAAATGAATGAAGTGACACAGTTCTCTACAGTAATCTTCAAAGCCATAAAACACACACACACACACACACACACACACACACACACACACACACATTTGGTGTGTGTGTCTGACCATTTTTCAATGAATGAAAATAAATCAAGGAAAGATCTCTAAATATCCACTTTTTAATGGAAAAGCAGACATATCACAGAGCGTTGGTTACATATGGAATCGCCATATATTTTCCCATTTCAAGCAATGGTTATTTGGGAAGTGGATTTCTTTTTCCTACTTAACAGTCTGAGCATACTTGGGATTGCCTAATGTCTTATACAAAGTCATTAAAATCATCATAATGGCAGTGGTTTTATGCAAATAATTCACTGTACAAACATATATTTAATATTATGAGTTGAGGCCCATGGCATTCATTGGTGGCACGTTCAAATCCAGGTTTGTCTGTGATAGTCCTGTACTAGACCAATTTTTATTGTATAGTAATTAATATTAACTTCATTGTCTCTCAGAATCTTCAGAAGTGTTTCTATTGGTATGATAAAGACATTTTTAAAAACTTTCTTCATTGGGTTTATCATATTCTCCATCACATTGAAACACTAGTCCCTATTATAGAAAATGATATATTCAAAGTTGAAGAAATGCACAATGCTGTTTCCTCTCACTGTCAGAAAGGACAGTTAAAAACAAACAAACAAACAAACAAAACAAAACAAACAGAAGCAAGAAAGAAAGAGAAAAAGAGATGGAAAAAAGAATCCAATTTTTCACTCTTACATGTGATTGTTCACTGAGAAAAACATTTCTGCTTCCCCCCTCCCCACACCTGGCCTACTGGGATCGTCTGACTGAGAATTTTTGCTCTTCAAGTGAAACATATTTCATTGGTATACACATATTGATTCCTTTAATAGGAAGATAGGGTTTTTACTGAACTAGTAGGCAACAGTAAGAGTTATCTATCAAGGTTAACAGGAATACTGATAACTTAGGTTCAAAAAAAAAGAGAAAGTTAGCTGAAATGTGAAGAATTCTCTAGGGCATCCTCTGACAATATCACCAAGGAGGAGTCAAACATCAAGGGATCAAATCACTCCGGAATCAAATTTTGCTTTATGCTGTTGGGTAATAAGGTACTGCATTACTATGAATATATTTGAGTGTTTTTTAAATTGCTGAAGCAAAAAATAAATAAATAAATAAATTGCTGAAGCAAAGTAGATGTCTATAATTCTCTCTTGCTATCTAAATTACTCTTCTGATGATGATGGTGGTAATGATGATGAAATATAACATTTATTTAGTGCCTAATATTTGTCAGACACTGTTCTAAGTACATGTCAGGTATAATTAATTTAATCCTCAGGTAGATATTATTAAGATACACTTGCCAGGACACATAAATCTAAAAGATAGCTTTTAAAACCTCCCTAAAACATATCTATTTCTGTCAGGTAATGGAACAGAAGTGATATAGAGCTAAATTTAAAGATTACACAAAATAGGGGCACCTGGGTGGCTCAATTGGTTAAGCATCTGACTTCGGCTCAGGTCACGATCTCCTGGTTTGTGCCCCGCACTGGGCTCTGTGCTGACAGCTCAGAGCCTGGAGCCTGCTTCGGATTCTTTGTCTCCTCTCTCTGCCCTTCCCACACTTGCATGTTGTCTCTCTGTCTCTCTCTCTCTCTCTCTCTCTCTCTCTCTCTCTCTCTCTCTCTCAAAAATAAATAAACATTAAAAAAATGATAAAGACCACAGAAAATTGAAAATGGTGTTAGGAGAGGGTGATATGTAACTGTTGGTGGTCCTTTTGCACAAGCCGAACACATGGACATCTTCAGTAAAGATGATAGGCTGGCTCTCACTCTTTCCTCTTTCTTTTAACTCTGTGACTTAAACATAGGAAACAAGAAAGCTATTTATTGCTAACCAAATATAAATATCATCAGTACCTTCACATGTAAATCTTGGCAAAAACTTTTGCTTGATCATCTGAAGATCGTCAAATAATTTAATCTATTTTTTGGAATCTGAAAATGAATACGACCTTACTTTCTAATCTTTCAAAGGCCCAAGAGAAAAAAGTTAGCTTTTTGAAATGTAACATTAGTCTCTGGTGATCTGCGCACATCTACGAACAGCAAATTTTATACTGGCCAGGACTTTTCCTGAATGATGGTGGGAATAAAAGGCAGGCTTCATATCAGCAAACACTTAACAACTTCCAGCAGATGTTGTAAGATGCTTCACTGATTTGTCCTACCATCAGCTGGACAATTATGTCAGTTTGATTCTCTATGAAATGCACTGTGTCCATTTTAGTCTAACTGACAGACACGGATATTTTTCTCTGATGAATTTTTTGTACCATTCTAAATGCAACCTGATGAACAATGCTTTCATAAAAGACTGGAAATAGTTTTCCCTCTCCAAGTTGAAAGCATCAATGGTTAGTGAACATTTATGCGAGATTTGAGGGGTTAGCATTCTTATCTAGATGTAGAGCCATGGGAAAAATACATATTCTATGCATGTAAGTCAACTTAAATAATTTTAATTACAAAAATTTGTCCACATAACCATAATATTTGGCAAGATCCAAATGAAAAAGTGTAGCGATTTCTTTGCAAATGTCGAACATACTATATATAAGGAATGTTGAGGCCCCTGAACGGCTCAGTGCATTAGGCATCAGACTCTTGATTTCGGCTCAGGTCATGATCTCCTTGTGTATAGGGCTCGGGGCTGATGGTGGGGGGGGGGGTGTGATGCTGCTGGGTTTCTCTCTCTCTTCCTCTCCCACTCATGTTCATTTTCTCTCTCTCTCAAAATAAATAAACACTGAAGAAAAAAAATGTTATATGTAAACAAATAAGAAATGTGCTGCCTAAATAAGCCAATACTAGAAGTCTCAAAATTTGGAATTTGCTATAAAAATTATGATTGTCTTTCTTTTCTTTTAATATAAATCATCTTTTAAGCCCAGGCTTTGTCAATACTTAATAATAATCCATGTTTGTTTAAAGTAACTATGGGGGGGGGCACCTGGATGAGTCAGTTAAGCGTCCTACTTTGGCTCAGGTCGTGATCTCACCATTCATGAGTTTGAGCCCTGCGTGAGGCTCTGTGCTGATGGCTCAGAGCCTGGAACTTGCTTCGGATTCTGTGTCTCCCATTCTCTCTCTGCCCCTCCCCTACTCATGCTCTGTCTCACTGTCTCTCAATAAATAAATAAACATTGAAAAATATATACAAAGTAACTATAGGGGCATTTGTTGGCTCAGTCAGTGTAACAACTGACTCTTGATCTCAAGGTTGTGATTTCAAGCCCCACAGTGGGCAAAAATCTAATTTAAAAGAATTTTTTTAACTTTAAAATGAATACATTGTAGAGCAGAATGTATTTTGATGACACTAAAAACAAATAACAGAAGTTAATCTTTAACATATACATTTAAATTAGTAGTACTTTAGAATGTCATCATGCTATATATTTAATCCAAAATCATTTTTTATGAATATAATGTTTTTTTCCAGTTTTATTGAGCAATAATTGACAGGCATCACTGTACAGGTTTAACGCCTATTGCACGATGGTTTAACATATATTGTAAAATAATTGCCCACAATAGGTTCAGTTAGCATCCATCTTCTCATATAGATACAATAAAAAGAAATTAAAGAAGAAAGGAAAAAAATAATTTTCTTCTTGTGATGAGAACTCTTAGGATTTACTCTCTTGACAATTTTCCTATATACCACACAGCACTGTTAGCTATAGTCATCATGCTGTACATTATATACCTACCATGTATTTTATAACTGGAACTTTGTACCTTTGACCACCTTCCTCCAATTCCCCCCTCCTACCACTCCCTACCTCTGACAACTGCAAATTTGATCTTTTTTTTTTTCTAGGAGTTAGTTATTGCTTTAGATATTACATAAGTGACACCACACAGTATTTGTCTTTCCATATTTCACTTTGCATAATGCCTTCAGAGTCCAACACATTGTTGCAAACAGTAAGATTTCCTCATTTTTTATGACTGAAAACTATTCTATTACGTGCATACATACTACAGCTTTCTCATATATCCATCAATGAACACTTAGGCTGCTTCTATTAGGCTATTGTAAATAATGGTAACAATTATGTAAATAATGCTGCTATGAACATGGGGGTGAACATGTCTTTTTGTGTGTTTCTGTTATTTCCAGAAGTGGAATTGCTGGATCATATGGTAGTTCTATTTTTAATTTTTTTTATGATCTTCCATATTGTTTTCACAGTGCCTCCACCAATGCCAACAGTGCACAAGGGTTCCTTTTTTGAAACATCAATGCCTGCACTTGTTACCTCTTATCGTTTTGACCATGGCCATTCTAACAGGCATGAGATAATATCGCACTGCGGTTTTAGTTTGCACTTCCCTAATGACTAGTGATATTAAGCTTCTTTTCATATACCTGTTGACCATTTGCATATCTCCTCTGGAAAAATGTTTATTCAGCTCCTAATGCCCAGTTTTGTTTTAATTGAGCTGCTTTATTGCTATTGAGTTGTAAGAATTCCTTACATGTTTTGGATATTAACCCCTTATCAGATGTATGTTTGCAAATACTTTTTTCCCATTCTATGGGTTGTATTTTCACCACATTGATGGTTTCATTTGCTGTGCAGAAGCTCTTAGGTTTGAGGTAGTCCCACTTACTTTTTGTTTTGTTGCTGTGCTTTAGGTGTCATATCCAGAAATATTACCAAGACCTAAATAAAGAGGCTTTGTTCTTATGTTTCTTTTAGGAATTTCATGGTTTCCGGTCTTACATTTAAGTCTTTAATCCATTTCAAGTTAATTTTTATGAATAGTGTAAGAAATGGGTCCAGTTTCATTCTTTTATAGGTGCATATGCTATTTGCTGAAGACACTGCTTTTTTTTTTTTTCCATTGAGTATTTTTGGCTTCTTTGCCAAATATTAGTTGGTTGTATATGCTTAGGTTCGTATCTGGGGTCTCAGTTCTGTTCAATTATTCTATTGGTCTACTTTTATGCCAGTACCATACTGTTTTGATGACTATGGGTTTACCATATAGCTTGAAATCAGGGACTGTGAGACCTGCTGTGTTCTTCTTTCTCAGATTTTCTTTGGCTGTATGGGGAAATCAAATAGCTATGTCCTGGGTTAGTAGATAATAGGGAATGCATTGCAAAGCAGAAAACTGCTTTTTGGCCTTGCTGAAAATAGCAGACCACACTTCGCTTATCTAGTTAATGTACATACAAGGGGCACTCACTTCGCTTATCTAGTTAATGTACATACAAGGGGCACTCACT
>NW_024412412.1:9738121-9786259 GCF_014898765.1 Herpailurus yagouaroundi
CACTCACTTCGCTTATCTAGTTAATGTACATACAAGGGGCACTCACTGCGCTTATCTAGTTAACATATACATAGAAGTTAGGTCCTGCCTATACTCATAAATTCCTTAGACCACGTGATCACATGGAATATTTTATCGTGTCTTAACTTGTTTTTCTGCATGTTTTCTATACGCTCTTGCTGGCACATAGCCCACTGAAGTATTTGCACAGTGTTTCCCTAAATGTATGCTCAACACATAGGGAGCTTGGGAGCAGTTCAGAGAGACTTTCCTTAGCCTCCCTCTCACGTGTCTTTACTTGCATGGAGTCTTGAGTAATCCTTTCTACTGACATCAGCTTTGCTGGACAAAACCAAAAGCCCAACCCATAGCTATACAAAATATTTTGTGGTTTCATATAAATTTTAGGAGTATTTTCTTAACTTCTATAGAAAATGCCATTGGAATCTTGATAGAAATTGCATTGAATCTATATATGGCCTTCAGTAGTATTAACATTTTAACAATATTAATGCTTCCAATCCATGATAGTGATGTTGATTTTTCATAAATGTCTTGTGGTTTTCAGCACAGAGATCTTTCACTTCCTTGGTTAAATTTATTCCTATGTATTATATATTTTATTCTGTTTTAAAAGGGATGAATTCATTGATTTCTTTTTCAGAAAATTTGTTAGTGTTTAGAAACACCACTATTTATGTATATCAATTTCATATCTTGAAACTTTATTGAATTCATTGATTAAATCCAGCAGCTTTTTGGCTGAGTCTGTGGGATTTGCTATATGTAAAATCATGTTGTCTGAAAATGGTAAAAATTTTACTTTGCTGTTTCCAATTGAATACCTTTTATTTCTTTTTCTTACCTGACTCCTGTAGCTAGGACCTCAGTACTATGTTGAATAGAAGTGGAGAGAGTGAGCATCCTTGTCTTGTTTCTAATCTTAGAGGGAATTTTTCATCCTTTCACTATTTAGTATAATTTTAGCTGTGGGTTAGACATTTAGACATACACTGCTTTTATCGTGTTGAAATATCATCCTTTTATGCCTAATTTGCTAAAAGTTTTTGTCATGAGGGGATGTAAAAATTTTTCAAGTGTTTTTTTTTTTTTATCTATTGAGATGGTTGGGTTTTTTCACTCTATTAAGGTGATCTATACATTGATTTATTTGCATATTAAAAACATCCTTGCATCCAGCAGTAAATCATACTTGATCATGGTGAATGTTCCTTTAATTTGCTACTGAAGTGGATTTGCTAGCATTTTACGGAAAAAAAATTGCACCTGTATTTATCAGGGATATTGGCGTGTAGTTTTCTTTTCAACTAGTGTACTTTTCTGGTTTTAGTATTAGATAATGCTTTTCTCATAAAATGAATTTGGGAGTATGCTCTCCTCTTCAATTCTTTGGAAGAGTTTGAGAAATACTAGTGTTAATTCTCCTTAAATGACTGGTAAAATTAACCACTGAAGCCATCTTGTCCTCAGCTTTTCTTCATTGGGAGACTTTTTATTTTATTACTAATTCAATATCCTTAAAAGTAATTGATCTGTTTAGATTTTCCATTTCTTCCTGATTCAGTCTTAGTAAATTGCAGTTTCTAAGCTTTTTTTCCATTTCTTCTAGGTTGTCCAGTTGTTTGTTATATAATTGTTCAAAGTAGCTCCTTACGTTCCTTTGGATTTCTGTGTTACTTGTTATAATATCTCCTTTTTCATTTATAATTTTATTTGGGTCTTTTCTCTTTTCTCCTTGGTTAGTCAGGCTAAGGTTTTGCCAGTTCTGTTTATTGTTTCAAAGAGCCAAATCTTAGTTTGTTAATCTTTTCTAGTGTTTTCCTCTTCTCTATTTCAATTATTTCTCCTCTAATCTATATTATTTATTTTCCTCTGCCAACTTTGTACTCATTTTGTTCTGCTTTTTCTAGTTACTTAAAGCATAATGTTGAGTTGCTTATTTGGGATCTTTCTTCTTACTATAGGTGCTTACTGCTATGAACTTCTGTCTTAGAACTGCTTTTGCCACACGCCACAAGTTCTGATATACTCTATTTCCACTTTAATTTGTCTCAAGAAACTTTCTTTTTTCTTCATTTAATCTCTTTAATCCATTGGTTGTTTATAAGAGTGTTGTTTAATTTCAATATGTTTACAAATTTCCTAGTTTTCCTCTTGTTATTGAGGAAAATGTTATTGTTACTGAGGCTATTGGTATTGTTTCCTCTCATTGTAGTCAGAGTAAACACTTGGTATGATGTCAATTTCCTTGTACTCACTAAGAGGTTTTTTTTTTTTCCCTAAGTTTATTTAATTTTGAGAGAGAGAGAGAGAGAGAGGGAGGGAGAGAGAGAGGAAGTGGGGAAGGAGCAGAGAGAGAGGGAGAGAGAGAGGATCCCACACAGGCTTTGCACTGTGAGCACAGAGCCCAACAGGGGGCTCAAGCTCATGAACCTTAATATTATGACTTGAGCAAAAATTAAGTCAGACGCTTAAACGACTGAACCACCCATGTGCCCCATTAAGAGTTGTTTTGTGACCTAACATATGGTCTATTTTAGAAAATGGTTTATGGGCACTTAAAAATGTGTATTCTGTTGTTGTTGGGTAGAATATTCTGTATATAACTTTTAGGTCCATTGGTCTATAGTGCTGTTAAAACCCAGTTTCCATATTGATTATCTGTCCAGATGATTTATCTATCATTGAGGATAGGTATTAAATTCCACAAATTTATTGTATTAATGTTTCTTTCTCTTTTTACCTCTGTTATCCTTTGCTTTAATATTTTAAATGCTCTGATGTGGGGCACACAAAATTTTATAATGTTATATCTTCTTTTCATATTGACATTTTTATCATTATATAATGACTTTCTTTGTCACCTTTTACTATTTTTAGCCCCAAATCTGTGTTGCCTAATGTAAACATAAGTACCCCTGCAATTTCTTGGTTACTATGTATTTGGAATGTCTTTTTCCATCCATTTACTCTTAGTCTACATGTGTCTTTAAAGCTAAAGTGAATCTCTTGTAGGCAGCATATTTAGGGATCTTATTATTTTTTTTTAATCCATTTGGCCATTCTACATCTTTTGATTGGAGGATTTAATCCGTATTCAAAGTAATTATTGATAGATAAGTACTTGTGGGAGACCAAATAGCTCTGTCCTAGTTAAGGAGATTACAGGGAACATATTACACTGATTTCTGACCCTGCTGAAAACAGCTGACCAGTATCTAGTATTTAGGTGTATTTAGGCGTTGGCTCCTTGTCTGTGCTCAGGAATTCCTTAGACCATGTTACCTATGGAATATCTTATCTTGTTCTCCACTCTGCTTTCTGAATCTTCTCTTTTGTAGTCTTGGGAACTCCTTGTTTTTCTATATGTTCTTACTGGCATGTAGCTCACTGGGTATTACACAAGGTTTCCCTAAATGTATGCTCAATAAATGCTTGAGAGCAGCTCGGGGAGACTTTCCTTAGCCAGCCTCTCACCTCTCCTGACTGGCATGGAGTCTTGAGTAATTCATTCCACCATTCTCAGTTTTGCTGGACAAAGCCAAAAGCCAAACCTACTACTGCTTGCTATTGCCATTTGTTAATTATTTTCTTGTGTTGTGTAGATCCACTATTCCTTGTTATTCTGCTGTCTTTGTGTGTATGAGTGTGTGTGCATGTGTATGTGTGTCGGTGTGTGTGTCTGTGTGTTGATGTCTTTTGGCATTTTTATCCTTTGACTTTTTTTATCATGTTCTTTTGTGTAATTATTAGAGAATTTCCTTTGGTGGTTATCATGAAACTTACATAAACCATCTGAAGTTTATTCACACTCTATTTCAAATTGATAACAACTTAACTTCAATAGAATCTGTATACTTTATATTTTTACTTCTTTTCCTCCCCACATTTTAGGTAATTACTGTTACAATTTACATGCCTTTTATATTGTGTAAATAATAACAGGTTATTGTATTTATGGTTTTTTTTTAACTTTTAAACTGAAGTTGTGAGTTATGTACCACTATTACCATACTGTAGACTATTGTAGACTATATCTATATATTTACCTTTACTAATGAGATCTTTGCTACCTTTTATGATTTTAAGATGTTAATCAGTGTTCTTTTACTTCCATTGAACTCCCATTAGCGTATTGGAAAATAGGTCTTCTGCTGATGAACTCCCTCAGCTTTTGTTTGTTTCGATAACTCTTTATCCTTCCTTCATTTCTGAACAGACAGCTTTACTGGGTATAGAATTCATGGCTAATATTTTCTTTCAATACTTTGAATATGTCATCCCATTTTTTCTGAGTTGGAGGGGAAGTTTTTGTAGAGAAATCTGCCTAGGATCTTACAGGACTTATAGGGGTTTCCTTGTATACAACCTCTCTCTTTTCTCTGGCTGGTTTTTTGTTTTGTTTTGTTTTGTTTTGTTTTGTTTTGTTTTTCTTTGTTTTGTTTTGCCTTTGAGTTTTGACAATTTAATTACATTTCTTCATGTATCTCTTTTTTGGTCTAACATATTTGAGATCCTTTGGGACTCATGGATCTGGATGTCCATTTATCTCTCCATATTCAGGAAGTTTTAAGCCATTACTGCTTTAAATATACTTTGTGTCCCTTTCTCTTTCTCTTATCTTTCTAGAATTTCCAAAATGTGTGTAGTATTTCTTTTCATTGAGTTTCATAATTCCTGTAGGCTTTCTTCACTCTTTTAAATTTTGTTGTCTTTTTTGCTCCTCTGACTGGGTAATTTTCAATGTCCTAGCTTCCAGGTGGCTGACTCTTTGGTTGAATGTGCCTTTGAAAGTCTCTACTGAATTCTTCAGTTCTGTTACTGTATTTTCAACTCTAGGATAACTTCCTTCATTTCTTACTTCCTCTCTTGTTTTTTCTCTTTTCTTTCTTTCTCTCTTTCTTGCTTTTTCTTCCTTTCCTTTCCCTTCCTTCTTTTCTTTTCTTTCTTTCTTTCTTTCTTTCTTTCTTTCTTTCTTTCTTTCTTTCTATCTTTCTTTCTTTCCTTCTCTTCTTTTTATTCCCAAAACTTTATTTCTTTTCTGTGGTTGATATTTCCTTGATAAACTTGTCATTTGGTTAATACATTGTTTTCTTAATTTTGTTTAGTTGTCTGTTTATGTTTTCTTGTAACTTACTCAGCTTTCTTCAGATGATTGTTCTGAAACTAGATAAATTACTTAAGGTTTATTAATTTCTTTAGATTGGGGTAAATTATATTTACCTGTTTTTTTGTGCTACTTGGTTCCTCATGTTGGCCTCTGCTTACTTGGATGATGAGAGTCCTCTTACAGATTTTATAGGTTTGCAGTGACAGCTCCTCAGCAGGCATCTCACTTTGGGCTTCTCGATGTGCCCACTTGTATTGTCTTTGGCAGGTGGGGCCTTTATTATAGTCTGTTTTGGGGTGAGGCAACTCTTTGACCTTTGAGGATGGGTATGTGCCCTTAAATTATACCAGCTGGGTAGGACACCTGGCTTGGCTCCCTACCCAAATGAGAATGAAGGGTAGACTGTGCAGTTGCTTAAATTCTCTGGTCAGGCTTACTAGATGGTGGGACTGAGTACTACATTCAGTAGTAAATGGAGCTATGAATTAGCTTCCCCATCTTTGCAGGCCAGCAGGCCAGGATCCAGGGCCTCAACAGCTCATTGGTTGGGGTCCCGGCTCAGGCCTGAGTATATACTAAATTCTCTGGTCATATGAGGTCTACCTTGCAGAAGGTAGAAGCCACAGGCTATTCTAGCTGTTCAAATATCACTGTAAGTAAGGCTGTTTAATGGGCTATGCAGCTCCCTGTGTGCTCTGTTTAAGTTCTCTGGTTGAACAGTGATGAGGCTGTACTGATCAATAAGTCAGTTTATAAATTAGATTCCCTGCCCAAGTGTAGCGCGAGAAGCAGTTCTAAAACCAGTAAAACTCATTTGTTGTCTTATCATGTTAATCTGCACCCAAAATTCCCTGGCTGAGCATAGCCACTGGCTTTTCTCTGCAAACTATCTCCTCTGTCTGTCCCTTTCTCAGCACAAGTGTTGTTGGGCTACACAGCTTTCTGGAGTTTTTGCCAGCGCTCTCTCTCTCTCTCTCTCTCTCTCTCTCTCTCGGCCCACTGGGGCCAAAAGACACTACAGTGAGTGGTGTCATGTCTCAGCTCCCTGACCTAGTTGGGAATGGGAGTTGCTGCTTCAGTCTACTCTCAACTTTTCAACAGGCTTTCTGGCTGGAAGAAGCCAGGAGCTACCTTCAAACTCGGCTGTAAATTCCTCACCTTGCCAGCACATAGAATGGGAATGTTTCATGCCAGTACTGGCTTTGCCCTGGGGGTGGTCTGCTCTGCTAGCCCACCTCTCAACTCAAGGACCACTGAACTGCACAGCTTCCAGGAGTTGTCACCAGCCCTTCAGGTCCGATGGGGCCAGACGACACTCTCCACGGATGGGGCTATAACTTGCCTACCAGCTCTGGGTGGGCAAATTGGGCTCTAGGGCAGGAAAAAACTGTTTGAGCATCCACATCAGGCAATTCTGTACTTCACTGAATTTACTGGCCAGAGTGTGCCCTGAACTTGGACCTGCAGATGAGGAAAGCCACTTTTTTGGATTACTTGGCACTGCAGGTATGTAGTGAATCTGCCAAGATTCATCCGCTGGTTGTTACAAATTCCTTTTCCTTCTCTGTCACAGCCAGAATCCCTAGTGGTAGAGCCCTATAGAATCCCCTGCCATCTCTGTGGTATAAGAACAGAGCAGGGGCCCCCCAAAAGTGGCCCATAATGCTAGGGAAGGCTGGCTGCCCCTCACCCAGGCTCTCTCTTCCCATTGGAGGGAATGGAGACTCAGGGGAGATCTCTCCGCATGATGCTATGCACCAACATGTAGCCATTTCTTTTAGCCTTCAAATGCAGTCGCCTTGGTCTGTGAGGGGAAGGGCATGTTTCTGGTTCATCCCTGTGGTCTTACATTCTCTCAGCGCTGTCTTCTTCTTGATAGATGTTAGTTGTTTATCTTGTAAGTGGGAGTGAGCTCAACAATGACCTATGTTGCCATCCTGGTGATATCACTTTCCCTGAACATAGCCAGTTTTGACACATTTCTTTTAAATTTACTTTTAGACATTCCTAGAAGTTTTTCTTTTTCACAATATCTTGTGATGACAAATCTTCATCACTAGAAGACAGTAGGACTTATATTTTTTTAAAGAGAAAGAATAATCCAGATAAATAACAATTTTTTTTCAAAAGAAGGATGTAATACAAAGTAATAAGATAGATTGTCTTATGTAGGACTTGAAATGGTGATTCCAAATGAGTTCCAAAACAAATCTGGCACATTTAGCAAAGAAATGTCTCACTCTTTCAGTAGTTTCATAACTTTAAGAGGCATATCTCATTGAAAACATTTATTTAAAATCTATTTTGTGATTCATAATCCAGAAAAGTGACATGTATTTTATTTTTTAAATTTTGCTATTAAAATTTTTTGGTTTATTTATTTTTCAGAGAGAGAGAGCACAAGCAGGTGAGGGGCAGAGAGAGGGACACACACAGAATCCAAAGCAGGCTCCAGGCTCTGAACTGTCAGCAGAGAGCCCAATATGGGGCTCAAACCCATGAGCTGCAAGATCATGACCTGAGCTGAAGTCAGATGCTTAACTGACTGAGCCACCTAGATGACCCATGGCATATATTTTAGTTAAAGTATCTAGAGGAAAGGATTTTGTTCACTCTGTGATAGAGTAACACGTCTAAAAGCGTCCTGGCAGAAAACAACTAATATACTAAAAATTACAGTGATTAAAAATAACATACAGTTTTCTGGGGATAAGGGAAACCAACAAGGGATCGTAAAACACCTCAGAGGTAGCAACCGTGGTAGGAAGAGAAAGGTTTGCAAGTGTATTTGTTTTCTGGGGCTCCCATAACAAATTACAACAGACTGCGTGGCTTATGCAACAGATAGCTATTTTCTAATAATTCTGGAAGATAGAAATCCAAGATTCAGGCATTGGCAGGGTTAGTTTTATTTTGAGGCTTCTATCCTTGGCTTATGATGGCTGTCTTTTACCTGTGTCTCCACGTGGCCTTTCCTCTGTGCATGTCTGTGTCATCTCCTCTTTATATAAGGGCACCAGTCATAGTGGATTAGGTCCTCCCACAAAGACCACATTTAATCTTAATTGTCTGTTTAATGACATTAACTCCAAATATTGTCACAGTTTGAGGTACTGGGGTTTACGACTTTGACACATGAATTAGGGGGAGGGCACAATGCAGCCTATAGCAGGGAGCAATTGCTTGAAGCTATAGAGAGCTGACCCTGGAAGAGAAAACTGTCCAACAGGAGCCTTCTTTAGTCATTATCAATTACCGTTTTACTTTCCTCCTGCCCTCTCATCTCCTAGCTGACGTCAAACATAAGTGATAAAGGAGTCTGGTCGGCACAGTTCCCTATCAAGGTCCCAGCGTAGAGTGTAGTTGTGGAAGTATGTGTCCATTTAGCACAGCTGACCTCTTTTCCACTCATCATTTGTCTGAACGAAAAACTTATCCCCAATGCAGAGAAACCATAAGTTTTCATCAGGCACTGTACTATTAAGCATGATTTTAATTAAGTTATATTCCCACCTTAAAAATAAAGACACACTTCCAATAAATTTGGGGGACGAAAGAGCATAAAAAGTAATTCACATAAAATATAGCTGCTAGCATAGTCCTGAGACTGCCCTGAATTGTCCTGACTTGCTTCTTATAGCATCTATTTTATTTTTCTCCCACTAGGTCTGCCAGCATGTTGGTTAGAGGGAGATGAAGTTACGGAAATTTTCATTTATTCAAGGTTTGAAACTTTTATGGCTTGTGATTATGGAGTTCCTAAAGTTTCCTCTCTTTTTTTCTTTTTGATGAATTATATAATATATTTTTTTCACAAATATATTCCAGATATATATTTCATATATATGTATATTACATATGCATATAATTTGGGGGTAATTTTAACTTTATAAAAAAAGATTTAAAAATAGTACCAAGACTTCATGCATACTTCACTAACTGTCCCCAAATGTTCACATCTTACATACTACAGCATGTTGGTCAAAACTAAAAATTAATGTGGTTGCATTACTATTAACTAAACTTGAGGTTTTATATGGATCTCACTAGTTTTTCTATTAATGTCTTTTCTGCACCAGAATCCAGTCAGAGATGCCACATTACATCTAGTTGTCATGTGTTCTGTCTCTACTGTTCAGTGACAGTTCTTCAGCCTTTCTTTATTTTTTTTTTCCTCCCATGACTTTGACAGTTTTGAAGAGTTGTAGAAAGTCCCTCAATTTGGGCATGTCTACTTTTTTTTTTTTTTTTTACCCCATCAATACACTGGGTTATGGATTTTGAGGAAGAATGTCACAGAGGTGAAGTACCCTTACCACCACGTTATGTCCAGTAACAAAGTGGCTGAAAGCTGAATGACTTATTACTGATAAAGTTAACCTTGATCACTTGTTTAGGGTAGTGTTTACAAAATTTCTGCATTGAATGTTAAGATTTCCCCCTTTTCATATTATATTCTTTAGAAGCAAATTACTTATGCCAAACCATTTTTGAGAAAAGACAAATCTTTTGGAAGGAGAAGAAACACATATCAATATATAATTTCTAATCATTATATAAAAATTCTTTCCTGTCCTTCCCCTTTATTTATATATTCAGTAATTTAGCTATATTAATATAGATAGATTGATATTAGTGTCATAATTTAGGGGGTTTTAAATGTTTATTTATTACTTATTTTTGAGGGAGAGAGAGAATGAGTGCACACAGTGGAGGAAGGGCAGAGAGAAAGAGAGACACAGAATTTGGGGCACCTGGGTGGCTTAGTTGGTTAAGCGTCCGACTTCGGCTCAGGTCATATTCTCACGGTTTGTGAGTTTGAGCCCCGCATTGGTCTCTGTGCTGACAGCTCAGAGGCCGGAGACTGCTTCAGATTCCATGTCTGCTTCAGATTCCATGTCTCCCTCTCTCTCTGCCCTCTATCACTCACACACTGTCTCTCAAAAATAAACATTAAAATAATAATAATAATAATAAAGAGAGAGACACAGAATTCAAGGCAGAGTCCAGGATCCAAGCTGTCAGCACAGAACCTGACACAGGGCTCAGATCCACAAACCAGGAGATCATGACCTGAGCCACCCAGGCACCCAAATTTAGTTTTTTGTTTTTTTTTAAGTTTATTTATTTGAGAGAGAGAGAGAGAGAGAGAGAGAGAGCAAGTGCAAGAGTGGGGGAGGGGCAGAAGGAGAGAGAGAATCCTAAGCAGGCTCTGTGCTGAACGAGGAGCCTGATGTGGGGCTTGAACCCACTGTCATGAGATTATGACATGAGCTAAAATCAAGAGTCTGATGATTAACTGACTGAGTCATCCAGGCACCCCTCATAATTTAGGTTGTAATCCAATACCACATTTTCTATTGCATTGCTCAAGTTATTCCAATTTTGGCCATTGTGAATTCTTTTAGGCTGACTCTGTGTCACCTTGATGTATCTTCATTAGTTTATTTTTCAGCACTTCCTTACTTTATAGCATTATATGATGTTCCAGGCTTATCTTGGATTTTCCCTGCCTGAGTTCTAGGTTCACCCATTGCTCAAAGAAGCCCTAGTTCCTTTTAATAGAGAATGGTGTATGGAAACTCAAATCTGGGCTTTGTACATTCTCATTACCGCTATGGTTTCACTGTATCCAGGGACTGTCAGCATACAAAGCCAGCTTTACTCCCTCTCTTACACACACACACACACACACACACACACACACACACACACACACAGGGATACATAGACATACATATGCATGTTTATTTGTGTATACATCTATCTCTGTGTCTGTATGTGTACATGTAAACATGAATTCATATAGATGTTGCCAACTCTAATTCAGTAGCAACAAAATTTATTTTCATCTTTAGTCTGGCTCTTTGCTATTTCCTTTACTGAGAGTGAGAAACCTGATACCTACTTTCCTACTTTTCCATGTAATTACTTGTTTTTCAATCTGATAATATAGTTTTGCCTCAATATGTTAATCCAGAATATTTTGAAAAACAAAATTACAAACAATAATACAGTGTTTAAGTTCAGTTCTTGTTTTTATTTTTGTTTATTTTAATACCTTTATACTTGGAGTTTCTAGTCAAAATACTGTTTTGTAAAGTTATGTAGGTCAGCTTGTTTTTTTTTCTCCCACCAATTCACGGAGGTTAATTGTAAATTTATAACAGTGTTGGGTTCACTTGTCACAGTCTTCAGTTTATCATAAGATCCCCTGATTTTTCTGGATGATTTCAAAAAAAATTGCATGCATTAAATTTCACCTTTGTCCTACATAGTTCTGCAGATGTTGAAAAATTTATCACATAATGTATCTACTATACCAATACTACACAGAACAGTTTCACTACTTTCAAATATCCTAGGACCCACCCTGTACTTGGCCCTTCTGTGCTACTGCAATCATACTCTGTGTTCTCTCCTTTAATTGTGCAGTTGATAGAACTTGATACAAATTGAATCATACAGCATATAGCCTTTTGAACCTTGCTTGTTTCACATAACAAAACGCATTTAAGATTCATTTTTGTTGTTACGTGTCTCAAATCATTTATTGGGGCACCTGGGTGGCTCAGTGGGTTAAGCATCCGCCGTCTGCTCAGGTCTTGCGGTTCACGAGTTCTAGCCCCACATAGAGTCTCTGCTATCAGTGCAGAGCCTGCTTCGGGTCCTCTGTCCCCATCTCTCTCTGTCCCTCCCCTGCTGGCTGGCTCACTCTCTCTCTCTCTCTCTCTCTCTCTCTCAAAAATAAATAAACTTAAAAACATACATGAGTTATTACTGGATATTATTTCACAATATAGTCTGTTTATCCATTCATCTATTGAAGGACATAGTTTTTTAAAAAGGGCAACTTTAGGATCAGCAACTTGGGTCCCACTTTTGAGGGGGACATGCCCCTGATGTGATTTACCAAAGGTGACAGTAGCTGTCACACAACTAGAGCATTCAGAAGAGAGCCCCTAGGGTTATGACTTAGTTGTAAAGGTAAGTATAATGTAGAGTAGTGGCTAATCTACACCTTCTTTACAAAGCTAAAACATCGGCCAATACTAACACACTCAGAAATGACAGAAATAATGAATTACCACATAAGGAACTTTTGAAAGCTATTATAGAAATTTAATATATTCCAATGTTCAACATGTTACTCAAAATGTGGAGAGAATTGTATTTTAAATAAAGAACAAAATGAGAATTTTAAAGATAAAATTAACAATATCTGAAATTAAAATCTCACTGAAGGAGATTGATAGCTTTTATAGATAAGACATAATAAATCAGTGAACTTGCAGATAGCATTAGAAATTATTAAAAATTTAGCACGGAGAAACATAAAGAATTTTTTTAAAGCAGAGTTATAGTGATTAGAAGGATGATATCAAGCAGTGTACCATACATGTAATTGAGATCCCAGAATAACTAATACAAGAGAGACAGAAAGTATTATTTCAGTATCAAAGCCAAACTCTTTCCAAATGTAATTAAAAATATGAACCAAAAATTGGAAAAAAGAAAACAAAAAACACCTATACGTAATAACAACAGAAAAGTAAAGCAACCCTGTGGCACATTTTAATAATATGACTGAAAAATGTTATAAAGAGAAATTCTTAAATGCAGCTGGAAATGTCTCAATGCACATGAAGAATTTAGGATTAATGAAAACTGTCAGAGATGTTTTCTTCGCAGTATTTATCTACCTTTAAAAGGTGAGGGGATGGTTATGACCAAAATAAGAGCACTTGTAAGGCAGTGTTTATAGTAGACATGAAGTAAATACATACTAACGTGGAACAAAGACTGGAAGGAGAAAATGGTGGCACACTGTGGTAAGACACTGATTTTATATCTGAAGTCAAATAACATCACTTGAATGCGGACCAGAATTTCTCAACCTCAGCACTATTGACATTTGGTCTAAATCTTTAAGGGGAGAAAGGGGGTCTCTACCCTGTGTAGTGAAGGATGTTTAGTGAGAGAGAAGAATTACAATGTGCCATGAGGAAACTTTAGGCGGTGATGCATGTGCTTATCATCTTAATTACGGCAATGGCTTGATGGGTCTCTACATATATCAAAAAATATAAAATTGAACAACTCAAGTATTTTCTGTTTATTGTATATCAACTGCATCCAGTGAAGCTATTAAATATCCTATGTATTATTATGACTTCCAAATTGTTATCTCTTATTCTGAGTACATCCTTGGAATAAAAATTCAAATACCCAACTGGCCTGATAGCATTTCCAAGAGCTCCAAAAGGCCCTTCCTAACTTCACATATACAAAGCTTGATATTCACCTTCAAATTTCCAGCTTTTGTAGTATTGAACATCTCCAAGAAGAATAACTTCATTTATCCATTTTCTTAGCTCAAAGTCCTTAGAATCATCTTGGACACTTTTATTTTCTCATACCCCATCGCCAAATCTCTCAACACATAATGTGTGCTCTGTCTTAAATTATATCCAGGAAAACCTGCTTCTCAGGACCTTCACTGTTTGCACCATAGTCTCCATGATCATTGTCTGTCAAATCAACTCATTTCAACAGCCTTGTAACTGTCAAAATTGTTTCCATGTTTATACCCTACTATTCTATTCTGTAGACAGTAGCCAGATTGACCCTTGTAATATATTCATATAACTGTGTCACAGTGTCAGCTCTCCCTGTTTCCCAACCTTTCTCAGAATAAAATAATCTTTTACTTGGCTTTAAGATTCTCCATAATCTGGTGCTCCTGCTCTGACCTACTCCTTGTGGATAAGTCTGCTCCATTCACTTCAGAGTGTGCTTCTGCCCAAGACATCTTCCCTGGATAAGAGGCTTTGCCTACGGTGTCTTTCACATGGAGAGTCTCATGGGTTATTCCATCCTGTCACTCAGGCCTCTGTCCAAAAATCATGTCTTTGGAGAGGCAATCACATCGCTAACAGCACCACTTCGGCACCACTTTCTGTCTCCTTATTCATTATCTTCATAATATGTATCATTAAATTAAATTTTACAGTTGGTATACTTTTAATTGCTTGTACCTCCCATTAAAATACCTTCTTTTAAAAGTAACAATTAGGGGCGCCTGGGTGGCGCAGTCGGTTAAGCGTCCGACTTCAGCCCGGTCACGATCTCGCAGTCCGTGAGTTCGAGCCCCGCATCAGGCTCTGGGCTGATGGCTCAGAGCCTGGAGCCTGTTTCCGATTCTGTGTCTCCCTCTCTCTCTGCTCCTCCCCCGTTCATGCTCTGCCTCTCTCTGTCCCAAAAATAAATAAACGTTGAAAAAAAAATTAAAAAAAAATAATAAAAAAAATAAAAGTAACAATTAGTTGTTTTGTGGACTGCCTGTTAGTATCCTTGTTGATTAATACACATCAGTTGATTTAATAAATGAACCAACTGACCCAGCTTAACACTGACCATCTCAGAGAACTGAGAGCTACAAACCTTGGATTACAGAGCCAGTTAACGTCTATGTCTGTCAAATGTTAAGCAGGATGAGAAACCGCTTAGACTCCAAAATCATTTAGATTCATTATCTTGCACTCTTTTTAAGGTATCAAGACCACCACTAAATTCACCAATCATGTAAAAAAAAAATTAGCAAAGATGCTTTGTAATATCTTTGACTAAATTGGGTGCTTATTTGACTATTCATTACAAAAGGGTGGCTACTTAATACTTTTTACATGTTAGTGTATTATTTATTTTTAGAATTGTAGATCATCAATGTAGACCAGTGACTTTTAAAAAGTTTGCCAGAACACTTGCCTTGTTTTACTCATTACTTTATAGATATTAACTAAATGCATAGTTACAGATTAAAAACTAGCCAAACATGTATGGATTAAACATAACATTAAAAATTAAATGGGAGGGGCACCTGGGTGGCTCAGTAGGTTAAGCATCCAACTTTGGTTCAGGTCATGATCTCACAATTTGTGAGTTCCAGCCCCACGTTGGGCTCTGTGCTGACAGCTCAGAGCCTGGAGCCTGCTATGGATTCTGTGTCTCCCTCTCTCTCTGCCCCTCCCCGACTTGTGCTCTGTCTGTCTGTCTGTCTCTCTCTCTCAAAAATAAATAAACATTAATTTTTTAAAAAAACTTAAATGAGAAACTGTTCATGAAGTTAATTGGGAATTTATAAATAAAATAATCTATTAACAGATGTTTCCCTAAAACTAGCATTTGTACCTGCATCCAGAATCTCAACAGAGAATCTTAGATACAGATTCTATTATTCCAGTAAATTATTCTGTGAAATGACATGTTTTAAATAGATGATGACTATGGTACCTTTCAGCTATCAATTTAAATTTTTTTTTCAACGTTTATTTATTTTTGGGACAGAGAGAGACAGAGCATGAACGGGGGAGGGGCAGAGAGAGAGGGAGACACAGAATCGGAAACAGGCTCCAGGCTCTGAGCCATCAGCCCAGAGCCTGACTTAGCTATCAATTTAAATCCAATCCTTGGTTACAATGTTACAAAAAAAAGTGCATAATTATGTAATGTTCTACTCTTTCATTGTGACTAAATTCTATAACTTAAACTTTATATAGATTTAATTTCTGTGTGTGTGTGTGTGTGTGTGTGTGTGTGTGTTGACCCATGAGCCCAGCCCAGGCAATTCAAGGCTCCTTACCCACTTCTTTGTACATGAAATATTTGCTTCACCTACTAGCCATTTCAAGGACATAGCCTGAAGAGAGTAATGTATTGTTGACACCATTAGATTAGATACATGAATGAACCCCATTAAGGTGTTAGTAGAAAATTTTAAATTTCTAGCGAGCGGGTGCAGAGATCTACTCACCTTTTGGCCACCCGAGACAAATGCAATTAAGTAAATCCCTTTGCTTGTTAAAAGTGCCACCTACCTAGCCATCTGGAGTGGTCTGCTTCTTCAGTGTCTCCCTGTCCTCTGTGTACAGAGGCCAATTTCCAATTTCACCTGGGGAACTCCTGAGGTTGTGCCCCAACAAATATGTGCCTGGAATACAGTTGACATTAAAAACTGATTAGTAATAATAAATCCTGGGACTAAAAGAATGTTTTTAATATATCATCGTATAATGCTTTCTAATTGCAATCTGTAATTTTTTGTATTAATTATACCCAAGTAATTTTTTTAGTTATTGAAATTAGCAATAAGTTCAGCATCTTAAGACAAAGACTATAAGAAACAAGGAGAGTCATCATATATATAATGATAACAGGGTCAGTCTAACAATAGGATATAGCATTTGCAAATATGAGTGAATAAAAAAGCTGTGAGATATATTATTCAGCCATAAAAAAAGAAAGAAATCTTGCCATGTGTAACCACATGGATAGAACTTGAGGGCATTATTCTTAGTGAAATAAGTCAAACACATACAGATAAATACTGTATGATCTCACTTATAGGTGGATCTAAATCAAAACAAAACAAAACAAAGCAAACAAACAAACAAACCCATAGATACAGATAAAAAATTGGTGGTTGACAAAGGTAGGGATAAGGGGGGTGGGATGGAATCGGTAAAGATGATCAAGACCAACAAACTTCTATTTATAAGATGGTAAGTTCTGGAATGTAATGTATAACATGGTAGCTATAGTTAACAATGCTGTATTATATTTGACAGTTGCTAAGGGAGTAGATCTGAAAAGTTCATATCACAAAAATTATAATTGTATGTGAAGATGATGTTAATTAAATTTACAGTGGTAATTGTTTTGTAGTATGTACATGTATCAAAACATACTGTTTACCTAAAACTAATATAATAGTATATGTCATTGATATCGCAATTAAAAAAATCATCATCTTATTTAACTCATAGTAAGGAAAATGCTACTGATTACAAATATTTTAAATGTATCTTTTCATATCAACATAATCCATAAATATACACTATAGAACCAAAATGGGAAATACAGCAGTCATTGTTCTCAAGAAGAAATCAAATGAGTGCCTGGGTGGCTCAGCCGGTTAAGTGACTGACTTCAGCTCAGGTCATGATCTTGTGGCTCATGAGTTCAAGCCCCGCAACGGGCTCTGTGCTGACAGTTCAGGGCCTGGAGCCTGCTTTGGATTCTGTGTCTCCCTTTCTCTCTGCCCCTCCCCTGCTCACACTCTGTCTCTCACTATCTCTCTATCAAAAATAAATAAAAATTAAAAAGAATTAAAAAAAAGAATAAATCAAAATCTCTTATCATTGATACTCACTGATATAAATTTTCTAGTTTTATTCAATAAGTCTTTGTGATATTTCTCCATTGTTGTATATCGCCCTATCAATATATCTTTATTTGTGTAATACAATAAAAATTATGCATGGGAATTCTTCAATTTTTTTTCAAAAACATTATGCATAGAAATTAAATATTATGTTAGTCACAAAACAAGAAAACTTACAAATTATGTCTTACAACCAAGTAGATTACAGTTTATTTTTTAAATGGACACAATTTTTAAAAGTGTGAGCTTACACCCAGGAATCTATGCATTTCAATTCTATGTTATAATTTCTCTCTTCACGCTAAATCAAGCACCTTTTCATGACATTAAATATTTCACAAATTGAAACGCCCACCTTTAATCAGGAAACTTTGGAAAGGCAAATAATATTATAAAGAGTACATACGACGAAGTCTCTCTACTTGTAGTATCTATGATCAGGAATTTTAGCATAAGTTGAAACATAAGCAAATATCTCTACATGGGGTTTGAATCCATTACATTTTTACATACTCGACAGAAGACGATTTGTAACATAACACCAAGTTAAATTGCCTTCATAGGAACTGTATGAAGTTCAGTGTTTGTATGCAATTTTAAAGAGAATACATTGTAAATATCATATATCATGTTCTTTTTAAAAATTGCATATAAAAATAATAAAAAAATAAAAATTGCGTACAAAACCTCTATGTACATATACTTAAGTATGCACATAACACACTACCTATGTATCTATATATTATAACAAGAATTTCTCAGGAAAAATTAAAAACATGATATTTTATATGAGATAGATAATTGAAATAAAGTGAGTTCTACCCCAGATTCATGAAACAGAAATAAATTCTGAGGGAAATCCAAGTTTTCAGAATAAGAGCCACTTCATTCAGTTCTGTACGTTTTATTTTGTCAGATTTTAGGATTTCCAAGGGAGTACAAATTAATTAAGTAATAGCTAATATCTGAAGCTATATTTTATTAAACTATATTTTAATGTATTTAAGTCTTAAGGCAGACAATATAGCATTACAGAATGCTAATTATTTAATAATTGTACAGTGTATACATCAATTTTCAAGTTGAATTTTTAATGTAGTTTTATTAAATTTATACCATTTATTTGTAAATTCCATTTAGAACTAACGAAAGGTAAATTATATGACTAATACAATTTTAAGCTAAATATGAAATATAAATATAAACTGTTTAATATTCATATGAAATATTTTGTTCACTTAATTTGTATAAAATAATCAATGGCTTATATCTAAAGTAATGGAATAATTTCATGCTTAAGTATATACTAATACTTTTTTTGCCAAAAAAATTTTTTTAATATGAAATTTATTGTCAAATTGGTTTCCATACAACACCCAGTGCTCATCCCAAAAGGTGCCCTCCTCAATACCCATCACCCACCCTTCCCTCCCTCCCACCCCCCATCAACCCTCAGGTTATTCTCAGTTTTTTTTTTCAACGTTTTTTTGTTGTTGTTGTTGTTGTTGTTTTTTTTTTGGGACAGAGAGAGACAGAGCATGAACGGGGGAGGGGCAGAGAGAGAGGGAGACACAGAATCGGAAACAGGCTCCAAGCTCCGAACCATCAGCCCAGAGCCTGACGCGGGGCTCGAACTCACGGACTGCGAGATCCTGACCTGGCTGCAGTCGGACGCTTAACCGACTGCGCCACCCAGGCGCCCCTATTCTCAGGTTTTAAGAGTCTCTTATGGTTTGGCTCTTTCCCACTCTAACCTCTTTTTTTTTTTTTCTTCCCCTCCCCCATGGTCTTCTGCTAGGTTTCTCAGGATCCACATAAGAGTGAAAACATATGGTATCTGTCTTTCTCTGTATGGCTTATTTCACTTAGCATCACACTCTCCAGTTCCATCCACGTTGCTACAAAGGGCCATATTTCATTCTTTCTCATTGCCACATAGTATTCCATTGTGTATATAAACTACAATTTCTTTATCCATTCATCAGTTGATGGACATTTAGGCTCTTTCCATAATTTGGCTATTGTTGAAAGTGCTGCTATAAACATTTGGGTACAAGTGCCCCTATGCATCAGTACTCCTGTATCCCTTGGGGAAATTCCTAGCAGTCGTGTTGCTGGATCATAGGATAGATCTATTTTTTAATATTTTGAGGAACCTCCACACTGTTTTCCAGAATGGCTGCACTAGTTTGCATTCCCACCAACAGTGCAAGAGGGTTCCCGTTTCTCCACATCCTCGCCAGCATCTATAATCTCCTGATGTGTTCATTTTAGCCACTCTGACTGGCGTGAGGTGGCATCTTGAGTGTGGTTTTGATTTGTATTTCCCTGATGAGGAGTGACGTTGAGTATCTTTTCTTGTGTCTATTGGCCATCTGGATGTCTTCTTTAGAAACGTGTCTATTCATGTCTTCTGCCCATTTCTTCACTGGATTATTTGTTTTTCGGGTGTGGAGTTTGGTGAGCTCTTTATAGATTTTGGATACTAGCCCTTTGTCCAATATGTCACTTGCAAATATCTTTTCCCATTCTGTGGGTTGCCTTTTAGTTTGTTGATTGTTTCCTTTGCAGTGCAGAAGATTTTTATCTTCATGAGGTCCGAATAGTTCATTTTTGCTTTTAATTCCCTTGCCTTTGGGGATATGTCAAGTAAGAAATTGCTGCGGCTGAGGTCAGAGAGGTTTTTCCCTGCTTTCTCCTCTAGGGTTTTGATGGTTTCCTGTCTCACATTCAGGTCCTTTATCCATTTTGAATTTATTTTTGTGAATGGTGTAAGAAAGTGGTCTAGTTTCATCCTTCTGCATGTTGCTGTCCAGTTCTCCCAGCACCATTTGTTAAAGAGACTGTCTTTTTTCCTTTGGATATTCTTTCCTGCTTTGTCAAAGATTAGTTGGCCATACTTTTGTGGGTCCAATTCTGGAGTCTCTATTCTATTCCATTGGTCTATGTGTCTGTTTTTGTGCCAATACCATGCTGTTTTGATGATTACAGCTTTGTAATAGAGCTTTGTAATTATGGCTTTGTAAAGTCTGGGATTGTGATACCTCCCACTTTGGTCTTCTTCTTCAAAATTACTTTGGCTATTCAGGGTCTTTTATGGTTCCATACAAATTTTAGGATTGCTTGTTCTAGCTTCAAGAAGAATGCTGGTGCAATTTTTATTGGGATTGCATTGAATGTGTAGATTGCTTTGGGTAGTATTGACATTTTAACAAATTTATTCTTCCAATCCATGAGCACAGGATGTTTCTCCATTTCTTTGCATCTTCTTAAATTTCCTTTCTTTCATAAGCTTTCTATAGTTTTCAGCATACAGATCTTTTATATCTTTGGTTAGGTTTATTCCTAGGTATTTTATGCTTCTTGGTGCAATTGTGAATGGGATCAGTTTCTTTATTTGTCTTTCTGTTGCTTCATTATTAGTGTATAAGAATGCAACTGATTTCTGTACATTCATTTTGCATCCCGCGATTCTGCTGAATTCATGTATCAGTTGTAGCAGACGTTTGGTGGATTGTATCGGGTTTTCCATGTATAATATCATGTCATCTGCAAAAAGTGAAAGCTTGACTTCATCTTTGCCAATTTTGATGCCTTTGATTTCCTATTGTTGTCTGATTGCTGATGCTAGAACTTCCAACACTCTACTTTTTTGTAAATATAAACATTATGTAAACATAAAAACTGCTAAAAGTAATAATAAAGGAAATAAGATAATTTGCAGATATTCTAATTATATCTATCTTATCTACCTTTCTTGAAGTAAAATGAAAAGATAGTTTTACTATTAAAAATTAATTTGGATAACATTCTTCCATTTGAGTCAACACATTTCAATATCAGTTTTGGAAGTTAGTTGTTAGTGCAAAACACAGTATTTCAAAATTTACTGGCTAATGATTTATTTAGGTTATGATTCTGTGGATTGTCATTTTTGGCTGGGTCTAGGTTGGTGGTTTTTCTGGTTGCAGCTGGATTTTCTCATTCATCTGTTGTCAGACGCATGTCAGCTGTGGACTGGCTTTACTAATATTGACTCCTATGTCTTAATTTCTGGAGCCTTGGCAACATTAATTGGGAAAATGTGGTTCTTTTTATCACAGTCTCACTTTATAGCGGTCTAGACCAGGTATCTTCACTAGGAGCCAGGACTCCAAAGACGCATAGTGGAAGCAAACCAGGCTTAGAACTGGAATATCATGATTTCTGCTACATTCATTAGACCAAGAAACCCACAAGGACATACCAGATTAAAGCAAAGAGTACTAGAATCCAAATTCCAATGGGAAGAACTGTAAAATAATGTTGTAAAGAGTGTGTATTGGAAAGTAACAAAAGAGGTGCCCATCTTTGCAAATTAGTCAACTGGAAACAGAAGGATTTTCTGTTAGAAAAAAAGACCTAGTTTTTAATAACAGAACATATGGGAGAATAAAAATTTGGATAGAGGATGTTATTCATGAAATACCAATAATTTTAAATGGAAAACAATCACCTTCTATTTAGGCTTATTTAAAAGTAGTCCAACAACTATTATGGTTATAACTTTAAATCTGTTGTAATCTTTGTAACACTGCAACACACACACACACACACACACACACACACACACACACACACACTTTACCTGGAATGCTGCTTCGAAATGAAGGTAAATGATGCTGGTTGTTTAGTGATTTACAGTTTTGCAGACTCATCTTTAAGGCTTAACATTTTTATTCTAACGGGGCTTTTCTCTTCTACCCACTACATCTTTTCTTTTCTGGGTTGAACAAATCTGATTAAATATATATTGTCATTTATTTTTCCTTTACTTTGTCTCAGAAAATAGAAATTTGTTATTAAAGTGAATTTTAGCTAGATATTTATCTTTCATCTATCAATTATTCTTGAATAAATAACATCAAGTTATGAAAAAAGTATGAAAAAGTATGAAAAGTATGAAAAATAATAATAGGACATTAAAACCACGTTTAACCCCAAAACTGGCTTATTGATTTTATGCTTCTGTAACTTCCCAATTATATTTATTTCTCACTAACCTCATAGATTCTTATAGTATAAATGGAACAGATATATCTTTGTTTTTATATCAACCTGGGATTCTCAGAGACTGAGTTTCTGAGTTACTTCTATTTATAGCGGCTTCAAGTGTGTTAGAAAATGAACTGAAAGAGAAGGCAATACCAACCAGTAGTGTATTTTAAGAGGTAACATCAAATAAATATCTTTAACACAAAATATCTTTATTTTTAACGTTTTATTTATTTTGAGAGAGAGAGAGAGAGAGAGAGAGAGAGAGAGAGAGAGAGAGGCAGGCACAGGAGAGGGAGACAGAGAACCTTAAGCAGATTTCATGTTGTCAGAACAGAGCCTGATGTGGGACTCTATCTCAGGATACATGACCGGAGCTGAGATTAAGAATTGGACACTTGGGGGCGCCTAGGTGGCTCAGTCGGTTGAGCATGCGACTTCGGCTCAGGTCATGATTTCACAGCTTGTGAGTTCGAGCCCCGCGTTGGGCTCTGTGCTGACAGCTCAGAGCCTGGAGCCTGCTTCGGAGTCTGTGTCTCCCTCTCTCTCTGCCCCTAACCCACTCGCATTCTGCCTCTGTCTCTCTCAAAAATAAATCAACATTTAAAAAATGTAAAAAAAAGGGGCGCCTGGGTGGCGCAGTCGGTTAAGCGTCCGACTTCAGCCAGGTCACGATCTCGCGGTCCGTGAGTTCGAGCCCCGCATCAGGCTCTGGGCTGATGGCTCGGAGCCTGGAGCCTGTTTCCGATTCTGTGTCTCCCTCTCTCTCTGCCCCTCCCCCGTTCATGCTCTGTCTCTTTCTGTCCCAAAAATAAATAAAAACGTTGAAAAAAAATGTAAAAAAAATGTAAAAAAAAAAAAAAAAAAAAAGAATTGGATGCTTAACCAACTGAGCCACCCAGGCACCACACACAAAATATCTTTAATACAAATATATAGAAGACAGTATATGCACATTACTCTAGCTATGGGATCAGAATGTATAAAGTTATGAATTCATGATGCACACAGGCAGCATGATCGCTTAGATTTTAAGTGGAAAGCTTCATGATCAGGAAAGAGTTTCTTTCCATTCTGTGTTTCTCCCTGTGAATGGATGCACAGCATAAAGGAGCTGCTTGATCCAAAGGCTGAACGCAAAGCCTCTTATAAATGTTCCTCTTGGCCCCTCTGTGACAAACCTTATATGCATCCATTTGTGTTTTTCATTTATCTAGACATGAAACGGGCATTTATTTGGAGACTGTATGTGACTTTTTCAAGCAATATGTTAGGGGAATGTTTTTAGGGTCAAACAACGCATTTAGTATGAACATTATTAGGTGAGGAAAATAAAAACTTTTAAGTAATTTAAACAGAAAGGTAGGGATAACTTTCCATAGTAATGGAGGGCAGCTATGTTCACCACTATACCACCAATGCTGCACAATTTCCCATAGCAATGATTGATGGCAAAGAATTTTATTTTGGCTTCCCTGTAGGACTCAAGATTGTTTCCTCTAGTTGGCTGAGATTGCTTAAAAAAATTCTAGAGCTAGAATTTTTATAAGGGGAAGTATCTTTATTAATGGAGTCCACATATATATATATATTAATGTATATATGTATATATATATTATACACATGTATATTACACATATATTAATGTGTATATGTGTATATATAATAATGTGTATATATAATTAATATATATTAATGGAGTACATATATATATATACACATACACACATATATATGTATATATGTATATAGATGTGTGTGTGTGTGTGTGTGTGTGTGTGTGTGTGTGTATAACATACATATACATATTAAATGGCCTGGTCGGGTATCATTTCTCTCTAAATGGTCTATGAGCTCTGGCTAGGAATGGCATCTAAAGTAATTTATTTAAATGTTTATGTATGTATTTATTTATTTATTTATTTATTTATTTATTTATTTATTTTGAGAGACAGAGAGAGAGGGAGAACATGAGCTGGGGAAAGGGCAGAGGGAGAGAGGGAGAGAGAGAATCCCAAGCAGGCTCTGCACTGTCAGTGCAGAGCCCAATGCAGGTCTCAAACTCATGAACCATGAGATCATGACCTGAACTGAAATCAAGAGTCGGACTCTTAACTAACTGAACCACCCAAGCTCCTCTAAGGTAAAATTTTTTTAAGACGGAAAACACAGTTTATCCACAGGCCTGTTTTGGAAATATAAAGGTAATATATTTCCTCCTAGTTTTCAATGCTTGCCCATAAACATGTTTTGTTAACTATGGATTAAAAATATCATTGGAATAAAAAATAGTGCTTTTGTAATGATATTAGGTACAAATATTGCTAAGTTAACAGATAGTGGGTCTGGCTTTCAAATCTGTAGCTAAAAAAATGTAGGCAATTAGGCCTGTACTTTCATCATCTGTAAAGGACTACAGAGATAGTTTCCACAGTCCCAACATTATACTCTTAATAGGACAACGAAGTTGCCATCTGATGGGTTATTTTTCACCCAGGTACAAGTAAGATTATCATCTTAAAATCTGAATAGAAGTAGGCATATGGGATATAAAAATATCAAATGATGTAGTAAATGTTAGTCGATGGAGTGGGGAATAAGTCTGGTAGAGACACATATTGGTCTTGGGGACACTACTGAGGCCTAACATTAAGCTTTAAATAATTCATTTTAAGTGAAATTGGCTAATTAATATTTGTAATTATCTGAGTTATGTTCAGTTCCTTAAATGGCTTCTGTTCTTTCTTATGTGAAGAGCACCAAATGTAATGTAGCTTAAAAGGTCCTCTGTGAACTGTCCTTCACCAACCATTTCTAGATTATTTCAGCCACATTGTTACTTTCAAGTACCTATACAATGCAGCTAGTTCCACTCTGGACAGAAAAGATCATGTAAATATTCTTTCTCAACATAAGCATTGTACTTTCAACAAAAGAACTTCATAAGTGATTTCAGTTGATCTCACAGACTGACAAAATGACAGGTGGTGCAAATTCTTAAGTGAAACAGGCATTTTCATTTTCTTGAATGAGTGATAGTGAAGAATAAAATGCCTACTAATACAATTTGGTGCCCTGTCTTTATTTTGTGTTTAAGTACTCGTAACATTTTTCACTATTGCTTTTGCATGATCACTTGCAGACCTCAACACAGTGAAACATAGTTTTGACCTCACAGAAGCCCCGGAAAAACCTCACAGATCCTTTGGGGAACCACACTTGGAGAAACTCTGCATTAGAAGAATGCTCATGTTCATTCTGCTTCTATTGCTCCACTTCAATTTCCCCATCTACCTAGGAAATCTCATATGTGTTTTCAAATATAAACTTACAAAATCTCTTGCTATAAGAAATCTTCTCTGACGCATCTGCTATCATACCATGTACTTTCCTTTGAGAGTCTCATAATAGTTGGAATTTCTCATTAATTTATTTCCTATTTGAATTTTTCATCTTCTAAGAGATCACGGATCATAACATCAAATAACTGCAGCCCAGAGAGTTCATGCATAAAATCATTGAATTGGACAGTTTGTGGGATAGAGGCAGCAGACAGAATAATATCTAAGTGAGAAGTGCATGATACTCTGTCAGAAGACATGCAAATCCTTCCCCTGAGGGGCCTGGCGACCTGTTGAAAGTCAATGGAAGTATATATTCGAGACAAATTCTCATCTTAGGACTCTAGTGCCTTAGTATAGAATAGCCATATGGGTACAAACACTGTGTGGGTGTGCAAGTGTGCGTATGTGTGTGTGTGTGGGGGGGGTGTGGGTGTGTGTGTGTCAACCATAACTCCAGCCTCTAGCACTGTGCAGTAAACATGTTGAATCCTAAGATAAGCTTAATGAATAAAACAACACAATTTTTGTTACTTAGAATATTATTAAGATATGAGTACATAGAGAATTTGGTGTTGAAGATGGTCGAATAGTGATTCCATGTGGTTCAGTGAACTAGTATTGTAAATTACAAGTGAATGTGGGGCTTTAGGAGAAATAAATTACAGCTGGGTGCAAGAAAGGTAAACTATATATGTTGACAAAACTGTGTGCCTGCAGGACTATGAAAGAATCAAAAACTGAAAGCTCATGAGTTATCTGAATGACTAATGAGAGCTATATATTTTCCCCACACCTTTCGTTACCTTGATAGCAAATAAACATGATCCCACACTCTACATAATAATGTAATAATTTTTTTAAAAATGTGACAATTGGGGAGCCTGGGTGGCGCAGTCGGTTAAGCGTCCGACTTCAGCCAGGTCACGATCTCGCGGTCCGTGAGTTCGAGCCCCGCGTCAGGCTCTGGGCTGATGGCTCGGAGCCTGGAGGCTGTTTCCGATTCTGTGTCTCCCTCTCTCTCTCTGCCCTCCCCCGTTCATGCTCTGTCTCTCTCTGTCCCAAAAATAAATAAAAACGTTGAAAAAAAAATTTAAAAAAATGTGACAATTAAAAAATTAGGGGTTGAGAGGGGGAAAAAGAAATGTTGCAGTTTGGGTAATAACATGGGGACCACAGAATTCGTATCTATACTCTATAAACTGTGTTACTTAGTGGAACTGAAGTTCAAGAATATTACCAGGATGGGGTGCCTGGGTGGCTCAGTCTGTTAAATATCCAACTTCAGCTCAGGTCATGATCTCACGGTGTGTGAGTTCGAGCCCCACATCAGACTCTGTGCTGACAGCTTAGAGCCTGGAGCCTGCTTCGAATTCTGTGTTTCCCTCTCTCTCTGCCCCTCCCCTGCTTTCACACTGTCTCTCCTTCTCAAAAATGAATAAACATTATAAGAATTTTAAAAAGAGCTTAAAAAATAATATTGCCAGGGGTTATTATTCCAAGTTCCACTTAAATTTCAGGCCACTAACACTCAAAAACAGGAGTTACGGGTACATAATAGAGAACGTTTATTTTGTGAGGAGACTGAGGATGGAAATGTACTTTCTACAGATATGAAAGCCAAATGGTAGAGGTTGACGTGGCTGTAGAAAATATTGATAACGGGGAGCCTGGGTGGCTCAGTTGGTTGAGCCTCCAACTTTGGCTTAGGTCATGAATCTCACAGTTCATGAGTTTGAGCCCCATGCAGAGCCTGGAGCTACTTTGGATTCTGTCTCCCTCTCTCTCTGCTCCTCCCCCCTCTCACACTCTGTCTCTCTGTCAAAAATAAATAAACATAAAAAAAATAAAAAAAGAAAATACTGATCTATTCATTTGATCCACAGACAGAAGGAGAAAATCCTTTTTCCCCCGTATTTCTATATTCTCCAGCCTGTGTTTTCACTGAATGTCTAATTTTATTTACAGAGACAAATTGGCCAGTTCATGTTCCCTGGCCATGGTGAACTGAGATGGTATGCAAATTTGTGACTTAAAAACAAACAATAGAAGATAACTTATAAATAAAAATGTTTAATTGCTTCCCATTTTGGTCAAGATATACTTAACCATGCTGCTAAGCATATTAACATAAACATAAGTAATATTAGTATAATATACATAAGTATAAATAGTATCCTAAAAGGATTTAACAAAAACCCTATGCCTATTTTATCCATTCTTTTAACACAATAGTTGATTAAAATAGACTCTTCTATACTTCTCTTTTTCACTTACTACTTTATTTTGCTAATAACTCATATCAAGACATATAATACAGCTTCATGAATTTAATGACATTATTATGCTCAATGTATGTGTACGCCTTAATAATTTAATCAGGTAATGTTTATTTATTTTTCAGGCTTTGCCAAATAGCCCCCTAGTATATGTTATTTCGAATTATAAACCCGTATCAAAAAATAAATATACCAGTTGTGACACACTTCAAACTAATAATGTATTACTGAAAGTCGGGTTCATTGCAACATTAGCTCTTACAATTATGCTTGTGCTAGCACTGAACTGGCAGATCAACTTAGAAAAATTGCATCCTTCACAATATTAAAGTGTCCAATCTATGAAAATAGTATATGCCTCCGTTATATACATCCTCCTTTATGTTTCTCATCAATGTTAGCTTCGATGTAGAGTTCTTCCATATTTCTTGTGTTATGTCTAATATTTCATGCTCTATAAAATGTAGTTTTTAAAAAAATCAATTTTCAATCCTCTTGCTTTGATGATGTAATGATGACTTCTTGTATTTCTTTCCTTGCTACTGCATCTGTTATTTGAGATTCTTCTGTAAAGATGATTTCTTACTTCTTTGCCATTTATTTATTTATTGAATTACTATTCATATTTTTAGGGACTATTGGATATTTCTTTTATTCTTTGATTTAGTATTATCACTATTTGTTTTTTTCATTTTTTATTATTTTTTTGATGTTTATTTATTTTTGAGAGACAGAGAGAGAGAGAGAGAGCGAGCATGAGCAGGGGAGGGGCAGAGAGAGGGGAACACAATCTGAAGCAGGCTCCAGGCCCTGAGGTGTCAGCACAGAGCCCAATATGGGGCTCGAACTCATGAGTCCTGAGATCATAACCAGAGCAGAAGTCAGATGCTTAACTTACTAAGTCACCCAGGCACCCCTATTTATTTGTTTTTTAAGATGTTCAAACTTTGGTCATTAAAAGCACTTTCAGGGACACCTAGGTGGCTCAGTTGGTTAAGTGCCCGTCTTTTGATTTCAGCTCAGGTTATATGATCTCAGGAACCCTGAGATGGAGCCCTTTGTCGGGCTCTGTGCTGACAGTGTGGAGCCTGCTTGGGATTCTCTCTCCTTCTCTCTCTCTGTCTCTCTCTCTTCCCTCTCTGTCTCCATCTCTCTGCCCCGCTTCTCCCAAATAAACAAATAAATAAACAAATAAACTTTCAGATTGGCTCCTGTGTTCCTTGGGTATGCTCCATTTTTCTTTTCTTTTTAGCTCGTCTTTACTTTTAGACACCACAAGATACTCCATACTCATATGTCCCAGCCTTAGCTCCAGAATCTTCCATTTCACCAAAGAGAGCTGATTCTTTTTTCTTTGAATAATTATATATATAAATTAAGATTTCATCATAGATATATTCCTTGTTATGGGGCGTCACTGCTTTTAAGTCCTCGCAGAGGACAGGAATTACACATATGTGTTTGTACTCACATACCCAGTATATACACACACACATCTATGAGGTTTGTATATATATTCTAATATCTAAAATGAATCACAAGGTTTTAGCATTCATGTTTGGTAATTTGTAACAACTCTTTCTGATAGAGAGAAACCTAGCTACCATTAGCTACAAAATATTTATTCATTGTTCACTCTGCTATATATTTTTAAAGTAGTTACACAATTAATAACCTCTGTGTAAAGAAAATATGTACTTATTAAAGTATGTAGTGTGTGTGTAATATGTTTCTCTTTCACCTTAAGGTCACAGCGGAAACAATTTTCAAAACCACGTTAGTTAGTGAGCTCCTTCCTCTTATACCCTTCAGTGTGGCTCAAGTCTCATTGGAAACAGAATTAGACTCATTCATAATAGTTGCATTCCCAACTGATAATTGACACAATCCTGCCTGATTTTTTTTTTATGTGCCCTAAAATTCCCTCTTTTTAGTGTAGTGGACAAATGCATGTCCACTACATATGCATTCACTGTCATGTATTCACTGTCACAGTACCACACAGAATTATCCCTTTACCCTAAAACTCCCTTGTCTGGCCTTTTGTAGTATTTCCTGTATCCTTCCCCCAGCTACTGGCAACTAACTGATTTGTTTTTGTCCAGAGAGCTTGTCATTTTTAGAATGACATATAAATGAAATCATGCAATTTGTAGTCTGTTGGTTCTGGGCTCATTTCACTTAGCAAAATACATTCAAGATCCATCCATTTGGTTGTGTCAGTCAGAAGCCTATTTTATTTTATTTTATTTTATTTTATTTTATTTTATTTTATTTTATTATTTTGTATTTTTATATTATTTTATTATTTTTTCTTATTTATGTTTATGTTTGCTTAGTTGTTTATTTATTTATTTATTTATTTATTTATTTATTTATTTATGTATTTATTGTTCAGTACTATTCTTTTGTATGGATTAGCCAAAGGTTTTTGTTTTTTGTTTTTTGTTTTTGTTTGTTTTCCACCTGCTGAAGTCTAGTTTGTTAACTCTAGTTTGTGGCAATTATGAATAAAGCTGCTATAAACACTTTTGAACAGGTCTTTAGGTAAATGTTTTTGATTCACTTGGGTGAATTTCTGGGACTGGATTGTTGGATCTTATGGGAAACATATGCTTGATTAAAAAATACACAAACAAAAATCTCCAAAGCTGTTTTACAAAGTGTCTGTACTATTTTGCATTCCTATCAGCAATGAATAATTTCCTGTTACTCTGACTCTTCTCTAGCATTTGGTACTTTCAGATTAAAATACATATATATTTTAATAATTGCAATAGGTATGTAGAAGTTATTCACTGTGGTTTTAACTTGCATTTTCCTGATTAATGGTATTGAGCATCTTTCCATATGCTTATTTTCTACCCTTTTATCTTCCTCTGAAATGTCTATAAAGATCTTTGTTCTAGAAAATGCTATAATTTTACATTTAACATTTATGTCTATAATCTATTTTGAATTAAATTTCATATAATGTTTGTTAAGTATATCTGTATTCATTTTTGGCATATATACATCCAAGCTTTCTAGCACCACTTTCTCAAGTTTATTTTTTTCACCTTTGTGAGAAAAAATTGAATTCATTCATGTTTGTGTTTTTCTGAGCTATTACTATTACTCCATTGACCTTTGTGTCTTTTCCTTCTTCAAAGCCACCCTCTGTGTAGCATTTACTTCGGCTTTATAGGAATTCCTAAAAATCAGGTAGAGTTAGTCCCATCTTGTTCTCCTTTATCAGAATTGTTTTCCCGAATTTGTTTTTTTTTCTGGTTCCTTTACCTTTCTTTATGAATTTTAGAATTAGCGTCTTAAATACTTGCTGTGATTCTGAAGAGATTGTTTTCAGTCCATAGATCCAGCTGGGAAAAATGTAGACTTCAAACACATTAACATTGCATATAACACCATTTATTGAGACTTTTTATTTCTATTGTCAGTGTCTTTTAGCTTTCTCCACAAAGATCCTCCACATATTTTGTTAGACACATGCCAAGATGAGTCTTTTTCATTTGTTGCTATTGAGAATGATATATATTTTTTTAATTTCAACCTTAAATTGTTCATGTTTTTTAATAAGAAGGCAATTGACTATTATTGACCTTTTACCATGTGACTTTGCTAAACTGGCTTGTTAGTTTTAGATGCCTTTTTGTAGTTCTTTTGGATTTTTCTATATATCAAATCATGTCATCTGTTTACATAGATAGATGTATTTCTTTTACTAAAATATTTATTTTTTTAAGTTAATGAGCTTTTTTTTTAGCAGTTTTAGGGATACAGAAACACTGAGTGGGAATTACAAAGTTCATATACAACTCTTTCTTCCTGCCCCCTCAGTGCTCCTTATTATTAACAATATGGTATTAGTGTGGTGCATTTATTACATTTGATGAGCCAGTATTGACACATGATTATCAAACCCAGTCCTCAGTTTACAACTGGGTTTACTCTTTATGTTGTACATTCTGTACTTTCACAAATGTATAATGACATGTATCTTCCATTACTATATAAAATAATTCTACTGCCTTAAAAATGCCTGCATTCTATCTAGTCATCCCTCTCCCCTTCCACTTGAACCACTGCCAACCACTGATATTTTTGCTCTGTTTATAGTTTTGACCTTTTCAGGATGTCATGTAGTTGGAATCACAGAGTATGTAGCCTTTTCAGATTAGCTTATTTCTGAAATATGCAATAGAAAGTTTTTAGAAATACGCAATTTAAAGTTCTTCCATATCTTTCTTAGTTTGATCACTCATTTTTTTTATCATTAAATAATATTCTATTGCATGGCACAGTTTAATGATACACCTATTGAAAGACATCATGCTTTCTTCCGAGTGTTGACAATTATGAATAAAGCTGTTATAAACATTCATTTTTGTGTGTGAGTGTGGATATAAGTTTTCAACTCATTTAAGTAAATATCGAGGGGTGTCATTACTAGATGTAATGGTTAGAGTTTTGCTAAGATGGCATGGTTTAATTTTGTAGGAAACCACCTATCTATCTTCCAGAGTGGTGGTATCATACTGTACTTCCTCCAGCAATGAATGAAAATTCATGTTTCTCCATATTCTCACCAGCATTGGGTGTTGTCAATCTGAGGTATTTAACTATTAGAATATATGCATAGCCTCGTGGTTTTTAATTACTTTTCTTGCCATATCGCATTGGGTAGGTCCTCAAAGAAAATGCTCAATACAAGTGGTGAGGATACTGAACTTATTCCTGACTTCAGGGAAAGTATGGTTTTTTAACAAGTAGGTATTGGGTTTTATTAGTTTTATAAAAGTTTCCTTCATTATATTAGTTTATGAAAGTTTCCTTCTCTTCTGACTTTGCTGATTTATTTTTATGGATGGGTTATGAATTTTGTTAAGTGTGTTCTCTGCATCTATTGAAATGATTGTGTGTTAGATACATAATGGAAGTTAAAACATCGTACATAGTTATGCATGTTAATACAGAAGGCAAAGTTCAGTATTAGCACTCTCTGAGTCTTTGATGAACAAAAAGTCTAAAGAACACTCCTGACACTTAGATAAACCACTTTCTGATGCTTGTATGAATGTCTGTTACAACATCTTAATGCAATTATCCAAACTTGTGTTTCAAGTATCTGTTACTCAGTCCTTACCAACACAACAACTTTCACACTTGTACAATTTTGAATAATTTTACTCATTTCAGGCAAAATATTTCATGTTATTGTCTTCCTTTTTGTCCTAATATAACTTTCGGACCATTGGAGCATGTTTATTTTTCTAAATGTGTGTCTTTAAATATGTAAAGTTAATGGCATATATGCCACTAACATCTAATTCTGTTCTAATCTATAATTTCTAAATTAAAATCATTGACCCAGTTCCTCGAATTCAAAAATCCAAGGCAAATTTAACTATTGAATAAGGCAGCTATAAATATATTGATGTGAATAACTTACATATTGTTCCCTGAAGATTTCTTCTAGCATCTAAACTAAACTAGATACTGGGAACTTGGAGTGTGGTTCACAGAACACATACCTCTGTAGTACGGAATAAAAAAAAAGGATTTTCATGTTCTTCCATATGCTAAAATTAAACTTAATTGTGTATCAGCAAGAGGAAACACTGACCACATACTTTTGTCTCAGGTGAAAAGAACAGTTTTAGAAATAAAAATGATTACGTAGTTTTCCTTAGTCTTTATTATGTTACATATCATTGGTCAATTTTCAAAGGTTGAACTCTTAATGAATTCCTAGGATAAAACTCAAGTACTCATTATATATTAATTCGCCCATATTTTTTAAATTCATTTTTGATAATTTTTGAGGCATTTTATGTCCAGGTCCACAAAAGATATGGTTGTGTATATTTTTTTTCTCATAATGTTTTTGTCCAGTTTTGGTATAAATGTAATAATGTTGGCCTCATTAAAGACATAAAATGACCCCCACCTCCATTTTTAGAAGATATTGATATTAAAAAAATCATTCCTTAAATATTCCATAAGATTTGCATTTGAAAGTATCTGGGTCTGGAAATTTCTATTTTGGTAAGGTTTGTGTTTGGAAAGTTACCATTTTGGAAAGTTTTTTAACTTCCAATTAAGGTGTATTCATGTTATCTATTTCTTTTTGGATGAGTATTGGTAGTCTGTTTCTTTCTATGAATTGAGACATTTCATCCGAGTTTTAAAAATTGTGGCATATCTTGTTTGAGTATCCATTTTTTTTCCTTTTAATGCTTTACAGATCAGTAGTGATGTTTCCTGTTTCATTATTAATATTGGTAATTTGTTTTTTCTTTTTAATACTGAATTCAATATCTTTTTAAAAATTCTTTCTCATCTAAGAAGCAGAAGCAAATTTTGAGATAAATGATATGAACTACTTGTGTAAATATGTTTCATACTATAAGACTCTCCAGAGGAATGATCTGGGAAAAAATTCTAGGAATACATAATTATATAAAATATGATAATAAATAGCATGCTAAAAGTTGTGTAGCTCTTTTTGAGTTTGGATGTTTTCATTTCATCTTCTGCAAAGTGTTTTATGTATATTACAGAGTTAAATCCCAACAATTCAGTAATACAAATAAAAATATAAGATCATAAACTTTAAGTAATGAGTTTATAAAAATATTGCTAGAACCTGAGCAAAATTAATTTATAACAAAATTTTCTGATTCCAGCTATTTCTTTTTTGTTGATGCACTAAATGTGACACACTAAGCATCCATAAATTTAGTGCAAACTATATATTATTGTTAGTGATTATATCCCATTCAACTAAAGAGTACAATGTATTAATTATGAGGAATAAAGTTAGACTGTGACAATCGTGCATACAAAATTAGTTGTGATCCAAAATAAGAAAAAAAAAAAGAAAAAAAACTCATAATGACTTGTGATGAAGGGAATGGGGTCCTCACTTTGTTTCGTTTCCCTGTGGGAACCTCACCAGGTTCTCATGGTAAGGATCTTAGAAAGGTCCTAGTATCACAGGGGACAATGGTCATTTTGAAAGCCTCAAGACCATTCTCATTAACAAATGCCTACTCTGTGAGAGGAACGACCTCACCAGAGAACAATTCTGGAAAGTCACCCCAATGCGGAAGATATTCCGCCCCGCTTCAACACTCCTCAGCTTTTCTATCTCACCTAAGGAGGAAGGCAAACAAACACACACATACCCAAGAGAGGAGAGGCTTCAAGGATGGAATTGGGAATTCTGTGGACAGAGCACAAGTAGGACCAACGGAATAAAAATCTGTACCCTAGAAGAGTGATAAGAAGCACTTAAAAGAGTCTATCGTCTAGAATGTAGTTTCATTAAAAGAACTAAAAGAATTTTATCTAAGGATTATAGAACATTTCCTTCCCTAAACCATTCTAACAAAAATCAGTGCAATTATCATCAATTAGACAAACACCTGTAAGACAAAGACTTCTGAGGAGCAGGACAAAGGAAAAAACTCAAAGCCAAGGTTGAAGATGAAAACAAGAATACTAGAGGAATTTAAATACCCTGTTAAATATAGCTACAGCAAACATTAAATGTAGCACACACCTAGCCCCGTTAGGGTAATTCCTCACACTATAGACCTATTTACCTCAGCTCTTATTACCTGATACAATATGTTAGCTTTCAACAAAAAAATACAAGATATTTATTCCAAAAGGCAAAACATTTTTAATTTTTTTTATTTTTTTATTAAAAAAATGTTTTTAACGTTTATTTATTTTTGAGACAGAGAGAGACAGAGCATTAACAGGGGAGGGGCAGAGAGAGAGGGAGACACAGAATCTGAAACAGGCTCCAGGCTCTGAGCTGTCAGCACAGAGCCTGACGCGGGGCTCGAACTCACGGACCGTGAGATCATGACCTGAGCCGAAGTCAGACGCTTAACCAACCAAGCCACCCAGGCGCCCCCAAAGACATTTTTTAAATTTAAAAATATGAACATTTTTTTCTGAAGAGAAAAAAAACAATCATCAAAACCAGACTTGGAAATGACACAGATGTTGTATCTCTCCAACAATTTAAAGAAATTTAGGAGCGCCTGAGTGGCTCAGTCAGTTGAGCATCCAACTTTGGCTCAAGTCATGATCTCACAGTTCATGAGTGTGAGCCTGACAGGGGCTCGCAGCTGCCAGTACAGAGCCTGCTTCAGATTCTCTGTCCCTCTTTTCTGCTCCTCCCTCACCTGTGCTCTCTCAAAAATAAAAAAAATTTAAAAAAACATTTAAAAAGAAAAAATATATTTAAAATAATTATGCTTAATACATTAAATGATCTAATGAAAAAAGTAAGCACTATGCAATACTGAATGGATAACTTCAGCAGAGAATTGGGAATTATAAGAAAAATATCAAAAGGAAATCTTGAAATAAAAAAATAATAAAAGCCACTGAAATAGAAACAAAGAATGTCCTTAATAAGCTAATAAGTAGATTTTTTTAAAAAATGGGGAAAGAACTAGTGAGCTTGAAGACAGGTCCATATAAACTTCCCAAACTAAAACTAAAGTGTAAAAACAAAATAAAACAAAAAACAAAAAAAATGAGCAAAACAAAAGACATTAGAATATCCAAGTACTAAAGAACAAAATAAAAGGTTGTAATATAGCCATAATTGAAATTCCAAAAGGAAAAGAAAGTGAAAATAGTTCAGAAGAAATACTTGAAGCAATGATGACTGAGAAGTTGACAAAATTAATATCGGACATTAAACCACACCACCAGGAAGCTCAGGGAACACCAAGCAAGTTGAATAAAAAATATAAATACACACACACACATGCATACATCTAGGCATATCATAATCACACTGCAGAAATGAAAGAAAGTCAGAGAGAAAAGTCATGAAGAAGGCAGAGAGAAGGGACAAAACTGGAGAGGTACAAGAATAAGAATTACATGGACCTCTCAGAAGAAACAGTAAAAGTTAGGGGCGCCTAGGTGGCTCAGTTGGTTAAGCTTCTGACTTCAGCTCAGGTCATGATCTCATAGTCAGTGAGTTCGAGGCCTGTGTCAGGCTCTGTGCTGACAGCTCAGAGTCTGGAGCCTGCTGTGGATTCTGTGTCTCCCTCTCTCTCTCTGCCCCTCCCCTGCTCATGCTCTTGTCTCTCTCTGTCTCAAAAATAAATAAAAACATTTAAAAAATTAAAAAAAAGAAACAATTCAAGTTAAAAGAGAGAATAAAATCTTTTCAATGTTAAAAGAAAAGAAAAACCATATCAACCTAGAATTACATATCCAGCAAAATTGCCCTTCAAAAGTGAACAAGAAATACAGGGATTTTCCCCAAATAAATAAAAACTAAAAAAAAAAAAAAAAATCATTATCAACAGACCTGGCTATGGCAATGTTAAAAGAAGCAATTCATGTAGATGGAAATGATATACATCAGAAGCTTGGATCTTCATAGAGGAAAGAAATGGAGTGAAAAAAATAAACATTAAGGTAAAATAAAATTTCTATTTTCCTTATCTTAATTTATCTACAACATAATTGTTTGTTTAAAGTAATAGCAGTAACAATTTTTGGATGACAGGATGTGGATAACTGACAAGAATAACAGTACAGTTACAAGAGATGAGACAAATGTATTGGGAATAATTGTTATAAGGTATCCACAGTACACTTAAATAAATCATAAGGTGTTATTTCACCATACTTACATTATTTTTTTAATATTTTTGATGTTTACTGATTTTTAAGAGACAGAGAGACAGAGCCTGAGTGGGGGAGGGGCAGAGACAGAGGAAGACACAGAATCTGAAGCAGGCTCCAGGCTCCCAGCTGTCAGCACAGAGGCTGATGCGGGGCTCGAATTTATGAACCGTGAGATTATGACCTGAGCTGAAGTCGGATGCTTAAATGACTAAGCCACCCAGGTGCCCCGACTTATGTTATTTTTAAATAAAATATATTTTATTTTTTAAAAATATTTTTACAGATTAAATTTTTTTTTATTTTACTTTTATTTATTTTTGTGAAACAGAGTGAGACAAAGCGTGAGTCAGGGAGGAGCAGAGAGAGAAGGAGACACAGAATCTGAAGCAGGCTCCAAGCTCTGAGCTGTTAGCACAGGGCCCAATGCGGGGCTCAAACCCACGAACCAAGAGATCATGACCTGAGCCAAAGTCGGATGCTCAACCGACTGAGCCACCCAGGTGCCCCAAAATAAAATATATTTTAAACTCTAGGGCAACCACTAAAAAAAAACTTACATACAACTACTGGGTCAAGAGGAGATAAAACAAAATGATAAAACATCTTCCATGAAAGCCTGAGAAGGAAGAAAAACAGGAAAAAAGAAGCAGAAAAACGGATTAAGTGAATGATTTTATGTATAGATCTCATAGACTCTGCAACTGTTCTGAATTAATACGGATTTATACACAAAAATAGTCACCCTCAAAGAATTTACAAAATAATTAAATCAAGTACTAAATTGAAATCATTTTTATAAAAATGTTGTTCAATAAGCATTCCTTACAAAACAATTAATGTATTAAAAATAAGCATGTTTAAAAAAATAAGCATGTTTATAAAATTAATAATCAAATTTACAGTTTCATGTAAACATAATTTAATAAAAACATGCTAAATACCTAAAGGCATGAGTGCATCAAGTCTAGATGTTGAAGGTTCTAGAAGTTGTATTTTATTTAATCATATATGTACACACTTTTGGGAATTCACCAAATATACTGAGCCATTGTGATATGCAGAGGTGAACAACAGTTAAATGTTAGCACACAACAGACTGCAGCTTGTCACAACAGATTATGATGTTTATAGAGACAGATTTGCTGCTAACATTTTATGTTGCTTACTTTTGATTTTTTTTTTCAAAAAACACAACAATTTGTTAAAAGCTTTACAGTGGAAGTCTCTGAGAATCCTACAACCTGTAAGCCTGAGGGAGGAGGTAAATTCTTCATCTGACTTTGTCAAACAGAACCTCCAAGGGATTGATAGGAAAATTTTAAGCCTGTGTCTTCATGAGTCAGAAAGAAGTAAAGGAGAAATTGTATTCGCCTAGCATTCACTAGAAGAGAAAAATAAACTGTTAGTGTGCAACTTTTTTCCTGAGGACAAGGATGGATGCTTTTCTTCAAAGGAAGAGGCAATGATTTTAAGTTAAAGGTAACCAGAAAGCATTGGAAGGAAGAAAATATCTCTTGTACATACAAATAATGAAGGACATGTAGTTCTACCTTTATACATCTCAGCAAAGCAGAATAATTTCTTAGAGCTCTTCCTGCCATCTGGGCCACTGAATTTAGAAAGCACTCACAAAATAACAAAAAAAATAGAAAACATATGAGTAATATGTCACTTGTGTAAAAACGTCATAAAGATTTTTTTTTAATTCCATTGGTAGCATATTTAAATTTCTTATCTGCCTTAAAAAATGTGTGATAACAAAACCTGAATATGTCTGCCTGTCAATCTTATGTAACATTTTTTGAGGTCTGGAATAAAAGCATTAATATAATTTTATAGGATACCTGCGAAGATAGTAGAATCAAGCTCTGGGAATAGGGATATGGGGTTTGATCCCTGATTATGAAAAAGTTCACACTTTAATCTCCTTTTTAATTCATTGTCTTTTATTTTATAATAATAGAACACTGTGTGTTAACTAAATGGAACTAAAAGTCCTCTGCTTTATCTGAAACATTAGAAGTGACAAATGTACAAACAGAATAATTTTTTTATTATTTTATTATATTTTATTTTATTTTATTTTATTTTATTTCATTTTATTTTATTTTATTATCTTTGTATTTATTTGAGTATAGTTGACACATAATGCTATGTTAGTTGCAGGTGTACAACTTAGTGATTTGAAAAATTTATACATGATGTTATATTCACCTCAAGTGTAGCTGCCATCTGTCTCATTACGTCACTATTCCAGTGTCATTGACTATATTCCTTATGCTGTGCCTTCTATTCCTATGACTTATTCATTCCATAATTGGAGGCCCACTGCTATTCATCCATTTTGCCCATTCTTACACCCTCTCCCTTCTGGAAACCATCAGTTTGTTCTCTGTATTTATACTTCTGATTCTACTTTTGTTTATTCATTTTTTTAGACTCCATTTATGAGTGGAATCGTGTAGTATTTGTCTTTTTCAGTTTGACTTACATGGGTGGATCTTGAGGGTATCACGCCAAGTAAAAAAATTTTTTAAACACTAATCTGTTAATTACCAGAGTCAATTATTTGATAAAATTTTAACTCAAAATTTAAAGTTAAACCAAATTACTTTATAAAACTGGTATATTTTAATATCTGAATAATTAAGTCAAAGGTATATTTAAAAAACATAACTTCCTAACCACAGTGCCTCAAATCTCTTCTAGCTATAATTTATAAAAAAAAAAGATAAGGGGAGAGAGGACACAACTACAAAATACTCATTATGTTACATATCTGTTCCCAGGTTTCCTCAATATATATTAGGAAAGCACATGGACTAGGTAATCATTTTTCTATCTCTATACACAACGTTAGAAACAAAGGAGACCTAAACATGTCAAAAGTACACTATCACTATTCCATCCTAGATTTGCTGTTGTGTTAAAATGGCATGACAACTAGATAATGTCCATGAATTCAGAACTCTTCTAGTTCAAGCATCATTAAGTCCACATTGAAGCTAACTAAAAGACTATTTTAAAAATATGAACTAGGGGTGCCTGGGTGGTTCAGTCAGTTAGGCGTCTGACTTCGTCTGGGGTCATGATATCACAGCTTGTGGGTTGGAGCTCCACATCAGGCTCTGTGCTGAGAGAGCCTGGAACCTGGTCAGGGCCTGGAACCTGCTTCGGATTCTGTGTCTCTTTCTCTCTCTCTCTGCCCCTTTCCTTCTTTCTCCCTCTCTCTATCTCTCAAAATAAATAAACATTAAAAAATTTTAAAGAAAAATAAAAATAAAAACTAGTATTATCTGGAAATTTATAGCAAAATTCATGAAAAATCAAGTGAATTAAATGTTTTATGAGAGGAATAACAATTTTCAAAATTAATCTACAATTCAGTAGGTAATATATGCAGAGAACAAATGCAAACTTTGGCCAATATCCATAGTTTAAAAAATTAACCATGTGCTGATATTTTTGAGATAAATTTTATTAAAAAAATGTTTAATCCATGGAGATGCAAAAATAAAAGAAACCAGCATTAATCCATGAAGCTACTCCAACACATTCTAAAATTGAAGAAGAAGAAGAAGAAGAAGAAGAAGAAGAAGAAGAAGAAGAAGGGGAGGAGGAGGAGGAGGAAGAGGAAGAGGAGGAGGAGAGGAGGAGAGGGTGAGGAGGAGGGGGAAGAGAAGGAGGGGGACTAGTGGGAGAAGGGGGAGGAGAGAGAGGAGGGGGAGAAGAATTGGTGAGAATTTTCATTTATAAATACTAATTACAATTTTAAAATGCATTTTAGCATATGTAATCAAGCCATCTGTGAATGAATAAATATGATCAATGGCATATAAACACATCCAAAACCAGTCAACATCAGTAAATGTTCTTACTTAAATCCAATATATAAATAATAATTAAATGAAAAACATAATTTGACTCTATAATTTGATTAAAATCACGAGAAGATGGGAATAATTCTAAAATGCTTGTAGAAATTCAAAAAAATCCCTAAATTTTAAGTTAAATATAAATAAGTAAATGAATAAATTCATAAATTCCTCAACCTTTTTTTTTTTATAAAATTTTTTTTTCAACCTTTATTTATTTTTGGGATAGAGAGAGACAGAGCATGAACGGGGGAGGGGCAGAGAGAGAGGGAGACACAGAATGGGAAACAGGCTCCAGGCTCTGAGCCATCAGCCCAGAGCCTGACGCGGGGCTCGAACTCCCGGACCGCGAGATCGTGACCTGGCTGAAGTCGGACGCTTAACCGACTGCGCCACCCAGGCGCCCCCTTTTTTTTTTTTTTTTTATAAATTTTTTTTTCAACCTTTTCAACTATATATACCAGAAACTCTCAGAAAGCACTGCACAATGGTAAGCAAACAGTCTTCTCACTTAAAAATTTTAAAGAAAAAGTCTATTATTACTGCTAGTGTTAGCATTTAATATTCAATGTAAAAAGACAGAAAAAATATTTAAATTATAATATTGGAAAGTAATAATTTAAGAATGATATGCTAAATACCTAGAAAATTTAAGAAAATCAAATGAAATGTACTAGAACTAATAAAGTTCATGCATAATATGTCAACACATTAGCAAATCAGCTAATGAAATTCAGGAACTTCTTACATCCATGTCACTAACTTTAAAAAAATGAATAGGGGAGCCTGGGTGGCTCAGTCAGGTAAGCTTCTAACTCCGGCTCAGGTCATCTCCCAGTTCCTGAGTTCAAGCCCTACATCAGGCACTGTGCTGACAGTTCAGAGCCTGCTTCAGATTCTGTGTCTCCCCCTCTCTCTGTCCTTCCCCCACCCACACACTGTCTCTCTCTCTCTCTCTCTCTCTCTCTCTCTCTAAAAATAAACATTAAAACATTTTAAAAATAAATAAAAATGAATTACAAAAGGGTCATTCAGAAAGGCAACAAAAATAAATCACCATCTGGGAATAGCTAACAAGAAACACATAATTCATGTATCTAGCATTAATGTAGATGGGGGTAAACACATCCTCATGTTGGAGAAAGTTAAATTGTGGATATTTTGTGGAAAGTAATTTATCAATATTTCCACAAGTATAAAATGGGATACTTACTGACAAATTATTTTTCATAAATTATACTTAAAATATTAATCACTGATACACTGACGAGAAACTGATTACCAATCAATAAAAACAATATGGAAAAGGCATGACTTAATTTTACAGTAAAAAATTTCAAATTCAGTAACTCTACATAACAAGACAATTAACCTCAATCACCATTTAATTTTTGTAAGAGAAGACAGTTTATTTTCACAATAGTGAACGTTTGGAAACAGATACAATGTCCACAATAAATAACTGGTTACATGAGGCACAAAAACATATCAAATGATATCTGATACACATATACCAAAAAGAATAAGGGTGATATCTATTTGTGCTATGTAGTTATCTCCAGAGATAGTAATAGGTTAAAACAAACAAGCTGTAAAATATTTTCTATAGAGTATATTTTATTCAAATCATAACCTACGTGTGTACATTGTTTCATATAGACGTAGTCTATGGATCATAGTTGTGTGGGAAGAGAGATCTGGATTGAAAAGAGTTTTAACTTTTCAATTAAGTATGCTTTGATTTTTTTTTTAATGTTTAATATAAAAAAGGCTACCTGGACAGGAAAAGTATTTGTTTTCTGGTTCTGTGTAGTAACTTAACAGAAGTTTAATTATATTTGAAAAGTCTTTTCACAGAACACAGAACAAGCTCGTTGATGTTTGGCTGCATAGCTGGGAGGTGTATGCATACCTGAGCCCAGGAATCTTGGGGACCATCTAAGATTTCTGCTTAAAACATTTTCACCTTTTTGTTTCCCTATTTCTCTCTCCGTCTGTTACTTGTTCCTCCTCTCACTCCCTCAGCTCTTCTTCAATCTCTCTTTTTCCTAATGGAAATTATGGTACATACTATTTTTTGTACTTTTTTTGAGTATTGTCTACAAATTTCCTACAAAACATATTTTTGGTTTCATAATTAAAATATAGTAAATATTTTATATGTATTATAAATATAATATAATATAGTAAATGTTTTATATAGACATACATACATACATATATGTATACATATTTTAGAGAGAGAGAGTGTGAGCAGGGGAGGGGGCAGTGGGGGGGAGAGAGATTTCCAAGCAGGCTTCACGCTCAGTATAGAGCCCGACACAGGGCTCAATCCCACAACACTGGGATCATGACCTGAGCTGAAATCAAGAGTGGAACGCTCAAATGACTGAGCCCCCAGGTGCCTCAAAATATAGTAAATGTTTTAAAATCATAATAAGAAACACAAACATGATTTTCCAAGTCAGATAATTTACTAAAGGGAAAAAATGCAATGGATAGAAATATATTTATTAATGAATATTATGTGTGTGCACATATATGAGTATACTAAGGGTCCATAAAGATTAAAAAAAAAGGTTTGATGACGTGATCTATGGTGGGAAGAGAGGACATTATAACTAGGCACAGTATTTCAATCCTTTTTAATGATAGAAAGCTGATGATAAAGTATTCAATGTCACTGGTATAATAAAATTAAAAAAGAAAACTAAGATAACAGGACATGTTTATAAATATTTTTAACTTCTGTACCTGCTTTTTTTAGAGAACTGTATCTAGTATTTTAATTTAAGAGAATATCAAAGTGAATATTTTAAAAAAGAAGGAAAATGATTCAGTTCTTAATAGCATACTTTCCACTTAAAGTTCTGGATTAAGTTTGTAATAAAGTTCTACTTAACAGAATATATCACCTAATTTCCACAGACGGCTGTTAATGGAGTTGATCTTTGCCCCGATATCTCTGCTTATATTTGGCAGCCTGTTTTGAACTTGTACAGGAAAACAAAATGGAACAAACTTGTTTTATTGTTTTTTAAATACCCCCAAACCAACAGCGATAATACTACCATCCCCATTCTGAAGAAGAAACAATATCTTAACAACAACAACAACAGAAAGTTAACTTGCCCAAGAGCGCACAGACCAAAAGTGGCAGATCAAATTCTCCCTACAGAACTTTGTGTTCTTCACCGTTAGGCTACATGGCCTCTCTTGCCCACATGACTGATCCACATAATGATCTGAGAATACGGACGTCAGTGTTCCAGAAAAAGTCATATGCTCAATGGAACACTAGGTAACAACACAAATAAAGTAAAAACCATGCTATGGAATGGATATATCTTACAGACACAGTGCAGAGTAAAAGAAGGTAGGCATAGGGTATTTGCTATGTGATTCCAAGATTAGCCAGTAGTTTAAAAGCAAGAATAGCGGTTACACTAGGGAATGAGAGACTGAAGTGCATATGATGGGGAATTCTGGGTATTTACACGTGTGTACATTGTATTAGAAATCAAACAATATTTGTGTGCTTTTTAAATATATATTGTACTTAAATAAAGTAAAAACCTTTTTAAAAAGGTACATTTTCCTCAATCTATTCATGGAAAGCATATATTTGTTTTTAAACTGGCTTCAAAGAAATTGAAGTTAACATTAATAGACTGTGATAATAGATACAAGTATCATTCTTTGTATATTTGTTTCTTATTCAATTCTATTTTATTTTATTCCATTTATTTTCTTTCTTTTTTTTTTTTCTTTTTCTAGAGATGTGTGCTGAAAAGGCAGTGGGCAGATGTCACATACAAACACTTTATTTAATAAGTGCTTAGGGACAACTTTGATGAATATTTTATTTTTTATTTTCTAGTTTTGTTGACAGAGATCCATGTATCCCGGGATAGGAGTGAAATCAAACACATCAGAGTTAAATTTCATATTTTTAAAATTTAACATCTCTCTTACCAATCACCATGTTGAATATAAGAGAAGTGAAATAGTTGGACCTTGCCTCTTTGAATAGAATCCTGGATAAAGGAGCCCGGCTCTAAGCAGTTGTTTGCTATCTTAGCCTTGAGACTCTCAAAATGCTTCATCCGACCTCTTATTCCTATTGCTGTTTACATAATTTGTTTACATATTAGTCACCATCACTGGGCAGTGAGTTCCAGGTACTGGGTTCTGTCTTCATAGTCTCTGACAATTAGTTGATGTTTAATATGTGTCTGCTGGCTATATTGGTATCTCTGGTCTCAAGGTAAAACTTTCTTGCATTACGCAAGTCTCTCAGTAAAACTCCCGGACCCATATTCTCTAAGAAGTCTGATATGGCATCTTATTATAGTCATATAATATAGTGGCATTCAAGCACTTTACACAAACGAGAAAGTAGATGGATGGATGGCTTTTCTGGTAAGAACATGTTACTTACTGTTCACGCTCTTAAGTCACCTTTTTCTCTTTCTTTCTTTCTTTCTTTCTTTCTTTCTTTCTTTCTTTCCTTTATTTTCTTTTTTATCATGGTATATTATCAGTAGTGTTTGTAATATCACTAATTGCGTTCTGGAAAACTTTCAAAACACTCAGTGCAATTTAATGGTATATTTCAAAATAATGAAAGAGGACCCTAAACAATGATTCAAGCCTCAAAATTTATCATTTCCCGAGCAAGAAAGAGGAGTTAAGTGACCAAGCTACATAGTTTATTCCACTTTCCCATTAGCTAAATAAATAGGGGGTGCCTGGGTGGCTCAGTCTGTTGAGTGCACTACTTTGGCTCAGGTCATGATCTCACAGCTTGCGAATTCGAGCCCCACATAGGGCTCTGTGCTGACCGCTCAGAGCCTGGAGCCTGTGTCAGATTCTGTGTCTCCCAGTCTCTCTGCCCCTCCCCCACTCATGGTTGCTCAATGCTCTCTCTCTCTCTCTCAAAAATAAACATAAAAAAATTTTAAATAAACAACAGGGTACTATCTAGTAGTCAGTCTAACAAGGACATGTAGATTATCAATTGTTTCTAAAACAGAGAATTTGGGCTTCAACTAGATTAAGAAATGTTACCACTTGTTAAAAATTATAGAGAAACTGATATTTTATATTGTAAACCTCAATTCTTTGGAAACCAATGGTGTACATTATCTTTTGATGTGTATAGAGAATGTGTAATTCTATATATATCTTTTTTAACATTATGTGGCAGATATGAACTGCAATATAGCACAGAAATTTTGGCTGTTTTATCCTTTATGGCTATACCTAAAGACTAGGTTACTTATGTCATCCTTATTGTTTAAAAAGAACAGTTTTTGTTGGGACGAGGGGTAGAATCTAATATTCTAGGAAACAGAGGTTTTAAAATTTTAATCCTGAGGTTTATTTATTTCACTTACTGTTATTGGGGTATGGTGCAATAATTTTTATTATTTTAGGGCTTTGCAGGGATTTGAAAATGTTATATATATATATATGTGTGTGTGTGTACATATACATGTATATGCAGTAAAATCTCTATTTGATAATGTTGTTAATAATAGTAAAATACATTTTACAATAATGTTAAAATTACAAAAGAAGGGCTTTGAGTTACTTCATAGCAGTTATGTAGACAGACAAAGTAATACTAATTTCAGAAAACTTATGGAAACTAACATTAGCCAATAACCTTGTGTGAAACAATTACTATTAACTTCTGGGTTTTTTTCTCATCTAAAACTGTCATTAATAATAGTATTTATTGAAAGAGGGTATGAGTACTCGAAAATTTAATATCTGTAAAAATTCTGAACATATGGCTCATAAATACTAAAACCTAATGAGTGACGATAAATAATTTTATTGACCCTAGAAACAATATCCTATTTTAGTAATATATATTTATAGAACCTGAAAATTATAGATGAGGTAAGTAAATTTTGATTACATGAACAATAACGGCTCATACAATAAAATTCAAAAAGTTGAATCTGGTTCCATATTTTGATTGATCCGCTTACTTGAATACTAGGCAGTAACTAAAACTAATGATGTAAAAAATATCTTTGGCAAAAATACTCAAATGTATACTCTGTGAAAGAAGATTCAAAATGAAGTAAGCATTGCTCAGAAAGTCACTCCAAATAGAGCTGAAAGGATATTAATGGTAAACGCATATTGAAAGTAGTGTCCAAAGCATATTATGATGGATTGATTTTTCAAGTGTGAAGAAAGGAGAAGAATCAATATTGATTCCAATTCTTGTATGTGAACAACTGGAAAATAGACTTTCTATCTCTTTAATGCCTAGGAAGGAATAAAATCAAAGGAGATCCGAGAGAATGGAAAGTCAGAATTACCGAGGGAAAGTAACTAGAAAAGAATTATGGATTAGAATATTTCATAAATTATCACTCTGTGCTGATAAATTTTATTGAATCCTGAAATATTTTTAATTACAGGAGTAGTAGAGCCAAAATGCTGTTTTAAAATGTTAACTTAACAGAAACCCATGGGGGAGGGGAAGGGAAAAAAAAAAAGGAGGTTAGAGTGGGAGAGGGCCAAAGCATAAGAGACTCTCAAAAGGGTTGATGGGGGGTGG